>NC_034597.1:61509208-61530503 GCF_900095145.1 Mus pahari
TGTAAATGAAGAAAATATCTAATAATAAATTGGAAAAAAAAATCTCCTTGGGAGATTTCCACACAGATTAGAATACTTGCTTTTTTGGAAAGGCTTAATACTTTTCCATTAATTAAATACAACTAGTAAAATGGAAATGATCATAGCCCATGGATCAGATGAATAGGTGTCTTTCTGAGAGTATGTTTGCTATCTGAGAGACTTGCTATCTGATCATGTGAAGTGACTGAAGCCACCATGATACAAAATGAAGGTGTAGGGTACAAGCCTCATAGGGAAAACCAACCAACCAACCAACCAACCAACCAACCAACCAACCAACCAACCAACCAATTACCCAACCAAAACTGGATGGAGAGGCTTCAGTAACTTAGTGGATGAACTTACATAGTTAGGATGCTTCAACTATAAAAAAGAATTGGTAAAAACAATTAGGCCATACCCAACCCATTTAGATCCTCCTCACTGGCATTCTGCATACTGAAAAACTTGAGTGTTAGGGATATTAGAAGAGGATACTGAGCTTTTACCAGAAAATGGGGGTACTGTGAGGACCTGGAAGGTAAATTTGATGTACAAGTAAAAATAATATATTGAAGAAGGGATCTTATTGTTAATAATGAGTATCCAACCATCACAGATAATAACTAAAGAACTCTTAAACTGAGTGGCAATTATTATTGACAGGTTAAAAGAACAAATGATGGGTCAAGATGGCAGGTAAAGGTGCTTGGTATGTAAGATGTTGCTGATGTACATTACAACCAAGCTCTTTACTCTAGGACAGCTAAGCATCCATTACTATTAAACTCACAGGGCAAGCCCAGAATCCAAAAATGGAAGAAGAGAAAGGATTCCACATAAAGATGTCCTCTGACCTCAACACACCCATTATGGCATTTGTACACACACACACACACACACACACACACACACACACACACACACACACAAACACACAGAGCGAGAGTGCAAGAGAGCCAGTCCCTCACCCCTAGAGAGAACAAACTGCCAAGTAGAAGTATATTATCATTTGTATATTAATTTATATAAGAAAATGTGGATGAATATGAAGTAAGTTACCACTGAGAAGTAAGATTATGGGAGACTTGAAATTTCTGTAACTTGAGAAATTTAAAGGTTCACCTTTTAAAACTATATTAGTTAATTTGTGTGTGTGTGTGTTGTGTGTAAACTTGGTATGGCTGGAGTGTGACGAGAAGGACAATTTACAGGCTTCTCCTTCTACAACATGGGATCCAGTTATTGAACTCAGGTGTCAGGTCAGGCTTGGTAATAAGAACCATCCTGCTGAACCATCCTGCTGGCCCTTGGTTTTTTTAAAAACAAACAAACAAACAAACAGAAAATTTCTGTGTAGCTTTGACTGGCCTGGAACTCAATATGCAGATCAAACTGGTCTTGAACTTGTCTCTGTCACTGGGGTGCTGGAATTATAGGAGTGAACCACTATGCTGTGTCTATAACTTAAATTAAAAAAAAAATATTTTTATTTATGTGTGTGCACCTAAGTGAGTTTATGAGTATCATATGTATGTGGGTGCCCATGGAGGTCAAAGGGTATTGCAGTCACTGAAAGTAGAGTTTCAGGCAGTTGTTATGTCACATGATTTAGGTACTGAGAATTGAATTTGGGTCCTCTGGAAGAGCATTAAATGCTCTTAACCACTGAGCCATCTCTTCAGTCTCATAAATTTAAGTTTTACTATAACTATGTCATTCATTTTAAGAAATATTTGATTTGGAATTGTGTATATGTGTGTATCTGTGCATGTGAATGCAAGACTCACAAAGACCAAAGTTGGCTTTAGATCCTCTAGAGCTGGAGTTATAGGCAGTTATAAGCTGCCCTATGTGGATGCTGGGAACCAAAGTCCAGTCTTTGGTAACAGCAGTATGGATTCGTTATTTTTGTTTTTTTCCAGACAGTTTCTCTGTGTAGTTCTGGCTGACCTGTCTCTGTAGACCAGGCTAAGCCTCAGACTCAGAGACCGGCCTGCCTCTGCTTCTCAAGTGCTGGGTTCAAAAGACGGTACCACCACACCCCACACAGTATGCTTTCTTAAACTGCAGGCATCTCTTCAGCACCCATGTCTAGGTTTATAATACTCTGTATAAGCAAGAAAAAATGTCTTACCTTTAGTTATTTGAAGTCAATTCAAACTATTATTTTTCTTTCTTGTTTTTAGAAATCAACTCCTTTAGAAATTATAAGCAATGGTCTTATATATTTAATTTGGCTACCCTGAAACTTGCAGCAATCCTCCTGCATCTGTTTCTAGAGTCATGGGATTACAAGAATGCACCATCACACCTAGCAGCAATAATTTATTAATAGCAATCAGAATTTATAAAGTCAGAAAAGACAGCCTATTCCAGAAGCTAATGAAAATTTGTATTTGTAACTAGTTTCTATTTTGTCCTAAACATTAGTGGTTTTGTGTGAACCTGGCTTAGAACTCAGAGCTCTGGCTGTCTTGGCCTCTCAACTACTGAGATTAAAGACATGTATCACCAAGCCTGACAAATACTGGTAGTTTAATAAGTTGTTTATTTTTATTTTATGTGCATTTTTCCTGCATGCATATCTTTGTGAAGGTGTCGGTTCCCCTGGAACTGGAGTTATAGACAGGTATGAGTTGCCATGTGGATGCTGGGAATTGAACCCAGGTCCTCTGGAAGAGCAGTCAGTGCTTTTATCCACTAAGCCATTTCTTCAACTCCAATACTAGTAGTTTAAATGATTTAAAAAAGAAGACGAAAAAGAAAAAAAATCCATCTAAGGTCTTCTATTTATAATGTTATTGGAAGGTAATCTTTTGGGGTCAAAGTCAGCTTGGTTAATTTGGTCTATTTACATATTTACTAGTCAGTCTCAACAGCGGGAAAAATTACCCAGCTCTCTGAATGTTTACACATGCAAATTCTTTAAAAATGTTTAAGAAAAATGTTTATGAAACCAGTGTACAAAAAACACTAGCATGCATTTTCAGAGGTAGCAAAGGTTCATAATCTCTGGCATCTCCAGAATTTAGTTCAAATCACAAAGATATTCTTTAGAATGGCTAAAATGGAAAAGCCAAGATCACTGTTGGGCTGTAGTTCAAATCGATTCACACACTGTTAGTCAATTCTGAGCTGACGCAGACACATCAGAACCTGGGAGTGTCTATTAAAGCTAAACTTACATGGAAGTGGTTCCCAAATGGAACGCCAAATTCCCATAAATGCAGTATGGATAAATATTTTGCTCCCGACTCTGAGTGCAGGATACCCAGGAATGTCTACTTTATATCTACTGAGCTGTTTATAATTTGTGCAGCTTTTTGATGTACATACAAATGACACAGCTCTTCCCAATTCTCCAGGTAGTATTCTGTACATTTTTCTCTGATGTTAGCTAGAGAGATGTTCATCAACACCCTGCAACCACACTGGAAACTATTTACATCAATTCATGCCACTGGAGCTAGGTCTCCTGCTATTTGCTCAGCAAATAACTAAGGCAAGGTTTCTGGATGTGTTTAGGGACATCCTACTTTTAAGAGTACTGAGAGGGTAACATTTTTTGGCTGCAGGTGCTGTTAATGTCTACTGACTTAAAGCAAGATAAAATGCACACTTCAGCAACTGATATTGCTCTGCAGAGGGCTGTGTGCATTAGATAAGAACAGCAAGTGAGACTGCAAAACACCATACTAACTCAAAATATGAATCAATCTGACATAATAAACACACAGGATCTTTGAATTGTGAGTAATATGTTACCAAATTATTTTATGAAATAAGCAGACTGACTACTTGAACATTTAATGTTTTTTTTTTTTTTTGATTATATATTTAACCCATCAGCATTCATTTAATCTGTCACTAGAAGCTGGCTTAGGTTCCTTGTCACAGTGACAAACAGTACAGAGGCCTAAAAGTTGCAGCATTTAGATGTATTTGCAAATAGAGGTTTCATACAAACAGCCTGAAATGACACAGAGACATTTCTCGTTTGGACTTTAAGGCATAGCTTTAAAGTTTGACAAATTGTTGAACAAAATATGATTTTCCAGCTTTCCACAAAAGGCTAGAAAGTTGGAAAACACTGGTTCTTTATTTTGTAGTGTCATTACACAGATGTTGCCAAGAAGGAAATTCTTCTAGCGGACAGGCTCCTACACTTCCCTGGAAAAGACCTGGCTCTTTCCTTGTGTCCTATTACAAACTCACTTTAGTGGTTCACTCCAGGAAGACGATCCTGATTGATTCTGAATGTACAATAGACTTTGGTTAAGCTCTTCTATTAATGTTGCCAAAATTTGCCAACACAATCTTTTGAACATAGAGGGCTACATAAAACTTAGGTAGAGAAGAATAATTCTAAATGTAAAGCAGCTTAGATACTGATCTTGTAAATGTGTGACTCTGGGCAAGTTAATTACAGGAAATCATTTCCTGCAGAAATAAACAGATTTCATTATGTGAATGTTTTTTGGAGATAGGATTTCACTGTATAGTCCTGGCTATCCTAAAACTATGTAGACCAAGTTGTCTTGGAACTTTAGAGAAGCAGTTGCCTCTGCCTCTCTCTGTGCTGAGGTTGAAGGCATAAGTCACTATGCCCAACTTATCCATCTACTTTTAATTAGACAAATATTGAAGTGCTCATGAGGACAACAATTAGAACACTTGGTTTTTTGATTTTGTTTTTTTTCTGTAAGAGTGAATTATAGGCGGAGGAGTTGGACTCGGTCAATATAGTGCTTGTACCTGAGCTTGAACTTCTGTTAAGGGGTTTAAAAAGCTGGGCATGGTGGCATATGGTTAAAACTTCAGTGCTGGGAGGTTGAGACAAGTGGATCCCAGAACCTGCAAGTTAGCCAGCCCAACTTAAAGTGTGAACTCCTTAGTTCTAATAAGACCCTTCTAAAAAACCCAAGATGGACAGCTCTTGAAGAATGACACCCAAGGTTGACCTTACATTTAATCCCTATTCTATTAGCTGAGCATAGGGAAGGAAAGAGAGTGTATTTGAAATCATCTTAATTTCTCCTTCTTTTAAACAGAAGTCACACCTACTTCATAAAGTTGTAAAAAACTAATGAAGTAATATATTTAAATTGCTACTGGTTATCACTAGAAGAGCCTTTACATTTGCTTGAACATAAATGTACACAAACTCTGTAATGGTTCTACTACAGGGATTATAAATGTCTTTTTCCTATGGAGCTAGAGGAATTGAGGGTAAAGGATCCTACTCTTCATGAATTTGTTCTTCTGAACTCATTCACTTGCTAAAACATATTTACTGCACACAAATCTATATTCACTCACAGTTCTCAAAATCAATGGAAAAGGCCAAAATCAATAGGGAAAGGCCAGAGTTGTTGAACATATATTTTTTCCTAAAGAAAGCCTCTCACAATATAAACAGGTATACACTCTTTTTGTGTGTGTTTTGTTTAATATCATGTTTTGGGCTTTCATTTTTTGTAGTTTTGTGCTTCTTATTGATGATTTCACTGTTGGAAATGGCCCTCACACATAGTGCTCAGTGGTGGTTTCTAGTTTTATGAAGGCTGTGATGTGCTTTATGAAGAAATAGTATGTGTTCAAATAAAGCTCTGTTCAGGCATGAATTATATAGTGCTCTTGGCCAAGGGTTCAATGCTAATGTATCAATAATTAGTACCAATAATGTGTTTTTTTTTAAAAAGATTTATTTATTATTATAAATAAGTACACTATTGCTGTCTTCAGACACACCAGAAGAAGAGGGTGTCAGATCTCATTATGGGTGGTTGTGAGCCACCATGTGGTTGCTGGGATTTGAACTCTGGACCTTTGGAAGAGCAGTCAGTATTCTTACCCACTGAGCCATCTCGCCAGCCCCCATGTGTCTTTAAACAGAAGCCAACCTGACTGGTTGATTAAAATGTGTCCAAAGGTTGGCAGGAACCTAACCCTGTATTTCTCCTAGGAGAAATGTTCTAGAAGCTGCCAATTAAGTGTCCCCAGTCATTTTATTCAGCATAATTACAGGAAATAATGAGGTTATAATACAGTTGTGTTTCTGACCTTACATAGTTGATCAAATAGGAATTTACTATTCTATTTGTATAACTTTTATATTAGTGTCTATAATGTAGTTCAAATTCTTGGACAATTATTTTAAATGTTTGCTTTAACTGCTGCTGCTACTACTACTACCAACCCACCCACCCCACCCCACCGTCTTACTGAGCCCTAATACGAACACTGAATGAAAAAGACAAGAATATGTCTGGTACACAGTAGGAGAACACATCTTAGATAGGTAACTCTAAATTCTTAAGAAGAGTTCTAAAGTGACTTTGGGTTAAAACTGCAATTGAGCACACATTAATTTTACTCTTCCCCAAACTCAACCAAAACAAGTAAAAAGATTAGGGAGGAAAAAAAAAAAAGATGTCAACTCAATCAAAGAAGGATAGGAAAGAGAGGACTTTCAAGTCCAGAAAAGTCAGTAGTAACTGATTTAAAGATGGTGTAGTTCCTTTCCAGCAGGAATAAAGGAGAATACAAACTTGATTTATAATACATGCTCACAGTAAAGTCAAGTGGATGGCCCCCCAAAAAAGTACAGACAAGCTTTTAAAAAGTCAGATACCAGCTGGGTGTGGTGGCGCACGCCTTTAATCCCAGCATTCGGGAGGCAGAGGCAGGCGGATTTCTGAGTTCGAGGCCAGCCTGGTCTACAAAGTGAGTTTCAGGACAATCAGGGCTACACAGAGAAACCCTGTCTTGAAAAACCAAAAAGTCAGATACCTAGATATTCTCCCTTCCTCCATGGTTCTAAATGCCTCTTTATAAGTATGGGAGACAGAGACTAGGAAGTGCACTGAGGACATGCACTCTATATACCAAACAGGCTCACAACTGGTTGCTTTCACATGGAGTACAACTGAGTCTTCCCCCACCATGCTGGTGGATAGACACTGCTCTTCAGGCAGGAACTTGGACAAATTTACCCTTCAAATACTGTGTGTTGAAGATACACTGACATGGACACAACAAATGTACATAGAGAGTTGGAGTGACACCCAAGCTCACCCACCTCATCCTATGACCTCCCTATTAGCTCCAGAATGGGCTCTTCATCTTGATTATCAACAAGCAATTAAGGATAACCAATAATCTGTAGAAGAACTTAGTTTAGAAGGCAGAACAAGAACCAACTGAGAACAAACAGAAACAAAGCAGGAAAGGAGAAGAAAGGCAAAGGATGGACTCACCAGATTTAAAACAACAATAAATCATGACTGTGAAAATACCAGGATGTTAGGGGAAAACAGACACTGAAGAGAGAGAGATCTTAGAAAATAAAAACATGACAGCAGAGAAAGAGGTTGGGAATAAAGTTAAAGCTACAGAGAGGAACAAAAAGTCTAAGACGGAAAATCAGAGAAAAGTTAAGACAAGGAGCGGTGAGTCTAGGTTCTAGTAACATCCAGTTAATAGGAGTTATAGGCAGAACAGAGAATGGGAAAGAAGAATTTCTCAGCAGAGAAATTTCAAAGGCTTTCTCAGAACGCAAGAACAGCAGACTAGAGTGATCCACTGTAATGGATGTGTCTAGTATAATGGATGAAACCTACATCCAAGAGCCCTGAGTACAAACAGATACAATGGCAGGGCTCAGCAAGTAAAGCCACCTGCTACCAAGCCTGGATGACCTGAATTCAATCTCTGGGAAGCACATGGACTGGAAGTCTAAAACTGATACCTCAATTGTCCTCTGACCTCCACATGTGTGTTGTGGTACATATCACACATACACACACACACACACACACCCCAAATGTATTTTTTTTTCCTAGAAAAGAAGATTCCATAAGCAAAAATGAAGTAGAAGAAAAGGGGAAAATTGATTGGATGAAGGAGGGGATAGGGCAAAACAAAACAATAAAAGAATGTGATGGCTTTTGCCATCACAAAAACACTAGTGACAACAGAAGAATCTCCAAAAACAATGGCTTCAGAAAACTGAAGAAAAATGATCTTCAACCTAGAAGGCTCTACTCAGGCAGAGTGAAGGCTGAACAAAGGGATATGCAAAGTCTAATTTCTTGTTATGTTCCTCCTTTCTAGGAACTGCTTAAGAAAGTGCTTCACAGGCTGGAGAGATGGCTCAGTGGTTAAGAGCACTCGCTGCTCTTCCAGAGAATGCAAGTTTGGTTTCCAGTATCCATCTGGCAATCCATAACAGTTTGAACTTCAGCTCCAAAGTCCTCTTCTGGCTTCTAGGAACACTGCACTCAAGTGCACAATATCCAACCATAAACATACATATATAAATAATTTAAAAATCTTTTTGAAAAAGAGGCTTTAGGTATACAGAATTTTGTGGGCTTCTGATTTTTTTTCTTAGTTTTTAATTTTATTTTTTGAGATGGGTTTTCTCTATGTAGTCCTGGCCATCCTTGAACTTGCTCTGTGGACCAGGCTGGCCTTGAACTCAGATTTGCCTGCCTCTACTTCTTGAGTGCTGGGATTAAATGTGCCACCACTGCTTTATATTAAATGTGTACCACTCCCTTCTTACCGAACTTTAAGTTATTTTCTCTCTTTAAAAAAACAAAACAAAAAAACCAGACAAACACCCCAACCAACCAAAAAAACCCCAAAACACAACAACAAAAACCCCAAGAAACACCACCCCTACAAAGCCCACAAATGAAAATGAAAATATATACAAGCAAAAGATAAATAATCCTTCCCCCCAAAGCCCTAAAACTCTAAAACAAATAACTTCAAGTTCTTTTGTATTGGTCAACTATTCTTGGGCATGGGGCCTGCCCTGGGATGTGGTTTAATAGACCCATTGAGACTCCATTGGAGAAAGAGTGATTTTTCTACTGCTAGTGCGTATCAACTGCAGACAGGTACTTGGTTAGGGGTTGGAGCCCATGTCTACTCCCCCTTCTCAGTTCTGGTACCAATCTGGTTTGAATTTCTACAGGCCTGTGTAGGTTTTGTTTTGTTTTTGCTTTTGATTTATAAATGGTGTTCTAATATAGAAAAAAAAAACCCACTAGTTCTTATCACCTTCATTTCCTTTCTTCATAAATACCACCAAGCTGTCTCTTATTTAATAAAACTGGATTCTGTCATGTTAACAGCATTAAAAGATCAAAAACAGTGTACATTGCTATGAAAATAGCAAGGTAAAAAAAAAAATATGTACAGCAAGCAGGTCACCCCAAGAAAGTAAGTGAACACCTAGTTATTTGAGAGTCCAAATCTGCTGTTTGAAACCACCACATGTAAATACATGTTTCCTGTGATTTTAGCATTTGTTATGGTTTGCTCCCCATATTTCATGCATTTGGTCCTCAACTGGAAACACTGGTTTGGGAAGTTATGGAACACTGTAGACATGGCCTCAATGTTATAAGGCCATAGAGGCTGCACTTACGATTAGAGGCCGAAGTCTTAGTTCTTGGTTAGCTGCCAAGAGATGTGAACCAGCCACCAAATGTTCTACCATCCTAGCCCAGAGATTATTCCACCACCACAGCTTCCCCACCATGATGGGCTGCATTCCTTAAACTGTGAGACAAATAAGTACTTCTTTCTTTAAGTTGGTTTTTTCCAAGTATTCTGTAACAGTAACAAGAATATAACTAACAAACCATTCCCCTAAAAACTATGTTTCTACAAGCAGGACTCTATAGGAACAACAATCCTCCCAACACTCCTGGTAACAGTGTCACCCCACATCTTTAACAAGTTAAACTGGTGTGATACTATCTTGATATTATTAGATTTTAAAGAAATGTAATAGTGATCTTTATTATGCAGCAAGAATGGTTGAACAGTTGACTTTCAAAGTTCAGAAAGTGATAAGCTATTGGTTAGGCATTTATGAAGTCAATGTGTGAATGTTACATAAACTTTTATGTTAGTAGACTTAGTTTTTAAGAGCTATTTGTTTTGAATTATTAGGTAACTTACACTGTAATGGGCTGCTGCTGCATAGTGTACATTGACGATTTTAAATCTATGCTTTTAATAATATTTTTGTATCACATTCAAACTTAAGAGTACTTTATGCAAAATCCTATTAAAATAGTAAAATATTAAAATTAAAATAGTAAAAGCGGAATCATATCCAATAGAACAAAGGAAAGAAGTGATCATATTTATCTCTTTCAGGCTTTAGACTAGCTATGTCGCCAAGGATGACTCCCAGTGATTAGATTGCCTATATGCCAGGATTCCCCCCTTCTCTCTACACTTCTAGCCCTTATAGTTTCTATGATCAACTTAAAATGCACCATCAAAGGAAATCTAACTTGCTTAAGAGAATGAAAAGACTAGCAAAATAATGGAAGAAAAATCTTCGCAAAAACCTGAAACCAGGCAGGTACTAAAAAAAAAAAAAAAATACAAAGACTGCTTAAAACTCAACAATTCCTTTAAAATTCCCACCTCAAATATAAGAAAACATCCCTATTAAATACACACACACACACACACACACACACACACACACAGAGTTGGGCACAGTAGCTCATACCTACAACTTTACCACCCTTCAGAGGCCGAGGCAGACAGATTGTTCTAAGTCTGAGGCTAGCCTAGGCTAGTTCAACCCTGTCTTAACAAAACAAAACCAAGTCAAACCAAACCAGAAAACAAAACAAAATAACCAAAAACTTCCCAAACCAAACCAACCCCCAAATCTCTCAAAGATCAGGACACTCACCAAATACATAGCTGGCAGGTAAGTATGTGACAAGCACTTAATTTTAACACCATCAGAGGCTTTAAATTCAAAGAGCAGGGAGCCACCCTCACACAAACACTGACAATAAAGATACTGGCAAAGACGTAAACCATAAAGACTGCTGGTGAGGACATCCACCTGCACAGCCACTTTTGAAGGCAGTTTGGCAGTTTCTTATGAAACTAAACATACTCAACATATACCAACTAAGTTTTTTCATAACTCAAAACTGAAAACTCATGTCTGCCTCAAAACTTGTACACAAACTTTATAACAAAACTTAGATAAGACACTAAGAACTTAAATATATATAAAACCAAACTGAAAAAGTGACATATTGAACGATCCCAACTGTAAACATTCTGGGAAAGGCAAACACCACAGGCAGAGTAGACACTTAGTAAACAGAGTTGGATGGTGAACACGGAGACCACAGGTTGTGTTTGGAGCAGTGAAATGACTGTATGATATGGGAACAACAAATACATAGCACTATAAGCCTTGTTAAAACTCAAACATTCAGAACACATTCCACGGAGAGTAGAAATGAGAAATACAGGTAAACTAAGGGGCATAGGACAGGAGATGGGGGGGTTATATAGAAACTGCTTTTTTACTCAAAATTCCAGTAAACTAAAAAAAGGTCAAGCACAGAAAAACAAATTTAACAATAAAATTAAATTAAAAACAGGGCTGGTAAGATGATCACTGGGTAAAGGTACTAGCAAGCCTACTGACCTGAATCCAATGTGGGACTCACATGGCGGAAGGAAAGCACCAATTCCTGAAAGCCTACATTCCCCCAATAAATCAATGTAGTAATAAAAAAGAAAAACACAGAGTTGGAGATGGCTCAGCGGTTAAGAGCACTGACTGCTCTTCCAGCGGTCCTGAGTTTGATTCCCAGCAACCACATGGTGGCTCACAACCATCTGGAATGGGATCCGATGCCCTCTTCTGGTGTGTCTGAAGACAGTGATATATAAAATAATTAAATCTTTAAAACACACACACACACACACACACACACACACACACACACACACACANACACACACACACACACACACACACACACACACACACACACACACAAACACACACAGTGGGGGTGGGGCGGAGGTGGACATACCTTTAATCTCAGTACCCAGGAAGTATTACACACAGAGGCAGGTTGATTCTGAGTTTGAGAGCAGCGTGGTTCACAGATCAAGTTACAGGACAGCCAGGATTACAGACATAGTGCTTCCTGTGTTTAGTATATTTATCTTCCCTTTGTTTGACCCTACCTTAAACAAACAAACAAATAAACCCAAACAACCTCCAACCTCTACCAAGACAAAAAACCCCCACTTTTATGATAGTCAATAAAAATATTCAATAAAACCCCCACAAACTCAAAGTCAATTTATCACTAAGATCTGCTTGCAGAAGACGTGAAAGAACACTACAGAGTCTTTATTTTTATGTATATATTTGAAACTTTTTGCAGGAAATGACTAAAGGTAATTTACCTTCATTTTACTTCCTAATCTGGGATCGTGTTTTTCCAAACTAAATTCTTACAAAGAAAAAAAGATAGGGAGAATGTATCTGACATGTCAGGAGGTTACAATGTGAGTGTGGGGCTGGATGACTTTTACTTCAGTCTGTTAAAACTTGGTTGGGCTGTCACCAATCCATCACGTCTTGGGATTCCCACTGTCTTGACAGAACATAATGTTCTGAAAACAGCAGTAACTCAGTAACACACCAACTGATCACATATCTAAGGCTGCTATTTTCTTCAAGTGAACCCAAGTGCTGAGGACTGAATTGCTAGTTAAGCTAAATGGGCAGACTGTAGGCTGATGAAAAGAACACTGAGGAGGGTCTGCAGTAGTGTATGTGTAGTTCTGCCGGACTGCTTTCATAACCTCAGAAACAGTCTTACTCTTCAAAGCCCCTTTCCACCACATGCAAAGTAAGATCCATTTAATGACAGATGTGTGCCTACTATGTGCCAAAACCATTCTAAATGCTTGGTAATATTAGTGAGCAAAACAAAGATTGTTGGCCTCCTGGTGTTGGCATCAGTGAGGGAAGATAAATGTACTAAACGTAGGAAGCTCATTATAGGGAATGTGAGGGGTGATACACACCACGAAAAGCAGAATGCATTATAAGGTCTACAGGGTTGTGGGCTAGTCTTGAATAGTTAAGACAGCTCTTAGAGAGAGGTTAAAAAAGAAAAAAAAGAGTCCAAACTTTTAGTGGTCAAGTGGGGTTAGCTAAATAGGCAGGGACATCTACTTTTATCTTCAAAAAAGGTTCTTCAATGGGTATGACAGCAGACCGAGTCTTCCTGAAAGGAAGATTAGTTTGTTAGGTGCCAACTATGTGCAAAGAAGGCACTTTATACATGTTTTGTTTTCTGTATAAATTTAAGATTTTTTAGCAATTCTTATTTAAAATATAATAAAAGGGTACACATGATTTTCTACACCAGTTAGTTTAAGGATTTATCCTGAGGCAGACAGCAGACATTCTGTGTACACTATCACTTGAAAGTAACTTGACATTGTAGGAGCTGAAATGACAATAGCCATGTTCCCAGAACTCAGACGTGAGCTTCCTAAACATCTCAGCAGAACCCCACTAACAAATCTTACACGTCTGACAGAGAGACAATCTGTTCTTCCTCAGACGAGCAGAAATTGGCTCCTATAGTTTCTGAGCACGAAGTATTCTTTCCACAAATGGTACTGTGTTAATTAAATCTTCAGGCAAGTGTTTCTTTGGAAATGTCCTTTAAAGTCTAGAAATAAGTAAGATTAAAGGCATTTCATCTGTGGAAATGAGGTAATTTTAGGTCCATTCAGCTCAACTGGATACGAAAATATTTTAGGGTATGGCTGTGAAGTAGCAAAACAAAGCCAAACCAAACTACCTAGTCCACATACAATTTTAATACCTCAAACAAACAAAACTGAGATCCCAAATAAGAATGATCCAAATTGCTGGGCTGTGGTTGCCCATGCCTTTAATCCCAGAATTTAGGAAGCAGAGGCAGGCCAATCTCTGAGTTAGAGGCTAGCCTGGTCTATAAAGCAAGTTCCAGGACAACACAGATTAACGGTGTCAAAAAACAAACAAACAAAAACAAAACAAAACAAGATTTTTAACTTATCTTACCATTTTGGCAATTAAAGTGCTCATAGTTAGCAACCATTCTATCAGAAATTCAAGATTTTCTAAACTACAAAAAAGTAAGTATCTGTTGTCAGGTTTCTAACAAAATTAGTCAACAGTGGTCACCATCGCGGGCAAGGCTAAGAGAATGGCTGTCGTACTTTCGAGCTAGACTGGGGAAAGTTAAGCCCTTCGAATTTAACACAGATATGCAAACACAAGCACAAACAAACACTCTCTCACTCTCTCTCTCTCTCTCTCTCTCTCTCTCTCTCTCTCTCTCTCTCTCTCTCTCTCTCTCTCTCTCCCCTTCCCCCATATTGCTTTTTGTGGGGATTTTAAATGCTAGCCCTTTCTATAACTACCCAGGAACAATTAATGCACAAATCAACTTCCACTGAATGACAGTCATGGGGAGGCATCACACATTTCAGTTTCTGTCCCGGCCATGCTATTCAGTAGAGAGTGGCCTTCCTGGAAGTGACCTCTGCAGGAAAAGCTGAGGCTGTCTGGGTCAGTCTCTTGATGGTTGCTGGATTCCAAAAGAGCAACTGAATTCCAAAGAGCAACAGATGATTCTACTAGGAGACTACTATACCTGAAGCCACTTAACATAAATATGGAATTGATAATAAACAAATCTGGCTTGTGGTGTAAGCCTCTGCACCTACTCCATCAGTTTATGAGATCTAGGGGAAAGCTGTGACTCAACAGTAAAACACAGACTAGCAGCAATGTATCCAGAGCTTTCCCTGGGTACCAGCAAACCTTACAACATTACTCTGACTTTGCCTGTTCCCATTTCAGGACCCTGACTTGCTAATTTGGTATTAATGACCAGGGTTCTTCCCTGGTGAGAGCTCTTAACCATGGAGGAGACCATACACATTTAGGACCCACATCCACTAAAGTTCTCACTAGCTTTTAAAGGGACACAGTGTCACTGAAACAATCCCATACCCACTAGTTTTAGAATGTGACATTTACTAGCACCTGAGATGCCTTTTGGTGTGTTAAGTAATAAATTCATTCAGGAATATTCTGGTATAGATGCTTTCTGAATATGGGCTAATTCTTATTTTCCTGAGGGTGAACAAAACAACAAATCCAGAAAAGCTCAACTCTTCATCATCTTCTGTTTGAACCATATGAAAATGTCAAAAGCCCACTCCTCTTGACCTGCAAAAATGGTTACTTTATATGGCTCAACCTAGTATATATAAAAATGATTGAAAATTTTCTTACCATGATTCGTGATTTTTTAAAAAGATTTCATTTTAAAGTATATGTCTATTTGTCAATGTGCACATTTGAATACAAATGCCCATGGAGTCCAGAGAGGGTGTTGGATCCCCTGGAGCTAGAGTAACAAGTAGGAACCAAATTTGAATCCAAAGTGCTCTTCACACCTCTGATCCATCTCCCCAGACTCCTCTATCATTTCTGGTCTCGAGGGATTGTACATACTTAGAAACTACCACCACCACCTCCTCTTCTCGCCCCCCCCCCCCACAATCACCAGAACCAGCAACCTTCTTAAAAAGATTCTTAAAAAGCCACTGCTTGGGTTATACAGTAGGTTTAGGAACTATACCATGACAAACTGTCAGAAACTCCATAGTCTTTCCCCTCTAAGCATGTAAACTAGACCTTTTGCATACAAACACGGTTTTTCCACGCCTACATGGAGGACCCTGTCTTTATGTATTTACATTTTATATTGTTAAATGTGGAATAGTGTTTCAGCCTAATGAGATATTTCCAGCCTGTATATAAAAAAGAAGGACAATCCCCAAACAGTCGTCTTAGTGCTGTGTGACCAGTGTGCTAAACTTCTTTCTCAGTGGAAGGTTGTGTAGTCTCCTGAGTCAAGAGCTCCAGTGTCTCCTGCTGAGATCATACAAGATAATTTTGGTATAGAGACCTTACAGAAGTTATTAAATAAATATACTGAATAGAAGTTCTTGCCTAGGAGCTGGAGAGATGGCTTGCTCAGTGGTTGCTGTTCTTTTGAGGATCTTCCCAGCAATCAAAGCATGGATCACAGTAATCTGCAATGCAGTTCCAGGGGATCCAATGATCTACATGGCACTCATGTGGTACACAGACAGGCAAACACACAATAAAATATATATATATATATTTATATTTGGTTTTTCGAGACAAGGTTTCTCTGTATAGCCCTGGCTGTCCTGGAACTCACTTTGTAGACCAGGATGGCCTCGAACTCAGAAATCCGCCTGCCTCTGCCTCCCATGTGCTGGGATTAAAGGCGTGCGCCACCACGCCCAGCAAAATAAATATTTTTTAAAAAACCCTTATTTAAATTACCAATGAATATTTTACATTAAACCTACACACACACACACACACACACACACACACACACACACACACACACACACACACACCATAGACTTTGGCCAGATGAGAGTCCCTTTCCCTCAAGATCAATGACTCATTCCTTTGGTTAGCACTGTTGGAATACAGTACTTGACTGAAGCACTTAGTTATCACCAAACACTTGACATTACAGTTTATGTTTCATCCAACTGCTTAATGTCGGAGGTTATTCTGAGAATTTTTTTTTTTAAATACTGGCGTGCAGAAATTTTATTTGCATATGTATTTATTGAGAAATATGTTCTTTCTTCCTTTTTTTTTAAAGATTTATTTATTATATGTAAGTACACTGTAGTTGTCTTCAGACACTCCAGAAGAGGGCGTCAGATCTTGTTACAGATGGTTATGAGCCACCATGTGGTTGCTGGGATTTGAACTCCGGACCTTTGGAAGAGCAGTCAGGTGCCCTTACCCACTGAGCCATCTCACCAGCCCCGAGAATTTTTTTTTTTTATATTTATCAAACACATTGCTTGTCCCAGATAAAGTATGTCTACTGACATTACTGGTTTGTTTTAAATCTCTCATGAACGTGGTTGTGGTCTCTTAAAACCCAAGCATTCCTAAAACATCAAGGCAGAATGATGGCAAATCTGAAAGATCAGCCTTGGCGACATAATGAACCTCTGCTCCAAACCAAAAAGTAACCTCATAAAGTAGCAGGACTTAGCAGGGCATGTCTTTAAAAGATAATCATGTTAACTTATTCTTTTCTTTTTTTTAAAAAAAAAAATTTATATGAGTACATTTTAGCTGTCTTCAGACATACCAGAAGAGGGCATCAGATCCCATTACAGATGGTTTCGTGCTACCGTGTAGTTGATAGGATTTGAACTCAGGACCTCTGGAAGAGCAGCCAGTGCTCTTAACTGCTGAGCCATGTCTCTAACCAACTTTTCCTGTGTTTAGTGAGTTTATAACTTTGATTTGTAATTTTTAATTATTCTTCTCTCATACATTACATCCCAACCAGTTTCTTTCCCTCTACCCCTCTCAGTTCTTTCTCCTGCCTACCCTCTCCCAGGTCCACTCCTTCTGTTTCCCTTTAAAAAACAGAGCAGGCCTCCAAAAGATATCAACCAAACATGACACAAGCTACAGTAAAACTCGACACAAGCCCTTACATCCACACTAGATGAGGCAACCAAGTAGGAGGAAAAGGGTCCTAAGTGATGGCAAGAGGGTCAGAGACAGCCCCAACTTCCACTGTTGGGGGATCCCACAACATCAAGCTATTCAACCATAACGTACATATATGCAGAGACCTAGCTCAGACCCATACATGGTCTGTGTTTGCTACTTCAGTATGAGTTTATAACTTACTTGGTTATAATATTCAATCATTTTGAATGTATAAGTGGTATATACATATATGTATGCATGCAGCCAATCAATAGGTGCTTTCGGTTGTTTTGTTTTGTGATACAAGGTAGATCTGCTTGGAACTCACTATGTAACCCAGGCTCTGAACTCACAGAAATTCTGTCATAGCCTCCCAAATGCTTGGATTATGAGGCCCAAATACAGACTTCTTTACTATAGAGACATTTAAATGTCTGTGATACTTGGGGAGAAAATAAGAACTCTCATTTCAGTTTTATCTGCAAAACAGGAGGGAACAACATAAGGATTATTATGCCTGTTTAATAATATAGCCCATCCCTTAGTATTATTAAAAATTGTTTGTCTGGGCTGGTGAGATGGCTCAGTGGGTAAGAGCACCCAACTGCTCTTCCGAAGGTCCGGAGTTCAAATCCCAGCAACCACATGGTGGCTCATAACCATCCGTAACGAGATCTGACTCCCTCTTCTGGAATGTCTGAAGACAGCTACAGTGTACTTACATATAAATACTTACAAATAAATAAATAAATCTTAAAAAAATTGTTTTTCTATCTTAAAATTCTCATCTTCAAACATATGTATTAAAACATACACTTGAAAAAGAAATGTGCTGATATGTGCTCACTGATAAGTGGATATTAGCCCAGAAACTTAGAATACCCAAGATACAATTTGCAAAACACATGAAAATCAAGAAGAAGGAAGACCAAAGTGTGGATACTTCATTCCTCCTTAGAATGGGGAACAAAATACCCATGGAAGGAGTTACAGAGACAAAGTTTGGAGCTGAGACAGAAAGAAGGGCCATCCAGAGACTGCCCAACCTGGGGGATCCATCCCATAAACAGCCACCAAACCCAGACACTATTGCATATGCCAACAAGATTTTGCTGACAGGATTTTGCTGCTATAACTGTCTCTTGTGAGGCTATGCCAGTGCCTGGCAAATACAGAAGTGGATACTCACGGCCATCATTGGGAGGAGAGGCCCTTGGTCTTGTGAAAATTATATGCCCCAGTACAGGGGAATGCCAGGGCCAGGAAGTGGGAGTGGGTGGGTTGGAGAGCAGGGCGCGCGGGGGAGTATAGGGGACTTTTGGGATGGCATTTGAAATGTAAATGAAGAAAATATCTAATAAAAATTGTTTTTGGAAGAAAAAGAAAGAAAGAAAAAAAAAAAAAAAAGAAATGTGCTCAGTTACAGCAATCCAAAGAGCAAAGGGGCTTATATATTTCTCAGATGATGTGAAAGAGTACTCTGGAACACACTGTCACTCACTCTACAACTCTAACACTACAGTTCTAAATATTTCATTTAACTGATGACATTCTAAAGGAACAGCCATAAAATATCAAGTTCTTAATTTCTGAGGAGCCAAGGAAAGCCATATTGTGTGCCAGATACTTAAAAACACGTTATTTTTAATTTTTTCTTCCAAATACAAACAGAAGAGTGCAGACTAGATATAAAATCCTCTGGTTTCAAGTTCTCAAAAGTATAGTTCACAGACCCAGGGAGTTTACTGAGACTTCCAAGATGTCTCTAAGACTGTACACAACGGCACTAAATACTTTATATCTTTTTGTTTTACTGACACTTGCACAAATGGTACTGAAAAGGCACTAAAGTAATGGTAGATAATCCAATGGGATTTTAGTGCAAACCACGACAGTGACTTTAAAGCATATGGACAGTCTTTGAATTCTTGGCTGCCACCCATTCCTTTAAAGCAAAATAAAAACTTAGCCAGTTTTACTTGAGATTGTGCTTGATGGAGAAAAATTACTTTTACTAAATAAATCTCAATTGTAATAGCCAGAGAAATTACTCAGCAGGTAACGACACTTACTGCCAAGCCTGATGACCTGAGTTTGGTACTTGGGACACACATGGTATCAATCACTTGGCCCATTCTCACATCCTGCTTTCTGACATGCACACAATTAGTAGTGCAATTAAAATGTGGACACAGCTGGGCAGTGGTGGTGCACACCTTTAATCCCAGCACTTGGGAGGCAGAGGCAGGCAGATTTCTGAGTTTGAGGCCAGCTACAGAGTGAGTTCCAGTTCCAGGACAGTCAAGGCTACACAGAGAAACCCTGTCTTGAAAAACCAAAAAAAAAAAAAAAAAAAAAAAAAGGTGGACATAAAATATTTGTATATAAAAATACAAGAATTATAAAATACTTCTGCAGACCACTGTTTTTCACTTACCAGAGGAATGAATGTTCAGAAAAGGTTTTAGATAACACAATGCAACTAACTTTCACAAAACTACCATCTGTAGAATACCCAAAACAATCTGAAAAGGCTATTAACAAAGAAAGAATATAAAAGCAGAACCATTAAAACTACACCTGATTTCTCAATGGAGACTCTAAAAGGCAGAAGGGCCTAGACAGATGAGCTAGACTCTAAGAGACCATAGATGCCAGCCTAGACTACTATACCCAGCAAGACTTTCAATCATAACAGATTGAGAAAATAAGACATTTGTAAGAAAACCAAATTAAAACAGTATCTATTAGAAATCTAGCCAGCAATTCTCAACCTGTGGGCGGTGACACCTCTGGAGGTCCAATAACGCTTTCATAGAGGTTGTCCATCAGATACCCTGCATACCAGATATTTACATTACAATTAATAATGGTTATGAAGTAGCAACAAATAATTTTATGGCTGGGGGTTATCACAACATGAGGAACTGTATTAAAGGGTTGCAGCATTAGGAAGATTGAGAATCACCGTGCTACAAGAAAAACTACAACCAAAGAGGTTAACTAAACCTAAGAAAACACAGGAAATAGATAACCACAGACTAGGAAATAATAGAAGAGGAAGGAAACACACAGTAGCAGCAGCACCAACCACTCTTCATTGATATTTCTCAGTATCAATGGTCTCAATTTCCCAATGACTAACACAGATTAACAAAATGGATTCGAAAAGAGGATTCATCCTTTTGCTGCACCTAAAACACACCTTAACATCAAGAATAGATATCACCTCAAAATAAAAGGATGGAAAAAGATATTCTAAACAAATGAACCTAAGGAGCAAGCTGGTGGAGCCATTTTTAGTATCAGACTTTAAACTAAAACTAATCAGAAGAGACAAGGAAGGCACTACATACTCATCCAAAGAAAAGTTCACCAAGAGGATACTGCAGTTCTTACCATCTATGCACCCAACACAAGTTGGACCTAACAGTTATCTAGAGAACATTTCACCCAGGCACAGAAGAATACACATTCTCTGCACCTCCTAAGACTTTCCTCCAAAACTGACCACATACTCAGACACAAAGAAAGTCTCAATGGATACAAGAGCATTGAAATAATATCCTGCATCCTATCTTACCACAGATTAAAGTTGATATCAACAACAAAAGAAAGCACAGAAATCTTACAAACTGATGGAAACTGAACAACTCACTACTGAATGAAATGTGGGCCAGGACAGAAATTAAAAGCTTTCTAGAATGGAATGAAAAGGAATTAACAACATACTCAAACTTATAGGTCACAGTGAAGGTGGTTCTAAGAGGTAAGTTCATAGCACTGTCTACATTTAAAAAAAAAAAAAAAAAAAAAAAA
>NC_034597.1:61531233-61536429 GCF_900095145.1 Mus pahari
CCACCACGCCCGGCTTCTACCAGGATTTCAAAGAAGAGTTTACACCAATACTCCTCAAATTATCCTACAAAACAGAGACAAGGAACCCTGCCCGATTCATTTTATAAGACCACATTTACTCTGATACCTGAAATACATAAGGACCCAACAAAGAAAAATTACACATCAATTTCCTTTACGAACACAGATGTAAAAATTCTCAATAAAATATTTGCAAACAGAATCCAAGAACACATCAAAAGGATCACTTACCATGATCAAGTAGGCTTCATCCCAGAGATGCAGGGATAGTTCAATATACGAAAATCAACAAATGTAATCTACTTTATATGCAAATTGAAAGAAAAAAACCTACATGATCATCTCAGTAGATGCCAAAAAGGACTGACAAAATCCAACACCCCTTCATGATAAAAGCCCTGAAGAAATTAGAGATACAAGAGACATATCTCAATATAATAAAGGCATAAAGAAAGCCTATAACCAATATCAACTTAAATGGAGAGAAGATCAAAGCAGCTCCATTAAAATTCAGAACAAGACAAGGTTGTCCACTGTAGGTTTAGATTTTTTAAAATTTACTTTTAGTTAAGGGTTTTTAAATCTTTAATACCTTTTTTAGTCTATCACCTATTAGAGGCAGTGGAAAGGAAAGGTTACTAGCGCAAAGGAGACTGTGAACTTGTTTAGAAGTATTATTTTTGGAGTAATCTAATTTGTGTTGTCATGGCATCAGTAGTTTAGTTTATATGAATTAGTAGCAGCAGCTTGAACTACTTGTAAATACCATTTAGGAATCAGGATTGGCAGAACTCACAAACACCATTTACCAACAGCAGGTTGAGAAACTGTAAGGCTCTGCCAATTTGCCTAACTCCACAGGGATAATAATATCATTAGAAGTCTTTTGGTATGTTTTTCTCTATGAAGTCACGACAAATGATGACCAATAAAGAATGGTAAGGCATACTAATACCACCCAACGTCAGCCAAGCCTAACCATAACTAGTAAAGAATGGCAAGTTGTACCAATATTATTCAGTATCATCCACTATCTGTTGGGCTTTATTTATATCCTTCTAAATATCACATGTTCTCTCAAGACAGTTTAAAAAAAAAAAATCACATGATATAACTAAGTCTCTAACAACAACAAAGTCAAAATTTTCTACTTCAATCCACTCTCTTTGTACCTATGACTTGAAGTCTTAGCTAGAGCAGCAAGAAAACTGAAGGAGCTGGGTGGTGGTGGCACACACCTTTAATCCCAGATTCGCAGATGCAGGCAAGTCTAAATTCAAGACCAGTCTGCTGGTTTACCGAGTGAGTTACCAGGACAGCAAGAGCTATAACAGAAAACTGGTCTACACACACACACACACCCCACAAACAACAAATAGACTGAAAAAGAAATTAGGGAAACAATGTCTTTCAAAATAGCCTCAAATAATATAAAATATCTTGGGGTAACCTAACCAGGAAAGTAAAAGATTTGTATGATAAAAACCTTCAAGATATTGAAGAAAGAAATTGAAGATGTAAGAAGATGGAAAGATCTCCCATGCTCATGGATGAGCAGTATTAACATAATAAAAATGGCCATCTACCAAAAGCAATCTACAGATTCAATGAAATCCCTATAAAATTTCAAAACGATTCTTCACAGATCTTGACAGGACAATTTTCAGCTTCATATGGAAACACAATAACATGATTGTTAAAATAATCCTGAATAATAAAAGAACTGCTGGAGGTATCACAATCCCAGATTTCAAGTTGTAGTATAAAGCTATAGTAATAAAAAGAGCATGATATTGGTACAAAAACAGACACACTGATCAATGGAATCAAACTAAAGACCTACATAAATCCACATACCCATGGACATGTGATTTTTGATAAAAAACTGAGAAACACACACTGGCAAACAGACAGCATCTTCAACAAATGGTGGTGGTCAAACTGGATGGCTGCATGTAGAAGAATCCAAATAGATCAGTACTTCCTGTTCTGGACAAGACTGAACTCCAAATGGATAAAAGATCTCGACATCTCAACATTGGGGAAGGAAAGATGCCCAGTGGTTACAAGCTTATACTGCTCTTCCAGAAGAACCAAGTTCGATTCTTAGCACCCACATCAGGCACCTCACACTGCATAACACCAGTTGTAGGGGATCAGAAACCTTTGGCTTTCCTCACTGTATATACTCATGGACACACACACACACACACACACACACACACACACACACACACACACACCTACAACATAAAACCAGATACAATGAACCTGATGGAGGAGAAAGTAGGGAATGGCTTTGAAATTCCATTGGCACAGAAAAATCCTTTCTGAACTGTTAGCACAGGCACTAAGATCAACAATTAATAAATAATAAATGGGATCTCATCTACTTCCTGAGGCCAGGCAGGACTCCCAGTGGAGGGATAAGGACAATAATCCACCCACAAAACCTTCGATCCAAATGTGTCCTGCCTACAAGATGTGCAGGGACAAAGATAAAGCAGAGACTGAGGGGATGGCCAACCAATAACTGCCCCAAATTGAGATCCACCCCACAGACAAGAACTAATTCTTGACACTATTAATGATACTTTGTTATGCTTGCTGACAGGAACCTAGCATAACTGTCCTCAGAGAGGCTCCACCAAATGGTCAATGGAAAGAGATGCAGAGACGCACACCCAAGCATTAGATGGAACTCAGGGAATCTTACGGAAGAGATGGGGGGATTGAGGAACCTGAAGAGGATGGGAACGCCATAGGAAGGCCAACAGAGCCAACTAACCTGGACCTTTGGGGGCTCCCAAAGACTGAATCACCAACCAAAGATCATACATGAGCTGGACCTAGGCCCCAGAACGTATGTGGCAGATGTGCAGCTTGATCTTCATGTGGGTCCCCCAACTACTGGAGCATGGGCTGTCCCTGACCCTGCTGCCTGCCTGTGGATCCTGAGTCCCTAAATGTCTGGCCTCAGTGGGAGAGGATGTGTTTAGTCCCACAGTGACTTGATGTGCAGGGGTAGGGAAGTACTGCATTAGTGGGGTGGGGGAGGAGGTGACACCCAGGGGAAGCTTCCCCTTCTCTTGGAATGGGCACCCATACGCATGCTGCATATACTTACATAGTTTCCCAGGATTACCTAATATGAGTTAGGGAGATAGAGAGGCAGTGGAGCAGGCAGGTGAGCTCGCTGGACCTCATCCCCTACGCATTCTCCTCTCTTGTGTCCTCACATATTTAATGTACTGTGGATTTAGTCAGTAAAAAGCCTCAACACCATTTTATATACAAGAAAACTAAAGCTTCGAGGGCTAAAGTTACTTATCTGAGGTTGTATCCCTATTCAATATAAAACTTAGGCATTTCTTCATATCCAATGCTTGTTTTGTTAAACCACACTATACAAAATAAGTAATTTTCTTTAAAATCCTAACTATGAGAAAAAAGGAAAGTTTGCCGAATATATGCTACAACTCCGTGCTTTAGCAGAAAGGAAGGAGTGCTAGATGGCCTACACCTCAAACCTCCCCATAGTATCATCAACTGACCAAGTACTCAAGTACAAGAGACTATGGGAACATTTGTCATTTAAACCAGAGTTTGAGCTGGGAGTGGTGGCGCATGCCTTTAATCCCAGCACTCGGGAAGAAGAAGCAGGTGGATTTCTGAGTTCGAGGCCAGCCTGGTCTACAAAGTGAGTTCCAGGACAGCCAGGGTTACACAGAGAAACCCTGTCTCGAAAAACCAAAAAAACAGAGTTTGAGATTAAAACTTTAATCCTGGCTCCCTTTGGTTATATGGCTTTGGGCAAAAAGATCACTTTCCAAAGTTTGTTAATCTGGACGAAGCTTGAATCTTGAAATAAAAAACACATGAAAATACTCTGCAAACTAGACTGGGTGAGTCAGGTGTGGTGGTGTACGACATCTTTGAAACCAGCACTACCTAGGCAGAGGCAAAAGGATTTCTAAGAATGTGAACCCATCCAGATCTACACAGTAGATCATCAGTCAGGGCTACACAGAGAAGAGACTCTAAGGAAGTAAGTTAAGCAAGTGAGAGTTGGGTTCAGCAACATGACAAACTAGTAAGCTTCAAATTTTCAGCCAGAAACATCAACAGCTAGTATTTAGATAAGCTCAGCAGAAGAGCTCTTGCCTGGTATGAGTAAGTTGTTGAACTGACCCCCAATAAAACACACAAACAAGCAGACAGACAAAAACGTGGGCCATGCACACTCTAGGTAAACTACCAATCGTTCAGTTTTTGTTCTGGAAAAGAGCAAAGGGTAGGGGTAGGGGTGGAAGAAGGAAAAGGGAAGTCACAGGTATAAGAATGCACACACATGGGGTGGCAATGGGGGAGTTGCCGCTCATGGAATAAATAAGCACTGAGAAAGGAAGCCAGCATCACGAAGACAGAGATACAGACCCCAGACAACAGTTAAGAGAACTGTACTACCAAAATCTGAAAAACCTCTTGGGGGAGGGAGGGAGGGAGCAAGACTAGATCTTGATTCAACGTGGAATTCCAACAGATACAACCAAATCCAAAGAAACACACATTTCTTCTTTTATTCATACAAATAGCAACATAGAATAGATTCACTCAAAGAACATTAAATTTTCTTAATGAGAAGTTTGGGTTACTGTAAAATACTAGAATAGGTATTAAGAGCCAATATGAATTAAAACTTAGGTTATATTTTTATGACATAGTAAGTTGTGTGTACATGGATCTGTGCTTGAGCACACATATGCTAACATACAACTTCAACCTAAGTATGTAGTGGGCCATTTCTAGTCAGAAAACCCCAAGTACAAAACTTTCTAAAGGCTGATATGAACCTACAAACAGAGTGACCTTAAGTGAGGGTTCACAGTCCAAGTATGCTGAAAATATACTGGATAAAATAACTAGACTGTATGCAAAAAGTAATACAGAACAAATTTCATGCTTAAACTTCAGTCCCATCGCTAAGATCTTATAAACTGTATGGCCTACATCCCAAAATGAAAAAACAAAAACAAAAATGAGTCACCCCCCCAAAAAAAAAACACACAAAGAAACTCCACAAAAATCACACACCAATTTGATTCTGCTTTCTTTTCTTCTTCTTCTTCTTCTTCTTCTTCTTCTTCTTCTTCTTCTTCTTCTTCTTCTTCTTCT
>NC_034597.1:61536602-61547971 GCF_900095145.1 Mus pahari
TCATGTCCTGGTACTCACTCTGTAGACCAGGCTAGCCTTGAACTCAGAAATCTGCCTGCTTCTGCCTCCCAAGTGCAGGGATTAAGGGCGTATGCCACCACTGCCCAGCATACTTAAATTTTTTATTTTAACTTTATGTTTATGGTTGTTGAAATGGTATATCATGTATGCAGTTGGTGCCTATGAGGCCAGAAGAGGCTGTTGGACCACCTGGAATTGGAGTGAGACATTTGTAAGCCACTATGTGGGTGCTTGCAATAGAACCTGGATCCCTTGGAAGAGCAGCTAGTACTCTTCAACCACTGAGTCATTTCTCCAGCTCCCATCTCTGTTTAAAAACGGGGTCAGGACAATAATGTAATGTTAAAAAAAAGTGCATATGCCTGAGATATATGATTATAATGATTTATAAAACTTTGAAACCTCAAAGTACAGGAATTTTCAAATTATAGTACATTATTAGAGAACAGTAAAAATACTAACATAAAATCCAGCACTGGTTGCTATTCTAGAAGACTGGGGTATGACTCCTAGCATCTACATGGTAACTCACAACTGGCTCCATGTCTAGTTCTAGGGGATCCAGTGCCCCCTTTTGGCCTTTGCAGGCACCAGACATGCATATGGTGTAGAGACATTCATGAAGGCAAAATCTCCGTACACATAAAACATTAATACAAAAATCTACCAAAAGAAGGCAATTTACCTCTCTTCTGACGTCCTAGAATGTGATCTGTGCCTACGATTTTGGCAGAACAGTACGACAGGATGTCATACACAGAGTAATACTTCCCGACTCCACAGAAACATGTCCTTCGTCCCCTCACAGGTTAACAGTCAACTGCAGTTCCTTGAATGCTCTCATTCTGACTTTCATTTCTTTAGACTCACATCACATACATAATGAACAACCTATAATTTTGAGACTAGCTGCTAGTCTTTTAAGACTTAGACTCTCCTCTGACATATTTACACGAAGCCTAGCTCCTGATACAAACATTTGAAAGTTAGGAAGAATGAAAGAGAAGACAAGAGATATAGGCACAAAAAAGGACACAGAGTTCTTCCTACTAACATAAAAATCCCCAAGAAAGCATCTCATCTCTCCTTATCTCTTCCTGTGAGAAAACCCTGAACACTCTCTGAACTCTTTTAGAAGGCTCAAAAAGGCAGAAACATGAAAATTCAAAACAGAACACTAAAGCAAAAAAAAGATAAAAGAAATCAAAAATACTTAATCTTGGAGCACTGTACTTTGATTCTGAGAAGAAGAAAAAAAAATCACAGTTCCATATTTATTCTCTAAAAAATAGTGAGAGAATCCCAAGCAGATACTTCTTGTTGTTTCTTTCTTTTTTCTTTTTGGTTTTTCGAGACAGGGTTTCTCTGTGTAGCCCTGGCTGTCCTGGAACTCACTCTGTAGGCCACCTCGAACTCAGAAATCCGCCTGCTTCTGCCTCCCGAGTGCTGGGATTAAAGGCGTGGACCACCACGCCCGGCCCAAGCAGATACTTCTTAAGAGGCTTGGCATACACACCCCACACTGCTGGAAATCTAAAGCATTTTCAATTCATTTTTCAAACTTTACTCTGCTGTATAAACTATAAAAAACACTTTTCAGGAAAATTAAGTCAGCAAATAAGAAAGACCAGATAGATTGTGATGTAAAAGATTTAAAAGAATCTTCTTAGAGAAATTTTAAAAAGAAGTCTTCTCTGGATATTTTCAAAACAAGCTGATGGGGGATAAGCAGATGAGGTCAATGTATAAAAGGGAATGTTCTTCCAAGAGGAAAAACAGAATGAGGAAGCTTGATAGAGTTCTTGCCTATAATGTGTAAAGTCCCAGGTTCATCCCTGAATCTTAAAACTATGGAAGCTATGACTGTTGAGAGCAATGCAGACAATGGGGACCTGGCTTGTGAAAATCCAGAGGGAAGCAGGAAAGTTACTTAAAGTCTCTCCTGGGGCTACTGCATATTTTGAGTTAAGACTGTGTGGCTCTGGTTAGCTGAGGCTGAAGAGCCAGCTGTGATAGTGAACCCTTTGCTGGAATCACTGATACTAGTCAACTGCAGCTGAGAAATGAGCAGCGATTAAGAAAAGAACAGCATCAGTGAGGTGAAATCTGGGAAGTGTTTCCTGAGAGTTAGAACACAAAAGCTGGGTTCCAGAGGTAGCCGAACTTGGTAGTAGAGTAACCTATGTAGTACCTGTTTTGAAAGTATGAAGGGCTGGGTCATGGAGAGAAGCCCAGGCTTGGCACTGTGTGGCAGAACTGGAGCCCCTGAAGAGACCCCAGAAGGGGTTACTGATGAAAGCACTGTCCAGTTGCAGCAAGACTCCAGCTCACTGGAGAGGCCAGAGTCATGGGTGGGATGGCCAGCAGCAGCAGCAGCAGCAGCAATAACAGCAGCAATAACAGCAGCAGCAGCAGCAGCAGCAGCAGCGCAGCAAGAGACTCCAGCTCATTGGAGATGCTACAGCCATGGAGACTCCTGCTCACTGGAGAGGCTAAAGCCATGGGTGGGATGGCCAGCAGCAGCAGCAGCAGCAGCAGCAGCAGCAGCAGCAGCAGCAGCAGCGCTTGGCCAGCCAGAACATAGAAACAAGCTGTGTCTGCTGCAGGAACTGGAGCCAGAGAAGTGATCCAAGCCTTTGGAGGAGCCCAAAAGATCTTGAGTGGATCCCAGACATTCGACACTGAGGTCATTTAAACAGACTGAGTTTGGGTTTGCTTTGTCCCATTGTGACTGGGCTCTGGCTCTTCAGTCTTGAAGAAAGTATTTAACTTGATTTTCATTTTATAGAAGCCCACAGTTGTCACCCACAGTTACAGACTCTGGATTGTAAAGAAACTGAATTTTAAAAGTATTTGAATTTGTAAGGACTGTGGGACTTTTTAAGACTGTAAAATGTTTCATATTGCAATACTTATATTAATCTGTGATCTTGGAGATGAAGAAGAAAGGAAGGTTGTAGCCGGGCGTGGTGGCACATGCCTTTAATCCCAGCACTTGGGAGGCAGAGGCAGGCGGATTTCTGAGTTTGAGGACAGCCTGGTCTACAAAGTGAGTTTCAGGACAGCCAGGGCTACACAGAGAAACCCTGTCTCGAAAAATTAAAAAAAAAAAAAAAAAAAAAAAAGAAAGGAAGGTTGTGGCATAACAGTGATGTATTTTAAGTTTATTAAGAGGTCAGTTGTGCTGGATAGTTTTATGTCAACTTGATAGAAACTAGAGTCATGGGCTGGAGAGATGGCTCAGTGGTTAAAAGTACTGACTATTCTTCTAGGGGTCCTGAGTTCAATTACCGCAACTACATGGTGGCTCACAACCATCCATAACAAGATATGATGCCCTCTTCTGGAGTGTCTGGAGACAACTACAGTGTATTTGCATATAATAAATAAATAAATCTTTAAAGAAAAAAAAAAAAAACTTTTTCTAAAAAAAAGAAAAGAAACTAGAGTCACGAGGAGGGAACCTCAGTTAAGAAAAGGTCTCCATAAGACCAAGCATTTACTTAACTAGTGATTGATATGGGCCCAGCCCACTGTGGGCTGAGAAAACAGGCGAGTAAGTACTCCTCTCTCTGCCTCTGCCTCAGCCCCTGCCTCCAGGTTCCTGCCCTGTTTGAGTTCCTGTCCTGAGTTCCTTTAATGATGAACAGTGATATGAAAGTGTAAGACAAGCCTTTCCTCCCACTTGGTCGTGGTGTTTCATCATAGCAATCATAACCCTAAGATACAACTATTGCAAAACACACACACACACACACACACACACACACACACACACACACACACACAAACCCATCAGGAATTCACTAAAGTTCATTTGCTGTCAGTGATAAGATAGTTAGCCAGGTGTAGAGATGCACACTTTTAATCCTGGCACTCAGGAGGCGGAGGTACTAATCTCTGAGTTTGAGGTCAGCCTGGTCTACAGAGTGAATTTCAAGACAGCCAGGGCTACACAGAGAAACTGTCTTGAAGATGAACAAACTAAAAGGATAACAGATAGGTATACATGGTGACCAACTAGACAGCTAGCACTTAACGTATTTATAACATCTAAGGCTGAACGCTTTTCACTATGAAAATATGAGCTGAAGACAGGTGGCACATGTTTGAAATGACAGAAAGTAGAAGGCTAAGTAAGGCAGCACCATGAATTTGCAGCTGGCCTGGGCCCACTACATAGTGAGAGCCTGTCTCACAAACCAAACAAAACACACATAGAGGAAACCTGGATCCTAACCCAGCGTGGTGACTGAAAAGCAACCGCTGATGGGATACCTGTGTTCAAATGTACGTAAGTACCCACACTCCGTTCCTGAGACTCACCTCACTCACTGCTTCAGGATTCTCCTCACCCACGCTCCACTCAGCAGCCAACAAAGATGGGAGCCTGCTTTCTTCCTTTCCACATTCATATCACTATTAATTGGTTGAGACAGTTTTAAGAAATGACGGAATGAGGGCCTGAGAAAGCTACCTGCCACTGAGCTGTGGTGTACAAATACCTGTTCCATACATACGCGCACACAAAGCCACGTTACTTGTCAACTGACTTCTATCCAGGTCAGCCTCTATTTTCTATCCCCAGTTACTACATCCCCTCAAGCTCTATTTGTTTCTGGCATATACTATCACTTCACTTCTTAACTTTGTCTATACTGTATCAGTTTCCTCCATGTTTGCCAGTTTCTGCCACCTACCAGGTTTCTTCATGTTTTGGTCTCTTCTTACCATCAGCCTTATTCCTCACCTTACTTCTTTTTACTTCTATTTTCCTGGAGTAATCTGGGGACACATAACTTTGCATATGGCACTCTCTCTGTGGGTGTGGACTAACTTGGAGACTGCCAGGTACTTTTACATCTAGCTTGACCATCCAACCACTTTAGATGAAGAAGTCTTTCTTGGTTCTGTGAAGGAAAACTGACACCTGTGTTTCATGTTCTATGTGTACATATATCATATCTCCGATACCACTTCATAATCCTTAGAGGTATACATCTCTAGCTATTTATATCTTATTCTCACCTACATCCTCATATGCCTAGCAATCTTGATACAGAATATGATTTTCGAGACAGGGTTTCTCTGTGTAGTCCTGGCTGTCCTGGAACTCACTTTGTAGACCAGGCTGGCCTCGAACTCAGAAATCCGCCTGTCTCTGCCTCCCAAGTGCTGGGATTAAAGGCGTGCGCCACCACTGCCCGGCGTCAGAATATGATTTTTAAAAACCTAAATAATGTTTACTGATTACTATATTTAGCCATCATTTCTTCACATTACCAAATCACCAATACATTAATTCTGTCCTAAACAATGCCAGTCTGTTACTTAGCAAGTAGATGGCACATTTAGGGAACATCTGAAAAACATCCAGACAGGTAACAATGTGACAAGTTATGTCTAAAATCAGAAATGGCAGGAGCTGTTTTATCAGGAACCTTCTAAAAGCCTCTAAGACACCTTTATGTTTGTGACATATTTTTGTTAATACTTATATAAAGAATATCACCGCCGGGCATGGTGCCGCATACCTTTAATTCTAACACTTGGGAGGCAGAGGCAGGCGAATTTCTGAGTTCGAGGCTAGCCTGGTCTACAGAGCGAGTTCCAGGACAGCCAAGGCTACACAGAGAAACCCTGTCTCAAAAAAAAAAAAAAACCAAAAGAAGAATATCACCTAGGTTCACTTTTGCTAAGTGCTTTGGACAAGAGACATTAAGTTCATTTTTTTTTTAAGTTCTTAAATTTCATTTAGCTTATTTTTATTGGCATATGGACACATCACATTCAAGCTCATGTTCCACTTCTGCATATTCTTTGGTCCAAAAGCATACTTATTCTAGATCAGCACTATTCAAAAGAATGTCTGACAGGAGGTGGTGGCTCAGTTGATAAAACATTGCCACGCAAGAATGAGGACCTGAATTTGGATCCCCAGAACCCACACAAAAAGCCAGGTGCAGTGGAAGGTGCCTATAATTTCAGTGTAGAGGAGGCAAATACAAGAGAAACTCTGGGGTTTGCTGGTCAGCTAGTATTGCCAAATTGGTGAGCTCCAGGTTCATTGAGACCCTGTCTGAAAAATAAGGTGGATAGTGATTGAGAAATAAACCCTATGTCTAGCTCTAGCCCGTACAAGAACACACACACACACACCACAATGTCCATGATAATGTAAATATTTTATACTTGCATGATGTATTATGACAGCCATTAGACACATAGTATGCCTAAAGAACTTAAATTTAAATTTGATTGAAACAGTGACTTGTTGCCAGAGGTTATCATTTGGACAGTAGAAATACCAGAATGGCAAAGCAAACAAACTTGATACATTTATCAAGGAATTTCTGAGTTTGGTTCCTGCCAATCTGGGCTTTGGTTACAGACATGCTGGGTTAGTACTAACCCTTCTTAAAATTCAGACAATAGAAGTGAGGTGTGACATTTTCCCAAAGGAGATATACCAGAAGTCTGCAAACTCCTGTGAAGGTCAAATGATGATATCCTTCTTTCCCTAACTTCACTATACTCATATCTAAATCTTCCGATGGCTCTCCAGTCTTCTAGGGATAGCAGGTCTTTATTTAATCAACCCATTTCAAGGAAAATTCCATTAGTAACATCTCTCCAATACCCATCCTATAGAATGGCTCTGAATGTCAAATGAGAACACTATAGAATGGCAAACATCTAAAAGTCCAATTAGTGCTAATGTGTAGGTAGTTTCTAATTCTACTTTCTCTCAAATATATCCATATTACTTTTATGGCAGAAGAGTGTGGGCAGACATAAAAGCACATATTTGTGTGACGTGGCCTCGAGCCAAGGATGCAGGTATAAGAATCACTAAGGGTCGAGTTTTTTGTGGTGAGCAATTCCTTTCCCTTCCAATGACTCTAATATATGCTCCGGTCCTGGATAGTTTTATGTCAACTTGACATAAGCTAAAGTCATCAGAGAGGAGGGAATCTTAATTAAGAAAATGCCTCCATAAAATGGGGCTGTAAGCAAGCCTGTGGGGCATTTTCTTAATTAGTGATTGATGGAGGAAGGCCCAGCCTATTGTGGGTGGCACCATCCCTGGTTCTGGGTTCTATTAGAAAGCAGGGTGAGCAAGCCATGGGGAGCAAGTCAGTAAGCAGCACCACTCCATAGCCTCTGCATCAGCTCCGGCCTTCAGGTTCCTACATTGTCTGAGTTCCTACCTTGATGTGGATGTGTAAGCCAACTAAACCCTTTCCTCCCCAGCATACTTTTTGGTCATGGTGTTTCTTTTCAGCAGCACAAACTCTAAGTCTAAGCTCCCTCATGTTATCCTCATTCTATTAAGAATTTCTTGCTTTTAAAGAGGCTATAAATAAGAGTGAACTGCACTCTTCAAAGGTACTGTAATGTGAGGAAAGAATAATTAATAATCCCATATTTATAGGGACATGTTGACAAAAGCATGGACTCTCATTATGAAGTCTTAACTTGACAACTCAGGTTTTATTATCTCTCCAATTCACACAGAAAACCCTGAAGGTAGAGTACCACATTTGTGCATCCTTTCCAAGTCCCCACAACAACAGAAAACAGAAGACAGTTTATGGTAGTCACTAGAAATCATTTTCAAGAATGTAATTCATAGTCCAGCTTGGTTGCACATGCCTGTAATTTTAGCTACTTGGGAGTCTGAGGCAGGAGGATTCAAAGTTTAAGGCTAATCTGAACAATTGAGAACCTGTCTCAAAATTGAAAAAGTAGGGACTGGAGGTATCGGAGGTGGCATACTCCTTTAATCCCAGCACCAGGGAGGCAGAGGCAGGCGGATCTCTGAGATAGAGGCCAGCCTGGTCTACAGAGCAAGTTTCAGCCAGGATTACATAGAGAAAATATGTCTCAAACAAAACAAAACAAAACCAACTGAAGTAGGAGCTGGAGAAACTGTTAATGGGTTAAAAGTATGTATGGCTCTTGCATATATTTGAGGCCTCCCTCTGCTACTGTGGGATTAAAAAAGGAATATAACTCCTTACCTAAAAATTCATTTTGGGTACAGCTGTCTAGGAACATATATTATGACCTTCCACTAGGATCAAGAGGTCAATCAAAGAGAACCACTTGTAAATAACTTGTAAACTTAATAATAAAATATTGTAGTTGTTTATACCTATAAAGGACCACTACCTTAAACTATAGTTCGAAGTCTCATGAGTGATTTGAAATTGCGGGCAAAATTTTGTGTAGGTACACTTCCCATTTTTCTCACCGGAGTACTCACACAGCTTCCAATGTGTTCTCAAAAATGAGTAAAAATACTCAATAAGCTAAGTAACAACTGCTTTCCCCCTTGGCCTCCCAATAGAATTTAATTTACTAAGCCTTAGCTTAAAACTAAATGACAGGATAGGAGTTATCCAGAAGGGAGTGGTGATGTGACAGGTACAAGTAGGGGCATCAAGAGGGCTTCTGGGTACTGACAATATTAATTTGGGAGCTGGTTTCAAAGGAATTTTCTCTTGATGAAATTTCATCAAGCTGAATAATGAATTTTCTTTACCTGTCTTTAGGTAGACCATATTTCAGTAACTTAGAAAAGAAACAAAGATGAATCACTCATACCGAGTAGACATTATTAGAGAGTTTAAAAAGACTGTAAAATGGTGTACTAGGTGAGGCTGGTGGTGAGGAACTGAAGCCTCCAAACAGCAGCTGGTGTGGAACTCGAGCCCTCGCTCCAACCAAGAACCTACAGAGTCTATTAAAGAAGGTGCATTTGGAAGAGGATTCTCCATCCTCAGTCAAGCCTTGAAACTGCAGCCCCAGCTGACAGTGCAGATTGTACAGTAGACCCTGAACCAGGACCATTGAGATAAGCCACTCCCAGGTCTCTGACCCTGAGAAAATCTGTGAGATAAGATGTCTGGCATTAAAATAGGGGAAAAAAATTCAGAACACTATCTTCTTTACACATACTGAAGGGAGCGAAGTAGCTATAGCTACAGAGAACTGTTAGCTTACGGGCTTAAGAGGGCCATTCCCCCTTCCTGAAGAGCAATGGTACAGTATTGCTTCTAAAATCCAACCCGGACAGAAAATGCAGCTGGTGACTCTGGAAGCCACTTCCTGTAAGGTATGCACAGGGATCTTCTCGACGCTTCTAGTATTTCAACCCAAATCAGAGAGCATTTCATGCTAGTCACACTCTGCTCTACTGCTCAGTGTTTGGAAGGTACCACACACACATTGTTCTCAAGGCTTTTCTCACAGGAGGAAATCTAACAAACATGAGTTATCAAGTAAATTGAAACAGGTGATTCTAAGAGAGACACTTGCCTGGCAAATACGTATGCAGGATAGCACTCTCCTGCAGTTCTAGCTATTAGGAGGCTGAATGAGAATCACTTGACCCTGGGAGTTCAAGGCCAGCCAGGACAACACAGGGAGATCCCATGACAAAAATAAAATAAATCCCAGATATTATTTTGTAAATTCTCATTTGAGAGGGATTTAGGGAAGGGAACCTTGCTCTGAAATGTGTCCCCTCTGTCTCCATCTGTGTGCCAGAAGCCTCCTGCTCCCTGATGCATGTGCAAAGAGAAAATGAGTATTTAGTACTTCAGCCTCAGGCTCCTGGGTCTTTCTCCTGCATCTTTTACACAGTGAACAGTAAGAATTTTGGTACTATTATGTTTAGTTGATAAAGTCCACAAGTTACTACTTATTTTCACGTAGAGTTCTCAAAATTGACTTACTGTGCTATCCTCTCCTTGCATGTTTCAAAAACCGGAGACAACCACTTTTGCTATATAATCAGGCTACATTTTTGGACTCTGTTAAATTTTAACCTGCCAGCTGTACTGATTCTTCATAACTTCCTAGAGTTACATTGGCAGTCAATATTTAATTACTGCACCTGAAATTTCAAACTACGATTACTTTACAAAGTCTTCCCTGTTACATAGAAAACAGCGCTCAATAACACATCAAAACCCCAGAATTATTCTTTTTAATAAATTTGTATGTCTAATACATGTACATATTTAGCAGCCTATTTAATTCCTGGAATCCTTCCTTCTTGTCTCAAATTCCTGTTAACTATTAAAGTTAGCAAGTTCCTTCTTAATCTTTGCAATATCACTGTTCTCCAAGTTATCTTGATTTTAGTTGCATTAACAAACTAGTATGGGAAGATATTGAATTGCCACATCACCTCCACTTAACTTTATATAACATCCTCTTTTTCTCTCTGCCTATCTACCCATTCATCCACCCACCCTCCCAACCATCCATCATGATTACATAGTTTCAGTCCTCCCCTCCCCCAACCAGGTAATGCTTTGTAACTATACTACTCAAAGGTCAGATCACACCTTTTAAGTAAGAAAATGATTACATTAAGGCCACTCTTCTAAAGACCCTTGACTATGACAATAACAGGGCTCACAGACAAACCAAGTATTATAATTTTTCCATGACTAAAGTTTCACAGCACTTAAAATCTTCAATAAAACACAACCTGACACACACCTATAATCCCAGCACAACGAAGGTGGTGGAAGGAGGATCGGAAGTTCAAGACCAACACCTGTCTACATAGGAAGTTTGAGGTCAGATGGGGACTCCATCTAGCCCCTCACACACATACTGGAAAGAACCCCAAGCCCCTATATACCTTAGAAAAACAATGTCTGAAAATTTCAGAAGCCTGAGAAAATCTGTCATAACACTTACTTGTCATTGAGAAAAAAAATTGCTCATGCTAGCAGTTCTACAAAAGTATAGATACACCCTGTGTATTGTACACATGCAGCTGCCTGATCAGCTGTAGACCCCCTTAGTAAGATCAATAGTGTGATCAGGTACCTCCTTCAGTGTTCTGCAGACGAGTTTCTAACCAACCTGGGGAAGAATGTGTCTTTTTCATGGGAAGATTTTGTATTAAGACACTACTATAAAGAGTCTAAATATCCAATACTAACACTTAGCCTGTTGGTCTGCCTAATAAAATAAAACTCAGCATGTCCCAGCACTCCAAAATAATTCAGAGTGACACATTACAGTCTTGAGTACGCTTCCCTTCATCTAGAAGTTGATGAAGTCTTACTTTGGTCTACTTATTTTTGGGTAGGTGGGAGAAAAACATCCTTCTTAAAAAAAAATGAGTCATTTTTTTTGTGGCACAAAGGCTATGAAGGTGGCTTTAATGCATTTTGACATTCTAATGAGTAATGATAACAGTATCAGTTAAAAAAATTCTGGACTGGAGGACTCCATGAGCAGACACTTCTTTAGAGGAGACAGAACCCACACTTAAAAACTAAAAAAAAAAAAAAAAAAAAAAAAAAAAAAAAAAAAAA
>NC_034597.1:61548009-61557328 GCF_900095145.1 Mus pahari
GAGGACTCCATGAGCAGACACTTCTTTAGAGGAGGCAGAACCCACAAATAAAGACTAAAAAAAAAAAAAAAAAAAAAAAAAAAACAAAAAAAAACAAAAAAACCTACACATATGAGGGCTTGCATGCATGTATACCATGTGTATACCTGATGCCTGTAGATGTCAGGCTTTTGATCTCCTGGAGTACTGGATATCTGTGGGTAATCCATGTGTGTGCTGGGAGCCATCTCCCTTATCCTCCTCTCTATATAGGCATATACACGTGAATGCATATATAGTTTTTAAACTAATGACTTCCCCTGAACTCCCCAAAGCATTGTTCCTGAGCTCTAGTCTCAAGATCCTGGGTTTGAGCCCTAGCACAAACAGAAAGTTCTGGGATACTCATTGCACATCCCACCTCCTTAGCAGAAGCTGGACTCAAAATTTAAAACACTTTGGTTCACCTGGATTTACTTTAAGCAAGTCTCACAGCAGTTCTGTGCTTTGGTTCTGTTCCCTTAAGTGCAGAGGTAACCACACTATCTAGTTTAAGATGGGGGGAAAAAAAAATCACATGAACACCTTCATGTCTTTGTAGTAGAAACTATTATTATTAACACTCTGTCATGTTTTACTGCTCCTTCTGAAGTAGGCCACCACACTGCTTCAGAACACGAATCTTGTGGTCTTCTATTTGTGGTTAAGTTTTGCGATATAATTCTACCCTGATAAGTCCCTCCCATTCCAGAGTGCCACTCCACCAATCTCGAGCCTTCGAAGTCTTTAATCAGTCTCCTCTCTGTCAAAGAAACAACTAGAAGTCTCACCATTCCACTTTCTTTGAACATACTCGGCCTAAGCTTACTCTTAGAACTTGGGGAAAGACGCCACACAGTACGCAAAATAAAGGCGACTCTGCTCGCTCCTTTTTACTTCCCATAGCCCCAAACCTGTAGGGTTTGAGTACGTGGGAAATCCGAAGGTTGCTGACAATGGATGTGCATCAGTAACTGTCAGAGTACCAGAAGCCCCAGATAGCAAAAACTTTACCTAGTTTGCGAGAAACAGCTTGCACTTGCTCCAGCTACTCCTGGGTTAGGTGTGGGCTACCCCCTCCCCCCCCCGGCCCGAGTTATTCTATAAGGACCCCAAAGCATCCCCCACTCAGCTCCGGAGCACGATCGAGACCCTTCCGAAGGCTGTCTGCACCCAACCCGGCAGCTCTGGTTTCAGACACACCCCCCTCCACCCCGCGTTTCACTGGAGGTGTGGGCGCTCAACTCCTAGGCTATGGCAAGGGGGGCGCGAGGGGAGGCGAGCAAGGCCTCGGCTCCCATTTTGGAGGACAGGGTGCTCGGGCCTCCCGGCTGTGCCAATGGGAAGTGAGAGCGGAGGGCGTTGCGGGGCAGAGGTAGAGGGCCAGAGAGGGAACGGGGGGTCTCTCGGATTCGGGGGCGCGAGGAGGAAAGGCGACCGGAAAGAGTCAGGAGAGCGGGGTTCGCGTGGTAAGGCGCTCTTTTTGTTAATCGCGGAGGGCCGGCGCCGTGACCTGGGGGGGCCCCCGAGGACAGTCACGAGGGGTCCCCTCGCTCCCGGGTCTGGAGGGTTTCCCCCAAGGGCTGCGCGGAGGCCTCGGGCCGCGGCTGTGCGCGCCCGCGGACCGGTCCGCCCTGCCAGCGCCTCGCGTGAGGCGTGGGGCCGGGTGGGAGGGGATGGAGGAGGCCCCCCGGTCCGGGAGGCGGGAAAGGCCCCGCGCTGCGGGACGGGCGGCGGCTCCGAGCGGCGGCGGCGGCGGCCTGTCGGGGCCCCCGGGTGGGCTCGAGCCCCGGGGGCCCGCGTGCGCCCCGCACTCGGCGGCCCCGGCTCCCTCGGCCGCCCCCTCCCCCGGCGCTCGCTCACCTGCACATGATCCGCCATTTTGCTCCATTCATGCTCCTCTCAGGCCCCCCCTCCCCCCCAGCGCGCACCTCGGCCGGGGCCGCCGCCGCCGCCGCTGCCGCCGTCGCCGCCGCGCCTGCGCGCTGGGGGCTCGGCGCGCTACGCTCGTGGCGTAGCGCCGCTCGGCCGCGCAGGCCCCGGCCGGCCGCTCTGGGTTGGAGAATGCGCAGCGTGGCTGGGACGGCGTAGAGGGCGCGGGCGACGTCAGCGGCCCGGAGACGCCGGGTGGGAGGAAGCGGAGGGGCCGTGGAAGCGCAAGGGAGGGGAGCCGGGGGAACAAAGCTTTGTTTACATGGGTTTTAAAGGGGCCGCGCTCGAACTCGCACGGCGGGCCGGCGCCGCGTGGAAGCGGACCACGCCGCCTGACGTTCCGTGTGCTGTCATGGCTCCACCCTGCACTATACACCCGGGGCATTGCCTGTCCACGTGCGGCCTGCTTGACTCGTCTCTGGACGTCCCTGCCCAGGGGCCAAAGACCTCCTACTTGGGATACCCGCACCCTTCGCGACTTCCCAGGATACTGCTCTTAGCTGGGCCGCGATTGTGATTGTGCTTTTCTAGCCTGTTCTACTGGACCAGGGTCATTGTTTTCGGATCCGGGTTTCACCAACAACCCCGGTAGCAATCGCCTTGTTTTTATTAATGTCGTCTTCTCCTCTATAAACAGCCACGGATATAGCCGCCAGACACTGATGATCAAAAATGTAACAAGCTGCCGTTTAATCTTCCGAACTCAATTGCTATTTGGACCAGTGCTACAGGCAGCCCACCCCACATCCCCCACCCCCACCCCCACCCCCACCCCCGAAGGGGTCAGATGCGTCGGGTGAGGGCAATATCTGAACGCTGAGGCCGAGTCCCATCAGTTTTCTGTGTTAGATAATGCCGATTCCTATTTTCTATTGGCTTCCACTCCAGTTTGTACTCAAGGCTGCTAGATTAAATCAGCAGGATTTTTGATAGCATTAGTTGTTTTAAGTTGGCTAAGACGGCTACATCTGCCTTGTTTGGGGGTGGGGGTGGGGCAAATGAAGGTGGTAGTGAGGCCCACAGTATTATTGTTGTAGATTTATTGGGCTGGTTTTCAGCAGCGTGTCTTCCTCTTGCTGTGTCTTCTAGTTCGCAAAGGTAGGACAAGTAGGAACTACATTACCCAGGCTTCCTTGTAACTGGGGTTCGGCCAGCAAAATTGACTCAGTGAAAGAGACTGACTCAGAAGATTTAGGAGGCAGAAGTAAGGCAGAGCTTTCATCTGTTGTTTCTGGCAAGCTCTTCCTGTTAATCTTTCACTTTCTCACCCTCTTTTCTCCTTCTCCCTCTTTCGCCAACCTTCCAGTAGCCAATCATTAATTCCATGAGATAAATAGGCAAGGGTGTGTGCAGGGGAGGTAGTGTCAGGGGATTCCTGACTTTTGTGTTACATTACAGTTGTAGATTCTTGGGGTCTCAGTGGCAGTGACCTCCTCCTCCTTTTTTTTTTTTTTTTTTATTTTTTTGAGACAGGGTTTCTCTGTGTAGTCCTGGCTATCCTGGAACTCTGTAGACCAGGCTGGCCTCGAATTCAGAAATCCGCCTGCCTCTGCCTCCCGAGTGCTGGGATTAAAGTCGTGTGCCACCAGTGCCCAGCAGTGACATTCTTGACTGATTATGATCGATAGGTAACTTTTTGGTAGGCAGACTACTGAAATCTCTGTCCACTCTCTCCCGATCCCTTTGGTTCTCCCTTTCTCTTCCCCATCCGATGGCACCTTCAGTTCACCCACTTTCTTAAAATAAACTCAGGAATAATCTTGATTATTCAGCCTCGTTAGTCCTCCACAGTCTTCACCTCCATGTCTGTTGATATCTTCGCACTGCTGATATCCTGGTCTGAGGCTTACATTTTTTTCTAAGTCCTATATTGAGTCCTGTTATATGTTCTCTTCTCCCTGTATTTCTCCTTGGTGGCTCACTCCCCATACCTCTGCAACATTAACCCCACAAAACAGATACCGTACACTCGTGTTTGAAGCCCTGGAGAGGACTCTTGTTGAGCATCTGCGGTATGGTCTGATTCACCTCTCCTGTACCCCTGCTCCTTCACAAAGCTCTGCTCACTTCTGGCTCTGCTCTGCTCTTCTTTTGCCATTACTCAGGGCCTTTCCTGGTCTGAAGATGCCGGGAACTGAACCCTCTCTTTTCTTAGTGCAATATGTCTCCCTTATCCTCGGAGGATACATTGCCTGAAGCTACAGAGCAGGCAGTATCTATATCCTGTTTTCTTCATATTACCTAAGATAAAAGTTTATAAAGCAGCCACAGTAAGATGAATAGTCAGAGATAATAAAATAGAACAATGACAGTGGGGGATTACACAGTTTTGTTTTTTAAAGGGTTGCTTGTTTCTGGAGTGTTCCGTTTAGTATTTTTGAATTCTAGTTTATGAAACCCTGGATATAGGAGGACCACTGTACATACTTAATGGGGAAAGGGCAAGGGCTAGCGATGAGATTAGGGATGCATACTGCCCTGCATACAGTCAGGAACCTCTGAAGCTGAGGATGGCAGACACCACGTCTATCCTCATCCTCAGTCCTTTGCCCAGTCCATCTTTCTCATGTCCACATCTCTCTGCCCATTTTAAACCTTCCTCCTGTGTGCCCAGGGCTGCCCATTGGGGGTCTCTCTTCACCTAGGATCTTTCGGAGTCACCAATCCCTGAGTACGGAAGCCAGGAGCCAGCCGAAACCCCACCTGTCCTCAGTACGGGCTTCCTAACACTGGTGCCTGGAGACCCACAAGTCCTCTAAGTCTCTGCACCTCTGTTGTGTCTGGGGACAGTGCCTCAATTCCTGCTCTTGTGGCTCCCCAGAGGCCGAGCTGAAGGTACTGTGGTTCGTGCAGGATTCCCACCCCAGCTGGGTGAAGTTCAGCTTGATGGAAGACATGTTCTTAGTAGAGTTTAGCTCCTTTTAGACTATGGCCATCCAGCTTCCGAAGGCCAGGGATGGGATGGGGGTGAGGGGGGCTGTCTGGAATATGTGTGTGTGTGTGTGTGTGGGGGGGGGGTCATGTTCAAAAAGTTTCTAAGGAACATGGGCGCCCCCTTGTGGTTTTGAGTGGTATGTATCCCTACTGGTTGGAAGGTAAGCAGGGTGCTTGAGAAAGAAAGCATCCTTTGCACTCCCGTGAGGCATGTGCTGGTGAGCTCCACAGCACTGTCACACCAGAGCCATCTGATAAGAAGAGCCACCCTATAGGAATCTGTATCCTGCCAGGCAGGGGTGGCACACGCCTTTAATTCTAGCACTTGGGAGGCAGAGGTAGCCTGGTCTACAAAGTGAGTTCCAGGACAACCAGGGCTATACAGAGAAGCCCTGCCTCAAAAAACCAACAAAAACAAAACAAAACAAAACAAAAAGAAAGAAAGAAAGAGAAAAAACAAAGCCAGTATTTTCCTACAATCCTTCCTAGCACCTATGACATTAGTATATCCTTGGATTATAGTGTTAGAATATTTTATTTTAAAAACTGTCCTTTTGAGTTGCTCACTTGTTTCACAAAAGATAATATTACATGTATTTTTGCTTGGAGTTAGCATAGAATTTCCAGCAGTTTCTGATATAACCCTAAACATACTAGTGCCACTTCATACTACGTATGTATGTATGTGTGTGTATGTATGTATGTATGCTTGGATGTATGCACTTTGGGGGGAGGGGTCTTCTGTATCAAAGGCTTACCTTGTCAACTACCTGTGTAGCCAAGGATGATTTTGAACTTCCAGTCCTCCTGCCTCCACCTCCCAGGTGTTAGGATTCCAGGTGTGGACCACCAGGTCCAGCTGTACCATGTGAGTGTGCAGTGAATTCTCAGCATTGATGATTATAACATTGGAATAGCATTGATAATTATAAAATCAGAATAGCACTCAACTCTGAAAAGCACTGAGAACCAGAGAAAATTGATACTGTAGTAGCATCTGCAATTCCTGCAGGCAGGATGGGACACGGAAAGAGGAGAATTGAAAAACTGCTTTTCTAAACTGGGTATGTGGCTCAGCTTTGCCTGAGTTGGAAGACCCTCAGACCACCCCTAACTTCAGTTTCCCTCCTTTTCAAGGAGTGGGCTGTGGGGACTGATTGATTCATGAAGTTTCCATGTCCTTCATTATCAAATATTCAGCCATCATGACGTTATTGTGTGAAAGTGAACAAGTGTACCCATCTCAGTAGGTAATTTGCTTCTGTTTTTATGATTTTGGTTGTGAGCCTAGCCATCTCTTTGGTCTTGCTTGTCATTAATAAATGGTCATGCATACACCAAAGACTGTTTTAAAAGTAAGTTTATGATTGGTTATCAGTAAAAGCTTAATTTGTATATCTGTTTTATGTACCTGGGCTCAAGTAAAATTTCCCAGGTGAAAAGGACTCAGAAATGAAGAATCTATGATGCTCTAAAGACAGAGGAGGCCATGCCCCGCTTCATACTCTTAGCCACTTCCCAAGCCAGTGCTCCCACAACTCCATGATTCTCCTTTAGTGTTTGGCCCAACTCGCTAAAATCCAGGCAGCAAGGGCGAGGTGAGGAGCTGGGCTGACACAGCTCCAAACCCCAGAGCTTTCTTGTTCACCTTCCCAAGCTGTTTTGGTCTGCACCCGGCATCTACAGCAGAAGGCTTGAACCATGTGCAACTGAAACCCCCAGTAGAATAAATGGGCAAAGTTATATAAACACCCTTCATAGGATTGCTCCCAGGAGTATGGTCTGGTCCTCAGTTTTCCCCAACTATTACAGACTGCTTCTTCAGGTCATCTGGCTCTAAGGTGAAATTTTCCATGGAACATGGCTTTTCTCAGAAGAGATTCTGCATGGCATCTGCATTCTGATTGAAGCCTGAGAGAAGTTGTGTTACAGATCTGGGAAGATGAGTCCATGGTTAAATGGCTTGTGATGCAAGCCTGAGGACCTGAGTTCAGATCTCCAGAGTTATGTAAGTCATAGTAGCACCTTCAGTCACAGCAGGCGCAGTGGGAGGCCGACGCAGGGGCGTTTCCAGAAGCTGCTTCTCATGGGCCAGCTGCTTTGACTTACGGGAAGGTAAACAAGAGATCGGGTCTCAAACAGGGTGGGAGGTGAGGGGTACCGGAGGTTGGTCTCTGACTTCCACAGGTATGCTTGTACGTGACACACACACACACACACACACACACACACACACACGATTAAAAAAAGTTGTACTAGCTAGGTCTGATGGCACATGCAATAGAGACTAGCCCATAAAAAGTAGGACTCTGCCTCAAAAGATCAAAAACCAACCAATGAAATAAACAAACGAACAAACAAAAACCCCATTGCATTAACAGTCTACCCATCCACCCCTAACAGTTCCGTGATCTCAGGTAAGTTGCCAGCAGGTGTGCTTATGCCACATCTCCCCCCCACCCCCCACCCCCTTTGTCAAAGAATAAAACACTGCTGGTGAGACAGTAGATGACAAGGACCAGCCTCGGCATGGAGAGGGGTTCTGAGAGAATGGGTTTCTGGGAGCAGCAGAAAGAACGACTGGAAGTCAAATTGTGGATCCAAGCCGATGACCTGTGTTCTTCTTGATAAAGCTTTTCCAGTCTGTTTCTCTCTGTCTGTCTGCTTTCTCTCTGGAGATTTCTGTCTATGTTCTGCTTGCTTGCTATTTTAAGAGATCTCTCTGTCCATGTCCTGCTTCCTTGTGTATGTTGTCTGTCTGTCTCTGTTTCACTGTGTGTGCGTGTCTGTCTGTTCTCCAAGTAGCTCACTTTTTTCCTAAAAATTCCTCTGAATAGCTCATTTCCTGCAGAGCACAGGTCCAGTCTTTTATTTCACATTTATTACTCCAGTCATTTACTCCAGCTTTTCCTTTTGATTACCTCATAGGATAATCAAGTTAGCATCCCATGACCCCAGACCTTTGATTCTTAGGAGACAACAAACATACATTTTTTTTTTTTTTTTTTTTGAGACAGGGTTTCTCTGTATATCCCTGACTATCCTGGAACTCACTCTGTAGACCAGGCTGGCCTCGAACCCAGAAAGCCGCCTGCCTCTGCCTCCCGAGTGCTGGATTTAAGGTGTTTGCCACCATGCCCAGCACATTTTTTTTTTTTTTTAAATATTGCAAAAGAATTCAGAGGTCTGTCTGCCTTTGTTAAGAACAGACAAAAAGAGAGTTAGGTGAGACACTGCCCTGACCACACCTGGGCCTAACCTCTCTCTGTCCTAGGCTGACCTTGTGCTCAGGAATCTGCCTAATAAGCTGATTCGTAGTGTAGCTGCTTTTATTCCTTTAGATTCATGAAACCCCTCATAATTCATATTGCATCCCTATCTTTTGCATAGTTGAGAAATTATATATTTATTTAACTCATGTATTTAGAGTTCTTTCCCACAGCCTCAGGGGCTGTCCTGAAAGTTGCAGCATTTACCTTTTTTTTCTGGAGACATAGCCACCTCATCTTTGCCTCCAGGACTTCCTGGACTCATGCTGTCTCTGATTAGCATGGAGTCATTAACATTGAAAGAGAGGACATTCCTCACAGTGTGAAAATATGCACTTTGTGACACAAACAAGCCTCCTGCTCTATGGACCAGCAGCAGCCATGGACACTTGTGGAGGCTCACACCAGGGCCCTGTCCCAGGGGCAGGAGCCATGGCATGCCACTGTGTCTTCACCAGGGCCAGCAAGTATAGAAGAATGGGGAGTTCTGAAGCTCCTGCGGTAAGTTCCACTTGAAACCCAAGTGTCTTCCGAACACTCATGAGGAAGGAAGCTAACAGCTGAGGCGGACTTGGGGAGGAAATCTTTTTCTAAAGAGAATGTTCTTATTTCTAGATTCACCACAGATTTGTGTATTTAGATTCACCACAGACTGTGTATTGTATGTGCTTTTGGCAGGCAGGAAATACTTTCATACAATGGGACTGGTGCACGTGTGTGTGTGTGTGTGTGTGTGTGTGTGTGTGTGCATTTTTTTTCTTTTGAGACAGGGTTTCTCTGTGTAGCCCTGGCTGTCCTGGAACTCACTTTGTAGACCAGGCTGGCCTCGAACTCAGAAATCCGCCTGTCTCTGTCTCCCAAGTGCTGGGATTAAAGGCGTGTGCCACCACGCCCGGCTGCATGTTTTATCTATCTGTACATTACCCAATATATGGCTCAGCTTTGCCTGAGCTGGGAGACTTGGGTTCTGGGCTGGGCTGGTAGCCTTATAGGCCCTTCAGACCATCTGTTTTCTCTTTCTTTCTTTCTTTCTTTCTTTCTTTCTTTCTTTCTTTCTTTCTTTCTTTCTTCCTTCCTTCCTTCCTTCCTTCCTTCCTTCCTTCCTTCCTTCCTTCCTCCCTCTCTCTTTCAAATATGTATTTAAAAGATGTATTTATTTTATGCAT
>NC_034597.1:61557717-61567996 GCF_900095145.1 Mus pahari
GAAATTGCATGATAGTCACTGGAAATGCAGGAAGACAAGTCACAAATCAAATGGACTCAGAATATCTACAGAAAATTTTACAAATACTAAAAAAAAAAAAAAAAAAAAAAAAAAGGCGCACACAGAGCAAGAAACCACAGGCCTATCAGCCTGTCGTCATCAAGCAGACTAGAATAGTGTAGAAAAACTCTAGTCAGAGAGGAAATGAACTAGAGAGAAGGGGGAACAGGCCCTGAAGAGAGAAGAGCGAGAGAGAGGGAGGGCAGAGGCAATGGCAGTGGGGAGCTGAAGCTGCGATGGTGAGGATGCAGGAGCCAGCTGTGAAGCAGGGCTTCCTGCATCTTCAGCAGCAGCAGACCTTTGGCAAGGTAAGAGTAAGGCTGGGCTCTTGCTGGGCGGAGCGGCTTGGGGGAGGGCCTTGTTACTATCCCGGGTAGAGGGGTATCTTAATGTCCCTGACCCTTATGAGACCAAGTGCTCCACCAGTTTAGACAAGAACACTACTTGGGGAAGATGTCTGCCTTCTCCACGTGCCTTGCCTGCCTTCTAAACCAGGCATCTTTGCTGCGGGCTGTTTGTCCTTGCTGGCGGGGGAGGAAGCAGATGCTGACATCATCTCTCTCTCTCTTTCTCTTTTTTGTCCTGTTGCTCAGTATTGAATTTGGGGGTACCTTGGGTGGGTACGGAAGAAAGAGTTGGGGGGCAGTCAGTTTGGGATGACAGCAGAGGTTCCTCTCACCTTTGACTGCTACTAAGCTGTGGCCCCAGGGTGTTCCAAGCCCTTCCTCCCTAGCCTCTTTGAAGGAGAAGCTCTTCTGCCTCCTGCTGTTACCCAGCTGTGCTTACCCCAACACCCACCTCACCCTGTCTAGGTCTCTGTTTCTTTGTTTGTGTCCGTGGTCCAACTCCTCAATCAGTGAGACAAAAAAGGAGAGGAGGTGGGACTCTTTGGAGCCAGAGCCTTCCTATGAAATGAAGACTTGTCCCTGGTCTAGGCTACCCTCCCCTCACTGTTCCTCTCTGGGCTCGGTGACATTTGTCCCCACAACCTGGCAGATGGGCCTGTCATCTTCCTGGACTCTGCATCCATTGGACATTTACTGTGGCCTTTGGCTAGCCTGTGGATCTTGGTCTCCTGGCTAATAGTCAGCTCTGTCATTCCATGGTTTCTGTTGTCTTCTTGGGCCTCTCTGGCTGGCTGTGATGTTTGCCTTTCTCCCCATCCGGTGTGGCTGCCCCAGCCCCTCTGCCTCTCCCACAGTTCCTCTTCTCTCCTTTCATGACCGTCTCTCCATCTCCGATGGTTCCCACTTGGCTTCTGCCTGCCATACCTGGGCTCAGAAGTGGCGCCGGTTCGCAGCCGTGTTATATGGAGAGTCTGGCTGTGCCCTAGCCAGACTAGAGCTCCAGGACGTCCCCGAGAAGACAAGGCGAGGAGAGGCCACTCGGAAGGTTGTCCGCCTCAGTGACTGCTTACGGGTAGCAGAGGTAGGCAGTGAGGCCAGCAGTCCCCGGGACACCAGTGCCTTCATCCTGGAGACCAAGGAGCGTCTGTACCTGCTGGCAGCCCCCTCGGCAGAGCGCAGTGACTGGATACAGGCCATCTGCCTGTTGGCTTTCCCGGTGAGGGGTACAAAGCGGCCCATCGGCGCACAAGGGGAGGGCGATGTTAGATACTTTCCGTGGGCAGGTGGTAGGAGAACCGAAACCCCTTCTCAGGGGAGTTCTTCCTTAAGGGAGCCCAGTTTGAAGTGCACCCAGAACCAGCAGGCTGGGTGTGCGCTGAAAGTGTGGGTCAGAGGAAGGCCTTGGGCTGGGTTCTGATACTAAGACCTGGCACCTGCCTCCTCAGGGGCAGAGGAAAGGGTCGCCAGGACTGGAGGAAAAGAGCGGCAGTCCCTGCATGGAGGACAACGAGTTGTATAGCAGCTCCACCACAGGTGAGCATTGGGATGAGGGGCACTATGCAGGAGGGAGGAGGCATGGCTGATTGCGAGGTCAAGTCTTCCTGCCTTGTGGTTACCATGGGCCCAGCTTATCAGCATCTCTTCCTGGCTTCTTGGTGTGGCTCAAGGTTTTTGGAACCCGGCCTACCCCAGGGTCTGCCTTGGCTCAGCCTGGCCTGACTGAGGCTGAGGGTCTTGGTCTTGACTCTCTCTTTGTGGGTCCTGGAGTGATTGTGTGAGGAGAGAATTGCTTCGCTTCGTGTCTGTTCGGCTGTGCAGGGCGTCCTGTGAATAGGGAAATGCAGTGCTGATAAGGGAGGCCCAGTTCTGGCTTTCTTTGTGCTTTCTAGGCTCCTCCTGGAGGCGTGGGAGAGAAACTCTTCCATTTAATCTCCACCCACGGGAAGGGGCGCTGGGTATGGGAGGATCGTAGGGGCAGGCTTCACCTGTAGCTTAACTTGACATCAGGGACTTGGGGAGTGATGGTGTGGAGAAGACCAAGCTGTGGCTCTGGCAGCAGTGGCAGGAAGGATGTGGGCCCAGCGTTGGGGTGGTGTGGCCGAGGGCCTGAAGGATGCCTTCCAGGGGAGGAGGTGGGGTCAGCAGCCTAGGCGTTAAGATCTGTGGTGGGATCACAGATAACACAGACAGGATTTTCTTGAGAATTTCTGGCATCTTAACTAAGGATGGGTTGGTGTGGAAGGAGCCCACTGTTTCCTGAGGCTGCCCCTTTTTCTTCTCCTCCCCAGGGCTCTGCAAGGAATATACGGTGACCATACGACCCACAGAAGCCAGTGAGCGCTGCCGGCTCCGAGGGTCCTATACTCTCCGGACCGGGGTGACTGCCCTGGAGCTGTGGAGTGGCCCTGAGCCAGGTACACAGCTATATGACTGGCCCTACAGGTTTCTTCGTCGCTTTGGGCGTGACAAGGTGAGCGAGTGAAGGGCTGAGACCAAAGATGAGTTACCTAAGGGGAACAACGAGGAAGGGGCAGAGAGCCAATAGCAGAGCTAGGAGGAAGGTCATCCAGAGAGACAGCAGCGGTGGGGGTTGGGGGGGGGAGGAGTGAAAGCCAAGAGGCCTAGGTGAGGAGAGATGTAGAGAAGGGATGGGGAGGGCTGAAGAGCAGGCATGGAAGGGAGGAGAGGAGCATGTTCTTGCCAGGCGTGGTGGCTCACAGCTATAATGTCAGCACCGAGGGGGCTGAGGCAGGAGGCAGAGTTGAAGGCCCTGCCTGGGCTACATAGTAAACAACCAACCCCAACAAACAAACGCAAGGGCAGAGGGACAAGAGCTCCAGGAGAAGTTTCTGGTGCCGGGGTTGGCACTTTCCCGTGTGGGTGGAGTCCAGGAAAGAACGGCTCTTTCTTCCTCTTTCCACCCCATTGTAGGTGACTTTTTCCTTTGAGGCTGGCAGACGCTGTGTCTCTGGAGAGGGCAGCTTTGAGTTCGAAACACGACAAGGCAATGAGCTCTTCCAAGCCCTAGAAAAGGCCATTGCTGTTCAGAAGAATGCCACCCCTTCTGGGCCTGTACCCCTGCCAGCCACAGGGTCCATGATACCCGCTGTGCTGCCTCGACCTGAAAGCCCCTATTCCCGGCCCCACGACTCTCTGCCTTCTCCATCCCCTGGCACACTGGTGCCTGGCATGAGGCCAGAGGGGGAGTATGCCGTACCCTTTGATACAGTGGCTCACTCCCTGAGGAAGAGCTTCAGGGGCCTCCTGATGGGTCCCCCTCCACTCCTTCCTGACCCACTGTATGACAGCATTCAGGAGGACCCTGTGGCCCCTCTACCTGACCACATATATGATGAGCCTGAGGGTGTGGCTGTCCTGTCCCTCTATGACAGGACGCAGAGGCCCTCAGGGGAGACATGGAGGGAGCAGGCCACTGCCGATGTGGGTCCCAGCTCCCTCCAGCAAGACTCATCTGTGCCTGACTGGCCACAGGCAACTGAGTATGACAATGTCATACTTAAAAAAGGACCAAAGTAGGGGATGGCCAGCAGATGGGATATGTGGTTCCCAGGGAGGTCTTCGGAAGCTGTGGAGGGGAAATGACGGCTTCTGGTGGAATCCTTTTGGTTACTGCCCCTTCCTGGGCCCCAGGCTCGGTGCCTCATTTGTGTACTGTGCGAGTCACTAGTCTGAAGCAGGAAGAGGGCCCTGGAGGGACCCACCCTCCTCCCACACTTTTCCACTTCCTCCCACTGCCTTGGGTCTAAAGGGAACTGGGGCCATTTCTCTTAAGAGACAAAGGATTTCCACAGATGTCCTGGCTCCTCTGTGTGGGCAGGCCTCCTGCCTAGAGATGTTCTATTCCTGGGACCACCCTGGCTTCTGGTTAGCAGTGAGAGTGGCTGTTGTTCCTCTAGCTGCCAGAGTTTTCTATACATTAAACCAATTTTGAACTATTCCTCTGTGGCCTGAATGCTGTGAGGGGGAGGAATGCTGGGGCTGACCTGCCGAGTGCTTCTTCCGCTGGCTGGGATGCCTTCCCTGGGCCTCTGCCGGGTCCTCAGCATTTGTCTACAGGCTCAGAGGCCCCAGAAGGTCTGCCGCTCTGCCCAGGAAAATCTTTATTTTAATCTATCTTTTGTTGCTATAACTGAATGCCACAGGCTAGGTAGTTTATGAAGAAAAAAGATTTTATTTTCAGCTCATGGATCTTCAGACTGGGGAGTCCACGAACACCAAGTCTTTGTGGTATCTAGTGAGGGCCTTCTTCTTGCATGACAACACCACAGTGGACATGACGTGTCAAGAAGACAGCAAGCGTACAGAGAGAGCAAAGCTGTTCCCTGGATCATGCACTGGTCCTTGAATGACTTAATCTACAAAAGCAGCACCCTCATCTTCCAATCCTAAAGTCCTGCTTCCAAATCCATGAGCATATAACTTGGGAGATTTTGTTTTTAACATATGAAATATGAGGTCCATTCAAAGCATGAAAAACCTTCAAACGTCTGCTTTCCCCCTTTTGCAAGGACAGAGAAATGGCAGTGGGTGCGTGAAGGGCTGATGGCAAATCTGGACTTTGAGAAAGACTTAGCAGTTAACAGACTTTACAGTTTCTTACTTCCTCTGTGTGTGGGGGCAGGGAGGGCTTGTCATAGCTCCCACATGGAGGATGCAGGACAACTTGCAGGAGTCAGTTCTCTCCATCCACCATGGGTTCCAGGATGGAGCTCAGCCCATCAGTCTTGGTGCTCTTTCCCTGCTGAACCATCTATGGGTCCCAAGATCTGAGCGACTTACCGTATCTTACCTAGAAATAACTAGAAATAAGACTTTCCTGTTGTGTGGCCCTGGCCAGCCTTTCCTAGGACATGATCCTCCCATTCCATATATGTGTAAAGCTGAGAGAGACGAGGCACAGGTGTCTGTCCTTAAGAAGGGGGTGTTAAGTGCCACAGAGGCAGCCCAAGGCCAGGCAGGCACTTCAGGAGCAGTAACTGTCCAAGAAGGACTTCATAGCAAAGGGTGGTGGTTGAGGTGGGCCTTTCAGGGTGGGAAGGGCTTTGATGGTACTTAAGGGGTCTGGAGAGAGAGAGAGAGAGAGAGAGAGAGAGAGAGAGAAAATCTTGGAAGAAAGGAATGATAATGTCAGGAAGCAGTCGGAGACTCAAGTGAACTGACCCGTCACTGTTCAGTGGAGTGTTGACTTAGGGATAGCAGGAAACATCCATCCAGTAGAAACCACCTTGAACACTGAACTTTGATCTCTCCCCTACTGATCTCTATAGATAGGCTCCTTTTCCTCAGCGCCGGCATGGGAAATGGCCTCCAATCTCTTGGTAGGTCAGGTGTGTCTCATGCCACTTTGACTTAGGATGACATGAATATTGGGAGGTTTTTTAGCAACACAGAAACCTGCTGTAGATGGAGGAGTAGTGTCAGCAGCAGCAGATTCGGAGTATGTTGTGGGAAGCTCATTGTTGGTGGGAGAAGGAAGGGAGGTTTGAGGCTCTTGGGTAAGCAATGCCACAGGAATAAATATTTAGGACAGCAGCTCTGGGAAGCTGGACTTTGGGGTGAGACTCCACTGAAAGGGTTCCTGGGATTCTAAAGGTGCTACAGAATTAGCTCCTGTGCAGCTTGGATGATGGAGAAGGGAAGTTTCCAGGGAGACACTTAAGTTTCAGGTACTGAGCTTGGGTCCTCACATGCTGAGGTTAATTAAGATGGCTACAGTAGCCAGAGGGTGTGTCTTTAATCCTAGTGCTCCAGAGGCAGGCATATCTCCGAGTTCAAGACCAGCCTGTTCTACAGAGCAGAGTTCCAGGGCAGTCAAGGCTACATACATAAACCCTGTCTGGAAAAACTAAAAAACAAAGAAACAAAAAAGCAGCCAAACAAACAGAAAGACAGCTGCATGATGTCCAGCCACAATGAAGTTCTAGCGTCCACGAGAACAATGAGCCACAGACACACAAATCCATGCTTTCAAGACCCCTGGTGTGTGGCCTCCTAGGTTTTGTCTTATGGTAGCTTTTGTCAGTTATTAACGGTGCGTAAGCCTGAGCAGGTAAGAGGTTCCCTGCCACTTTCGTCTGTGCCAAGATTTGCATTCAATCTGCGGGTCCAATTCTCCAAGGAGCCCAGGCTCCTCAGGACATAGGGGGAAGAGCATTGGGGCGGGAGTCAGGTAGAAGCTTTGTGTCTCAAAGCAAAGGAGGCCACATTACTGATTTCCTCACACGGCTCTTGACGTGCTCACCCCGGATGTGCCCAGCAGGGGGCAGTGTCAGCCTGTGGAAACTGCAACTAGGGATTAAGCTTGGGAGGCGCGGTGGGTGCCTGGTCCCGAGGGACGAATTTCTCTACCTGAAGGATCTGGGGGTGAGGGGCAGCTTCAGGAGTCTGCATTTTAGAGCGGGTCCCTTCATACCCTTGGGATTCCCCTCCGGAAATGTGAACACGCTTTCAAAACACGAGATCCTGAGCCGATCCCTATCTCTTTGCGCCCTTCACCTTCAAGAGACAGAACTTTCTGGTTGCGCTACTCTGATATCACGTGATCTCACCGGGGCAGTGGTGGACAGCTTGATTGGGGAGAAGTGGGGTGAGTGGTTGGTAGGTGCGGAAGTAGAGCTTTTGGGGAAGCTGGGAGGGGCAATGAAAGTCCTTAGAAGGCTGTTGGGGAAATGCTGACTAGGCTTTCAGTGTGCTCAGAGGAAACAAGCCAGTGGGTGTGCCCCATTCTGTAGGGAGCTCTGAGTGCCTCACAGCTAGCTGTAGCTGCGTCTGTGTCACCGCGATGTGTGCATCATCCATTCAGTGATACTACAGAGCAACTGCCACTTGTATGTCCCCCCTCTCTCAGAAGCTGGGATTCCGGGAGGTGCCCCAGCTCCAGCTCCAACTCGAAGGAAGGAGCAAGCAGTGGGGAGCAGCAGAGGCGATGGGTCAGTGAGAGGAGAAGCTTGAGAGCACCACTGACAGACACATTGAGGCAAGGCGTCCTTCAAGAGCCGCTGAGCCACCCAGGCGGCCAGGTTCCCTTGCACAGGCAAGGAAGGAAACAGACACGCCATTGCGGGGGCCCAGCAAAGGATTTACAAAGACCTTGCCACCCGGAATGGGTCTCTGGTCTCTAGGCAAGCTGCTTAGTACCTGTTGATACTATGAGAAGCTTAGGTGTATCTAGGACTCTTATAGATTGCTTTAATCTTTTAATTGAAGTCACAGGTTGTCTATGAATGGACATGTTCTGAGAAATTTGTCACTACACATCATCACCACTAAATTTTCTTTTATTAATTTCTTCTTCTTCTTCTTCTTCTTCTTCTTCTTCTTCTTCTTCTTCTTCTTCTTCTTCTTCTTCTTCTTCTTCTTCTTCTTCTTCTTTTGTTTTTTTTCAATACAGGGTTTCTCTGTGTAGCCCTGGCTGTCCTGGAACTCACTCTGTAGACCAGGCTGGACTCGAACTCAGAAATCTGCCTGCCTCTGCCTCCCAAGTGCTGGGATTAAAGACGTGCGCCACCACGCCCGGCTTATTAATTATTTCTTTACTTTACATCCTGACCACAGTTTCCCTTCCTTCCCCTCCTCCTAGTCCTTCCTGCCGATCCCCATTTACTTGTCTTCAGAAAGGGGGACCTCCCATTAAACAACCCTGGCATATCAAGTTGCAGTAAGACTGGTCACACTCTCTCCTATTGAAGCTAGACAAGGCAGCCCCGTAGGAGGGAGGGGTCCCAAAGGCAGGCCACAGAGTCAGAAACAGCCCCTGCTCCTGCTGTTAGGAGTCCCACTTGAAGACCAAGTTGCACAAGTGTAACATATGTGCAGAGGGCCTAGGTCAGTCCCGTGCAGGCTTCCTGGAGAGTGGTTCAGTCTCTGTGGATCCTTAGGGGCCCAGGTTAGTTGATTCTGTAGGTTATCTTGCACCACTGAATTTTGTTATTTTTTTATTTTATTTTTTATTTTTCGAGATGAGGTTTCTCTGTATAACCCTGGCTGGCCTGGAGATCACTTTGTAGACCAGCCTGGCCTCAAACTCAGAAATCTGCCTGCCTCTGCCTCCCAAGTGCTGGGATTAAAGGCGTGTGCCACCACCGCCTAGCGTACCACTGAATTTTTATACCTATGTGATATGTAACTGCATACCTAGGGTACATGGTATGTTTGTATATATGCTTATATATGTCTGTGTGTAAATATAATTTATACTATTTGCTATATAGAATATAACACATATATGCATGTAATATACTTTATATATATTCTATATAATCACAATATATCTGTAATATGTATATATTATAGATGTATGGCATAGCCTGTTTCACTAGGATACAAACATGGAGAGCTATGTTATATGTGAAATACATATAAACATATGTAAACATGCCAGGCAGGAGGTTTTTTTTTTTCATCTGCTTTAATCTTACAGACTTTATATATAGCTTGTTATTGACTGAGACGTCATTGTGTGCCCTGGGCCATGCATTGGCATCAGGGCAGATAGGAGTTCAGGGTTCAAGTCCCCAGCTTGGAGGCGTGTACCCAGATTCACTACTGCCAAATGCTGTGTCATTCCCATTCTTTTCTGACTCTCCCATTTCTCTTCATTCCTACTTTCTTCAGAGTGTATAAACTGTGTGTGTGTGTTCTGATCTGAGTAAACCTGCCCCAGGCTTACAGAAGGGGATGTCAGGCACCCCCCCGGAGGTCCCACCTGGACTTTCAGCATCTGGAAAGGCCGGGATTGCTTGAGCCTCTTTGGCTCACTCACCCCTCCCTGGGGACTCTCCTCAGGCGGCTGCTGCCACCACTTTTCGGCCTTGATGCTAACCAGCCTCCTGCCTCTTGCCTTCTGGGCGTTGATTCAATTAGCCAAGGTGCCCACCTCCTGCAAGGGCCATTTATAAAATCAACTGGGGCAGCTGCAGAACCTCAGGCAGGGCAGGGCTGGGGAGATAGTGAGCTGAGAGGAGGAGGTAGAGGAATCCTTGGAGGGGAGGGTCTGATCCAATTAGGTGCTAGGCTGGCAGGCGGCTGTGCATCACTGCTTGGCTTTGGTCCTCTACTGCCCAGCATAGAGCAGAGTCCATCCATCTCCAGGCAGTGCTAGGGATGGTAGGGTGAAGGCAGTGGTATGCACAGTGTTCACAATACTTCCATCTTTGTAGCGAGCTTGGGACGGCTTAATGTTGTGGGCTGGGCACACAGGCTGCAGCTTGACTCCCTGGGTTCAAGTTCTACCTCTGCTCAATGGCAGCTGTGTCTTTGGCATCTGCACCAGTTTTTGCTGGTGGAGAAGGAGAGGGGTAACATTTCGCCTCTTAGAAGTTTGTGGCAAAGATAAAAGGGATGAATGAAAGCATAGCTCCCAGGACAGGGCCTGGCACATGCTAGGCTCTGGTGCCCACCACAGTCTCATTTGGCCCTCAAACCAGCAGGCAAGTTATGCTTATCTTAGTAATAGGGTCACTGGGACATAGGCAAGCAGCTTATGGAGTGCTGAGGACCAGCCTCAGCTTGGAGAGGGGTTCTTGGAGGAGGGGTGTTTGAGAGAGAGAGAGAGAGAGAGAGAGAGAGAGAGAGAGAGAGAGAGAGAGAGAGAGAATCCAAGCTGGCAGCCTATGTTCTGCTCGAGACAGCTTTCTAAATTGCTCTATGTTCTTCTCCAAGAAGTTCTCTTTTGTTATTCTAAAAATTATCTGGGTAGTTCAACTCTTAGAGATCAAAAGCCCAGTTTTATTTTATTTTTTACTTATCAATTCAGTTATTACCCCAGGTTTCCTTTTGATTATCCCCTGAATCAGCATCCCCTGACCCCAGCCTTCTTCGTCTTTTTCTTCTTCTTCTTCTTTTTTTTTTTT
>NC_034597.1:61568221-61586210 GCF_900095145.1 Mus pahari
CTGGGATCAAAGGCGTGCGCCACCACCGCCCGGCCTGATCCCAACCTCCTTTGGAAGAGTCAGCTAGCACAGACCTGTCCTAGAATTACCATGCGGACCACGCCTGGGCCTAAATTCCCTCTGTCCCAAGCTGACCTTGAACTCAAGAATCTGCCTGACTTTGTCTTTCTGGCAAACTGGGTTGTAGGGCAGCTGCTCCTGTTCCTTTAGATCTGTGAAGCTCCTTACACAATTTATATATTTCATGGTTGAGAAATGATATATTTTTGAACTCATGTTTTCAGCATTCTTTCCCACAACCTTAAGGGCTGTCCTGAACGTCACAGCATTCTACCATTCGCTGAGACATAGAACCCATTCTTGCCTCCCAGACTTACACTGTCTCTGATTATCATGGTGTCATTAACCTTGGCAGAGAGGACATTCCTTGAAGGGGAACTGTGAAAACATGTACATTATACAAGCAAGCCTTACACCCACAGCAGCCACCAATACTCAAGGAGGCCCATGCCCTGCTGGCTCTGTTCCAGGGGCAGGAAACTGCCATATTGTCCCTTATACAGCTATTCTGGACTCAGCAGGGGAGGGCAGATTCCTGTGGCTGAATCTGATGTTCACATGCCTAGGAATGGCGCCACCGGGCAGGCGAGCTGCTGCATAGGCTAGAAGAAGTTGGCTGGAAGCAAAACTGGAGGCTAGGCGGCCTCGGGAAACATCCCTTTCATGCTCACAGTGTTCACGGGCGCCAGGCAGTGAGCAGTCTGGAGCAAGGGAGCTAGCCGCTGGCTGGGAAGAAGCATCAGGTGGCCCAGTTAGTGCCACTTGCCAACTGGTGTGGTCTGTGCAGATCCTGGGACCACTGCCCTGAAGCCAGGAAGAGGAACTTGGGGAAACGAAGGAGGAAGTTGAGGAGGAGTGGGCATAAAGCTGAGAGACTGCTTTGGAGCCAAGTTTGGTAAGCAGGCCCACAATCCCAGCACATGGGAGGCTGAGTCAGGGTTGTTAGTCTGAGGCTAGCCTGAGCTACACAGTGAGAGCATGTCTCTAAATAAATGAATGACTGAATGAATAAAAATAAGATAAGATAAGGCGCCCAGAAAACACTTAACACATTACAGTTTATCATTTTTTCTCTTTCCCCCCTCCCTTAATTCCTTAATTCTTCCTTGCTTCACCCTCTTCCTCTTTCCTCAACCCTTTTCTTTTTTTCTTTCTTTTTCTTTTTCTTTTTTTCTTTTTTTTTTTTTTTTTTTTTTTTTTTTTTTTTTTTTTTTGTTTTTCGAGACAGGGTTTCTCTGTATAGCCCTGGCTGTCCTGGAACTCACTCTGTAGACCAGGCTGGCCTCGAACTCAGAAATCCGCCTGCCTCTGCCTCCCAAGTGCTGGGATTAAAGGTGTGCGCCACGCCTGGCTAACCTCTTTCTTTTTATCTCCTCAGGTTGGCTTCACAAACCAACCTCTTCCTGCCTGAGTCTTTTAAGTAGCTAGGATTGTAAGTGTGCGCTTGACCCTGGTTGAAAGGGCAAATACAACCCAGCTTTCTCTTGAGGTGGAGAAACACAGGCGCTTTTCGATATTTCAATAATATACAGTGATGGTGCTCTGGGGGATGGCCAGCCTAGAACTTCTCACCCCTCATGCCTGCCTGCCAGCAACCTATGCTCATCCTGCCTAGTGGGCCTGTGTGTGTGTGTGTGTGTGTGTGTGTGTGTGTGTGTGTGTTTCTGGGGAGAGAACACAGGGCTAGCATGTACTCTCCTAGCCTCTTAAAATGCTCTCCCATGAAATGTTTAGAGCGTCCTATGCTTCCAACTAAATGAGGCCCCAGAGCTGCCAGGAGGTGATGAAAGTGAGGGTGGCCATGTCCCGTCTCCGGAGCTGGGGTTTGACTGGTTTAAAAAAAGAAGCTGCAACTTGTTCTGCAGTTGTACGAGGTGCAGATAGAACCCTGGGTATGGCCATGTTTCCCCTTGGAGGCTCTCATCTTTCCCCAGACCCTTCTCTTTTCCTTATTCCATGCCTGCTCAGGCTAGAGCTCCCTGGAGGCCCCTGGGGCTGAGAATGCAAAGGTACAGGATGCCTGAGCCTGAAGGGGCCTTAGCAACCCAGGACCACAGCTTTACTGTCCATCTGAGCAGACAGAGGCCTCATGGACTTCCCCATCTTTGTCTGCCGTGTTTACCTTTTATGAGAGTCTGTGCTGGATGCAGAGGGCAGAGCCTCTAATGTGGGGGCCTTGCACATCCACAGGGAGTTAGTTTGTGACTTTCTACATGGATAGGAGGGGCACCACAAAGATGGGGACTCCTGCTCCCCTATTCTATTTTCCTAAAAGGACAAGGATTTCTCTGAGCAAGGATTTCTTCCCTTCACAGCATCACTGCCAGTCCCTAAGCAAATGCCCTTGGGTGTGTGTGAGGCTTGTGTTAATTAGGGACAGTCAAGACCCAGGCTGTTCATTTCCTGCTGGTCACCTCACTGATCTGCACCAAAGGCAAGCTAGGTGGACCTGTGAACATTGTCCCTTTCTGATTTCCCTGGTAATGATGCCCCTTGGCTACCCTGTGCTCGAGTTCCCAAGGAGCGCTGCTTTGCAGGCAACTTGAAACAGGAGAAACGGGGTACAACAACCAGGCTGTTCCCCACTAACTTGATCACGTCTCCTATGTGATCCTAAATTGGGTCATTTGTTTTTGTTTTTGATGTTGTTTATTTATATGCATACTTAAATGCTAACCCTCTATTAGATGCGTAGTTGATAAAGATCTCTTCCTGTTCTGTGGGCTGCTCCTTTGCCTGGATGATGGTATCCTTGCCATCCAGATGTTTCTCAGCTTCATGAGATCCCTTCCATCTCTTGACTGCTGGTCTTAGTGCCTGTGCTATTGGTGTCCTGTTAAGAAAGGTTGTGGGGAGTTTCTTTTCTGGTCCAGGCTATTTGGTGCTCTATATGCCTCTTGTACTTTGCATCTCTTTCTTTAGCTTGGGGAGATTTTCTTCTATGATTTCGTTAAACGTATTTTCTGAGCCTTTGATCTGTGTTTCTTCTCCTTTCTCTATATATCTATCATTTGTAGGTTTGGTCTATTCGTAGCATCCATAGATTTCCTGGATACTTTGTGCCCGGATTCTTTCAGATTTAACATTTTCTTTGACAAAGCTATATGCATTTCTTGTACCTTGTCTTCAGGACCTGAAATTCTCTCTTCCATGTCTTTTAATCTGTTGCTGAGGCTTACCTCTGAGGATTTGTTTGACATCCTGAGATTCTCATTTCCAGTTTTAATTCAATTTGGCTTTTCTTTAGTGATTGTATTTCTTTGTTAAATTCTGTATTTATGTCTTGAATTGTTTTCATTATTCAATGAACTATATTCTTTGTGGTCATGGTCTCATTAGGGAATTTATCCCTGTCCCTTTTAAGGTCATTAGCACAATCCTAATTGCTATTTGAAGTGTTTGTCTTGTGCTTCAGCCAAAGTGCTCTTTTTCAGGACCTATCATTGCAATAGTGTTTCTGGCTTCTGGAGGAGACATTTTGTCTTGGTTGTTTATGCTGTGGTTTTTGTTTTGTTTTGTTTTCTTCAGGAATCTAGGCATCTGGAGTTATGCCCTTCGGAGTATTTCGTGGTGTAGATATCCGGTCTCACATTTATTGGGTGGGTGTCCCATTCTTTGGTTGCTTGCTGCACGCTCTGGGTCCCAGTCAAATGTGGTGGTTATGGGGTACCTGATAGAGAGTGTCTTTATGAGCCAGAAGAAATCACAAAGGAATGAATATGTGGTAGAAATAGTGGCTGAGAGGGGTTGTGGGACAGGGATAAGGGGACTCTGGGTCTACACCACACTAGGGGATGGGGTTGGGCTGGGAGGAGAGACCTCAGCCTTTGTGTTTTTCTCTCTCAGCTATGGATAGTAGCTTCCACCAGCCCAGTGGGGTTAAATAAGGTGAGTGGGAATTGCATTACTTTATTCAGTATCAAGTTATCCTTGGCCCCCAAAGCACCTGACACCAATCAGATGCCAACGTTCTCAGATCTCAGGGTTGTCAGAGTCCTCATGAAGAACAATGGATTGCACACAGGAGGACCCACAAAAGGCACAAACAACTTACATTCACCGGTTTCGTTTCATTTCTTCCTCCAAGCCGGAACCCAAATGTATAATCTCTGTGGTGATAGGCATGCACCACCACTCCTGGATAACTCACCTGTTCTTGGCTCTTTCCTGTTGGTCAGGTGAGGAGATGGATGATGGTCTGAGGAGGAGGGATGAAAGCTGGGAGAAGAATTGATTGGAGAACAGACCAGTTGGCAAAGTCTCTGGCAGATCAATGGAGACCATCTGCACTGTGGGGTTGCACTTAAAGGCTAAATAATTAGCACCTGGGTTTGGGGCCTGGCATCTACTGCCCTAAAGAAGGGTGCAGTGCTATCTGCAGCCCTTTCCCCGATCTTAGGAAATCCCAGAAACCCTTCCCATAGAGCTCACAAGAAGTGAAACTCTTTGCTCTAGAGTGTGGGTAGCTTTGATCCAGTATTCTGGTAGCTTAGGGGATGTTCTGTTCATAGTGGGCAAGATAGTGAGGGAATCCTCACACTACATTGTCTAGCTAGGATTCTGTTTCCTGGTAGTTAAGAGGTATTTTGTTCACACTGGGCAGGATGGTAAATAGTCCTTATATTATAGTGTCTGCAATTAGACACCTTCTGAACTTCTATAGATATGCCATTGCCGGGGATCTGTGAATACATTTAGGTCTCTGCTAGAGGTAGGGCTACAGCCTGCTACCTCATCAGTTCCTCCTCCAGGAGGTGTGTGTGTGTGTGTGTGTGTGTGTGTGTGTGTATCTAGATTCTGTCCCCTTTACATTGTCCCCAAGGTAGGGTAGCATTTGTTCATCAAACTGAGGGGAACTTCTCATAAGGAGGGACAATCTGCAGCCCCTATCTCCATTTTTCAGAGGCACTCCTGTCTGGATCCTCTGAAGTCAGCACCTTGGCCAAGGCCAGAGCTGATGAGGGTAACGGGTGGGAAACAGTTACCCCAGGGCCGGGATAAACTCACTGGCTCCTTTTCCTGGTAGGCAGGTCAGATGTGTTAGAGAGTAGCTGTGAATGCAGCCCGACATACAAAGCCACAAACTTATTCCAGAACACTGGGAGACTTTTCTGTCTGTTGTGGTTGTCGGTAACTTGATTGGGCAGTTCTACATCATGAACTTTGTAGGTGACAGTGTCATGTCACAGTGTTAAAGGTTGGACACTCCTGCTAAGGTCCTTCACTTCACCTGCCACCACTGTGACCCTTGCTTATGGGGTCTGCTGCTCAGGGCCAGTGTGCTGGTGCTCCTGGCCCTTGAGGTCCCTAGCCTAATGACTTCTCACTGAAATATCAGGAGCTTTAGGAGCAGGAGCATCTCCTAGCCAGGCCAGGAGCCCCGCATGTGTCCCAGTATGCCAGCTACAGGATCCACTTGTAAGTACAGAAGCTTTTGAACAAAGGCAAAGTGGGTTTTTATATGGAGGAGCCAGTCTGGGGAAGGGGACATCAGGAGTTAGAACCAAGATGTGTCTTCCCTAGGAGCTGAAGAGCGAAGGGCTCCAGCAAGGGCCCGAGGCTGGGTGCTGGGTGCTGGGTGCTGTGTGATTTGGCAGCCTGACTCCTATGTGCAGACCTTCTTCAAGGCAGTAAATACCTCTGCCATGTAATTCACTCATGATGGCTACCCTCCATGGGCTCATGAAATATTTTACTATTCCTAAAAGCCTACCTCATAAAAGGCAAATGCTCCCCATAAAGTGGTCATGCCTGGAGTTCATTACCGGCCGACACCCTAATTATGATCACTTTAGAAGGAATTAGGTGGCACCCAGAGATCTGATCTTAATAGTTTGCATGTGTGCATGTGTGCATGTGTGCATGTATTTGAGTTGAGGGCATGAGCTTCTTTATTTTTTTTCTTCTTTAATTCACTCAACAAATATTGATCAAACACTACTAGAATGCCAAATGGTAGCCTTGGTTCTGCTGGAATGAAGACGGAACAAAGACCCTAAACACCCCTGCCCCCGTGGAGCTTACAGGAGGAAGAAGGACAAAAAAGGAGCACAACTTGAGGAGTCAGAGGGCAGCAAGCAACATGGGTGAAAACACAGCGGGGGGTGAGGGTGGGGCGACTGACCTTATGGCGGGGCTTGTTTAGGACCTAGGAGTCAGAGGGCAGCAAGCAACAGGGGTGAAAACACAGCGGGGGGTGGGGGGGAGCAACTGACCTTATGGCGGGGCTTGTTTAGGTCAGGATGGCCACAAGACCCCTAGGAGATGGTCCTGAAGGAGATCCTTACTCCATCCTGGAGGCGAATGCCCCCCGAACCCTCCTCCTCCTCCTTGCTCTCTCCTCCTTCAGCCAGTGTTCCAAGAACCAGAGAGCTTTCAGGGCCCAGTGGAAGAGAAGCCATAGATGGGGTCTTTCCTGGGCAGGCAGAGTGACAGAGTAGCTGGCAAGCTGCAATCCAGCCAGTTCCTGGATATATTAGTCACTTTTCCTAGCCTTGACCGAAACACAACAGGTGAAAGGAAGAAAGATTTGCTTTGGCTCACAGATACAGAGGGTTCAGTCCGCAGCCACTTGGCTCTGTGTTTTTGACCCTGTGCTGAGACAGAACATTCAGGCAGCAGAGCTTGTTTGCCTTCTGGTGATCAGGAGACAGAGACAGGGAATACAAGAACGGGCAAGGACAAGATACAGCCTCAAGGACGCAACCCAGTGACCCACCTTCTCTAGCCACGCCCCATCTGCTTCTCACTGTTTCCAATAATGCTGCATCTTACGAATCTGTTAAGAGACTGATGAAGCCATTCATTAGGTTAGGACCCTGGTGACCTGGTCACCTTGGAAACACCACCACAGACACATTCGTGGGTATGTGCTCTGCCAGTGCACGTGGTTCTCAATCCAATCAATGTAATAACTCAGATTAGCTGTCACGCCAGCTAATGAGGTACTAGCTCACCCCACATGGCTTGTCCCTGTTGGGTGACAAAATGTTTCCCGGAGAGATGCAACACACATGTCTATTCACTCCATGGAGGGAGCCCAAGAGGGAGACTAATGATGGATACCATCAAAGTCAAACTTGGTGAACCAATGGGTTTTATTGGGGCTACTTACAGGAGTGTAGTGAGGGGTTACTCACAGGAGCAGAAAGGACTCAAAGACAACTGTATCACCAGGGTCTACTCCAGCATGGGTGACAGTTCACAAAAGCTGGGAAGCTCAAGCACACAGAATAGCCTGCAGGCAGCCTAACAGGTTGGAGCGTATTTTCCAAGTTCGAATCTGGGAGAATCACCAGGCAGAGATGTGTTACGGTGTGAGAGCAAGCAGGGTAGGTTTGTGCTTGTTTCACACTGGGCTAAGACTCTTTCCGTACTCCACTCTGTTGGGGACCTTCAGAAGATGAGGAGAGGTTGGTAGCTCCCCAGGGCGTGATGTGCTACTGCGAGCGGCTGATGGAGGAGGTAGATCTGGGGTACTGAGGTCCAGGGGAAGAAGGTCCAAGTACTTGAGCATCACATATTTCTAGGGATGGTGTCAAAGAAACATCCCTAAGCTAGAGGAAGAAAAGAAAAATAGTACTGTAGGCTGAGAGACTCATGCTTGGTCACTCTAGAATGTTCTTTGAGTGCGGTGGGGAAAGGAAGGGTGCCAAGCCACAGGGGAGGCCCCTGCAGAGGAAGAAGGGGAAGAGGACATTGTGGTCTACTGTGGGAAAGACAGGGGTAGTCTGGGGAGGACATTTTAATGAGAGTGGAGCTTATCATGAGCAGAACCCTTATGACGGATTAAAGGACCTTGACACTGCAGAAGAAGTCTGTTGGCACCAACTTCTTGGCTATAGGAATAGAACCAGGTATAGAGGGGAGATGCCCCAAACCCCATGGTTACCGGAGGACCAGGAACCTCATGCCTGGGATCTCAGTTCAGAGTAGCTGTAGCTGCCATTCTGATCTGTTCTAACACATCTGAAGTACTAACTTTCTCACCTCCACTCCCTACCAAGAGAGCCACAGTGGTCATTACTACCCCGTCTTTCAGATGGAGAACCTTAGGTGCAGCCTTAACTTACTCAAGGTCACACAGCTAGTATATAGGGACTGGAGATAGGAACTCTGCAGTTTGCACTAGGGTCCGCACTCTTCCTCAGAGAGGTAGCCTTTGATGTCCTAACTGTGACTGTGGTCCATAGCTCTTGTCTAAGCATGACAATGTCGTTTGGGAGAATGCCTCCTTCTCCTACCTTCCACCCTGCTTGTCAACGTCTCGGTGCCTCTGTCCCTTATTATTTCTGCTCCCCTTCAGGCAGAGCTGGATATGGTGAAGGAGCAGCTCTGGGCAAGTGAGATGGGATGCTGTCATGTGAGATGAGATGCTGTCATGTGAGATGAGATGCTGTCATGTGAGATGGGATGCTGTCATGTGAGATGGGATGCTGTCATGTGAGATGATGGGATGTTGTCATTTGCAGCCCTTGCTCAGTGCTGTGGTGTAAATATTTCCACTGGGGCCTGATTCCCTCCATGGCCAACATTAAGCCCTCAACCGAACATCAATCAGCTGCAAACGCTACAATGGATTCTCAGGTCTGTCTGGCTCCAGCACATCACTGTAATGGCACCCCCTTCCTACCCAACTCTTTCTGAAGCCCCTCCCCGCCCCCTTCCTGCTCATCCACTCCCCACCTTTGGTGAAGCTAGGTGCACACAGCTGGTTATGACTTGAAAGTTCTCATCTTAGGATGTTTACTTCCTTTACTCGAAAAGGAATAATAATAAACAATTCATGGAATTCTGCCCACCACAAACATTTCCTAGGAGGGGCTTTGGTGACTTAGTTCAAGTCTTGGTTTTACAGGTATGGAAGGCCTGCCTGGAGTGTCAAGGGACTTGCTCAGAAACACAGTCAGTAATTCACCACACCAGAAGCCTGATGGTGTGTGTGTGTTGATCCAAAAGAAGTACGATGAAAATATAAAACTATTAGCTCAGGGGAAGGGGGGGCCCTCAAGGTGTTTTGGATCTGCCTCATCAGCCTGTAACTTTGAGTCAGGGTCTTAGATGCTTTGCGCGTTTGCTTTGTCATTTTAAAATGCACATATTAGGAATAGTTGCCTCGCGCATCTCAGAGGGATGTTATGAAGACCAGAGGAGATAAACGGCTAGCAAAGTGTGCCTGATGTAAGCAAACACAAATGGCTCTTAAATGCAGAGGGCTACTCAGCACCTCATTTAGAATAAAGAAAGGTAAGTTAAAATTACACTGTGGTAAACAATTTTCTCACCTCTCAGATTGGCAACAGGCCTGAAAGTTGATAACCCCTGTAATGGGGATACTGTGAGGGAAGAGAAGTGTGTGGAGCCTCAGCAGAGGGTATTTTAGCAATAGCTATCAATGATTTAAATACATAGCTCTTCTGACCTAGCAATTCCACTTTTGGGACTGTATCTTATAAATATATTTGCATACGTGCCGACGATCTTCTAACAGCTCTCTATTGTAGTGATGTTTGCAACAGACAAAAAATTGAAATGATATCAGTGTTCATCAAGAGAGGTATCTATGGGCCAGGGGGTGTGGCTCAGTGGTAGAGCACTTTCTTACTGTCCAGGGAGCCCTGGGGTCCACCCCCAGCAGTGAATAAAAGGAGATGTCTCTTTAAGATGTCCTGTCTTCCCATCCTGCCCTGATTAGGAGCCATTAAGACACCAGGAAGACTTGCTGCTTGGTCTGAAGTGAGTACCCCAGTCAGGAGGGAACACGTCTCTTCTCAGAGTGCTATCTGTGAGGTCAGCCAGCCCACTGGGCTTCTTACGTTTGGGGTGTCTCTTCTCAGAGTGCTATCTGTGAGGTCAGCCAGCCCCCTGGGCTTCTTACTTTTGGGGTGTCTCTTCTCAGAGTGCTATCTGTGAGGTCAGCCAGCCCACTGGGCTTCTTACATTTGGGGTGTCTCTTCTCAGAGTGCTATCTGTGAGGTCAGCCAGTCCACTGGGCTTCTTACGTTTGGGGTGTCCTACTCTGCTGCTTTTCTGCTCCTCTCTGAGGGGCATCAGCCCATCCTGCCAGCATCTTGACAGCCCAGAAACAAATTCTAGCATGCAGAGGCCTACCATCAATTAGAGATAGGCAAGGGACTCACTATCTGTAGAGGGATCTGCAGGAGGCGGGGCTGTTGGCAAAGGAAAAGCATCATGTCTCCAATTAAAGTTCTAAGGATTCATCTTCCACTCAGCCCCCCTCAGAAATTGACAGTTATTAGGTTGTCAAGGCTGATTTTCCTCCTGGCCCTTTCTTGCCCTTAATATCCTCCCTCCCTCCCTCCCTCTCCCCCTTCTCTCTGTGTGTGAGCATACACACATGCACGTGTATAGACATCCAAGTGACTAAAGTACCAATGGTTTTCTGTTCAAAACTCAAAACTGCTGCCTTTGGTCTGGCTTCTGGACTTTTGATAGCGGGGGCCCAGGCTCTGCTCTGTTGAGCAGGTAGAGTCTGAGGCTCACAGGAGGCCTAGAATCTAGGGTGGAACAGGTTTTGCATGTAGTCAGATTGCCGACTGTGTGCTGGGAGTGTCCCATCCCATAGATACACCATGTGCCACTCCCTCTGAATTCCACCATTGGATACGCCTGGGAATATACTGAGACCCTTCCCAGGTCTCTTTGCAGTGAGCACATTCCTCTGTGAGGGAGTTCACAAAATCGCTCCCATCCCAGCGACACTGAACTCCGAGTGAAGGGATTCTGAACAGTCTGAAATCTTGCTGGAAGGAAGCTGAAGGCCATGGGGTTTACCCAACATCGCCCATCATGTTGGTGACAGCGATGTGGTTGTCACCTGGGTCCTCTGACTTGAAGATTGGCTGATTTCAGTTTATCACCGTGGTTTTCTTTGGTGACAAGAGGAAGCCCGACTGAATGTGAGCACAGGGCCCCCAGGTGAGAGAGGACAAGCAACAGGCGTGGACAGGCCAGGCAAGTGTGGGGGCAACTTGCCTAACACTGCCATTTTGCTAGTTGCTGGCTGCAGATGTTGTTCTTTTTTGGTGTTACTTAATTCGCATTTATGATTGTGGACACACACTATGGATGCCTGACTTTGGTCTCCTGTTTACTTGCCCTTGTGATTTTTCTGGGTTCTTTTTCTGGTGGTTGGGTTAGCATTCACTCTTTTCTTCTCTATTAGTATTACGTTGGATATGACAGGTTCCCTCCTAGCTGGCCTTGGTGCCTCTCTTCCTATCAACAAATCGACTCTTTCTCGTGCTCTCGTGGCCGAGCCTGTGTCTGTACCCCTCCTTGTTGTGTAGACTTCTTCTTCTTTTATTTTTTTAAAGCTTTATTTATTTATTATATGTAAGTACACTGTAGCTGTCTTCAGACACTCCAGAAGAGGGTGTCAGATCTTGTTACGGATGGTTGTGAGCCATCATGTGGTTGCTGGGATTTGAACTCCGGACCTTCGGAAGAGCTTTTGGGTGCTCTTACCCACTGAGCCATCTCACCAGCCCCCGTGTAGTCTTCTTTTAAGCACTTTCTGCAGTGCTGGTTTGGTGGATATCGACTGCCTCAGTCTGGGCTTGTCCTGCAATATCTTGATTTATCCGTCCGTTTTCGATAATAGCTTTGCTGGAGGCAGCAATCTTGGTTGGAAGTTCTTACTTTCAGGCCTTGAGAGATATTGTTCGATGTTCTCCTGGCTTTTACAGTTGCGGGGGGGGGGGGAACCAAACCAAACCAAACCAAACCAAACCAAAACCAAACCAAACCAAACCAAAAACAAAACAAAACAAACAAACAAAAAAAAAACAAAAAACAAAAACGAAGAAGCGTAATATGGGAAGAGAGGGAGAGGATACATTACCCCCCAACTCCTGGAGCAGCTTCTCTGTGTCCCACAAAGCTTAGAGACTGGCCATTGCGTGCACAGGGTTGTGGAGGGTCAGTTGAATTTGCAGACTCTTTCTTGTGGTTTATGCTGGTGTTGAGCTTGTCTTGGACAAAAGTGATACCTACCAGAACAATTTATTATCCATACTTCTTTGTGTAATAGGGGCATCTGCTGGCCACACTTAGCTTTAGTCTGTGAGCTGGGCCGGTTCTTTTACACGCTGCATATGCCTAAGCTCATTGTCCCTGGCGGGGGGTGGGGTGGGGGTGACTAATATCTTACTTAGAGGGTGCTTCCCAAGCGGAAGTAACCCCAGTACTGTGATCTGTGTGGGTAAAAGACAAGTCTTTGTGTTTTCAAGATGTCCCAAGTATTAGTCTCCCTGATGAAGGGAGGGGATGCACTTTGGAGTTCTGAACTGAATGGCCGATGGCTGACTCCAGAGGTTGATTCTGCCTCTGCCCTTGGGCTCAAGGCCACCAAGTTCTAAAGGTAGCCTCAGTCATCAAGCTCTGTCCCAGCCATTGAGCACAGGGATACACAGTACTCTACGTGAGCAGAGCCTCCTGCTGTCTGTACTCTCTGGCCGGTTGGTCTTCTGTTCTTTACAATTGCCTCTCAGGGATGTCTCAGGGCAGGATAGATTTGTGGTCTGTTCTTTGGTCTCTCAAGATAGCTTAGTTTCTCAGTGTCGTAGATTAGGACAGCTCTGTAGATGGCGGCTAGCCACTGTCCCGCTAGTCATAGAGAATGACAGGAAGGGATTCTGCACCACTGCTGACCCATGTGCTGGAGGAAGTTCTGCTGCACGGAGACTCCCACTGTGTGAGGTCTGTGTGGGCTGGCCACCCACTCTCCTTCCTCTTAGGCCGCCTGGGTGACTTCTGGATACATTGTCTGTTTTCCCTTCCCTGCCAGGGAACTATACAGCCGGGGCAGTGTTCAGTTTGGCTTCTTTTTGGTTTATGGTCCATCTTTTTCTTGGTATTTTTGCTCTTCTAGCCCAATTTTGTGGATTGTGGAGGCGCTTTTCTTTCTTTGGAGCTTTCTTTTTTCCATTTCTTTCCCCCCCTCCTCCTACCTCTCTCTTCCCCTCCTTTTCTTCTTTCTTTCTTTTTTTTTTTTGAGACAGGGTCTGGCTGTCCTGGAACTCACAGAAATTATCCTGCTTCTGCCCTTCTGCATGCTGGATTCCAGGACTGCACTACCACATCAGATCCAGTCTGTTCTTTTATATAGTGATGCTTCTCCCTAACTGGGTCACATGGATGCTCTGGATCTGACTGAATTTGAAGCATCTCATTCTGTTGTTGTATTGAGAATAGGCTTTGAGGGGCAAGTGTCAAAGCATAGAGGGGCCACCGTAGTAAACCAGGCAACACGGTGTTGGCAAATGTCTGGGTGACTGTAGTGAGGTGGTAGATGGTGAGAAATGATGCTTGCTGGTTGCGTTCATGGTGAGGGTGGTTTTTGGGTAGGGGAGAATGGAGCAGCACTGATTGACATGGGGAAGGCTGAGGGAAGAATTGACCTGGAGGGGAGATTCAGGGATCCCACTTAAGATGTGGTTTCCAACTATCTATGGTGGTTGAGCAGTAACTAGTGTGAGTCTAGGACTCAGGAGGGCCTGGACTAGAATTAGGTAGATGGGCATTTCTTAGTATTTAAAAGCCAAGGGACAATGAACTTACTTTGAAAGTATTGTTTGTCGAGAAGATAGTAAATCAAAGGATAGTCCCTGGGGTTGTGTAGTCAGCAGGGCCAGGATTGGCCAATCAGCAAAAACAATAGAGAGGGTGTGCTGTGCAGTATGAGAGAAGGACAGTGAGATGCCCAGAAGGTGTAATCCTTCTGCTCATTGGCTGTTGATGGTGAGTCATTTCAACAGGAAGAGAGGCAGAGTGCAGAGCCACAGAAAAACATCATAGGCTGAGGAGGGAAAGGAAGATGTGCTGCAAGTTTGAAGAGGAAAGGAGAGGGGAGGGGAAAGAGAGAGAAGGAGAGAAGAGAAAAGAGAAGGGACTTCCAGGAGAGTGGTATAAAGGTTCACACGACAGGTAGTAACTCCAGAATTTCTTTAAAATTTTTTTTACATCCATATTTTTAAAATGTGGTGTATATTAGCTACTTTTAATGTTGCTGTGATAAAATACTATTATCACAATGACTCAAAGGAGAAACTTCATTTTGGCTAAGTTTCCAGAGGGAGAATCCATCATAGTGGGAGGGCCTGGCAGCAATCAGCAGGTACACAGCAAACAGCAGTAGGAAGCTGTGAGCTCATACCCTCAGTCATAGGCATGAAGCAGAGAGTGGCCGGAGTGAGGCTTTTAACTCTTAAGGCCCACCTCCATTGATGTACTTCCTAAACCTCCAACCTCTCAAACAGCACCACCAACTGGAGGCCAAAGGCTCTGGGGAGCTGAACTCAGTCAGACCCCATCTTAGAGCTAGTTCCTTTACAGGAGCTGTGTTCCGTAAGCAGAAGTGCAGCCAGTGGGGGCGAGAAGGAGGGTGAGAACCAGACTGGAGTCTGCAGAGATAAGGCCAGGCCTCCCACTGAACAGGAAGGAAATTTGCTAACACCCCTTTCTTGCCTTCTTCCCTCTCATAGACATTTAGGCTTCAGTTGATAGAATACATACAGATGCATACATGTGCATACACATCTGCACACACATTCCCTGTCCCTTCCAACACACAACATGTGAGTTTGTACATCAAGGATTCATTCTTTTTGGAGGAGGAGGCACAAGGCAAGATGCCTTAGGGAGAAAAGACCCTTGCTGCCAGGCCTGAAGACATGGGTTCAAGTCCTTCCATCAGGAAGAAGGAGAAAATGGATTTCTGCAAGCTGTCCTTTGATCTCAGCACACAGGCTGTTATGTACCCTTTCACACTCAACTTTTTTTTTTTTTTAAGTAAGAAAATAAAATAAAATAAAACAAAAGCACCTCAGAGAGACCTTAAACTTTTTGCAAAGATGTTAAAGCATTTTTAAGTTCCCTTGGAAACCCAACTGTGCAGGTGACACCTTCTGACCACTCTCTGTGGGGGTCACTCTGCATTTCAAGGGTAAGTTTGATCTCTGGATACAGCCTAAAGTTATTGAAAGCTAAGCATGATGTCTCCAATGAGAGATTAAGGTTCTCATAGCCTCTGATGGAGGTTGATACCACCAGCAGAAGGCTTACTTTATCCTATTTAAAAGCAGAGACTTCTTTCTTCAAGCATGGAGGAAGAACGATGGGTAAAGTACCTGGTCTAGTTTTTGATCTGTTGGCATTCCGTAATTGCTAATTATTAATATTCTCAAAACAGTGATCTGAAATGAATGGGATCATTGTTGAAAGAAATGTCGCGTCCCCCAAGGTGAAGGCTTTGAAGGGACAGACTTTATCTAGAATTAGAAATTTTGCTAAGTGTGTTAAAAAATTAGCAGATTCATAACCTCATAATCTTATCTGTTATTCTCCTTTATCAGTGTTATAGGCAGGGGGACTGGAGGACTCCAGGTCACAGACGAGGACAGCTGAAGGAGATCACATGGGCTAGAATGAAGCCAACCCTTACCTCACCCCTCAGAACCACCCATGATTATCTCGGGAGGCAAAGAGGCTGTGGATACGCTCCCCTGCTCTCTCCCTCTGGGCTGGAATGCTGATGTCAGGGGCTGGAAATGCCACTATAAGAAGTTCTTGTGTTGGATGTAGACTTTATCCTCCATCCCTTAATTTATTCATGTTATATCCTGGTTGCAGCCCCCTCTCCTTCCAGCATCTTCTCGCACAGCTCCTCCCCTTCTTCTCTGAGAAGAGAGAGGCCCCACCCAACCCCAGTGTACCAACCCACCCTGGCACATCCTCTCCCACTGAGGCCAGACAAGGCCACCCAGTTAGGGGAACGGGATCCACAGGCAGGTAACAGAATCAGGGTCAGCCCCTGCTACAGTTGTTGGGGGACCCACATGAAGACCAAGCTACACATCTGCTACATAAATGTAGAGGGTATAAGTCCAGCCCTTATATGTTCTTTGATTGGTGGTTTAGTCTCTGGAAGCCCCCAGGGGTCCAGGTGAGTTGACTCTGTTGGTCTTCCTATGGAGTTCCTATTCCCTCCAGGTTCCTCAGTCTTTCTCCCAACTCTTCCACAAGAACACTGGAGCTTCGTCCAGTGTTTGACTGTGGGTCTCTGCATCTGTTTCAATCAGCTGCTGGGTGGAGCCTCTCAGAGGACAGTTTTCCTACTCTGCAAGCATGACAGAGTATCATTAATAGTGTCAAGGATTGGTGCTTGCCCATGGGATGGGTCTCAAGTTGGGCCAGTCATTGGTTGGCCATTTCCTCAGTCTCTGCTCCATCTTTGAACATAGATTTTTTTTTAATCCTCCAGGAAAAGAGCAAATCGTTATGGAGAAGATGGCAAAGGAGTGACTTACAGCTTCATGTACAGAGGAGACCCAATGGTCCTCTCCTGAGGCCAAGACTTCTCATAGAGGGAGGGAGGAGTCAGCAGGAAAGCTGGGGTGTTTCAGGTGTGGGGAGAAGGAACTAATCAGAGAGGCTGAAGTGAAATCCCTCTTGTTGGGTCAGAGGCAGAGCTAGCCCTTCTTTGTGACTCCCTCCACAGGGGTCATAAGGATGAGCTTTCTGGTCCAGAGCTGAGCAGGGTGAAGGTTCCTAGGGCCACCTTGCCTCCACAGGGAGCAAAAGATGGATCTCATCTGGACTCTGCTGAAACTCTGGCGACATCTCTTTCTGGGCCTCCATTTCCTACAGAAGGGACCGATGGCTTGGGGGCTTTATCAGTGTGTCCCACACTTTGCTTCTTTCATTTTACTCTACAGATACAGTATGTGTGTTCTTATGTGTGTGGGTGCATGGGTACACCCACATGCTACATAAGAATGTTCCAATCAAAGGTGGATCCAATACATGGCAGTGGACACTTAAGATTATATGGGCTAGGGAGTCATGATATACTTGGTTTGTGGAAGAACAGTGTACAATGTTTGTACAGCGATGATCTTTTATTTTTCTAATTTAGTCTTCTTTCATACATTGCATCTCGATCACAGTTTCTAGTCCTTCCACTTCTCCTAATGCTCCCTAACCTCCTGTCCCCCAGATTCACTCCTCCTCCATTTCTCTTCAGGAAAGAGCAGGCCTCCCAGGATTTTCATCTAAACACGGCATAGCAAGTTACAACAAGACTAGGCCCAAACCCTCATGTGAAGGACGGGCAAGGCAACCCAGGTGGAGGAAAAGGGTTCCAGGACCACGCAACAGAGTCAGAGACCCTACTCCCACTGTTAGGACTCCATTAGAACAACAAGCTATACAACCATAGCTTATATGCAGAGGACCTAGCACAGACACATGCAGGCTCCATGATTGTTGCTTCAGACAATGACCTTGTCTAATGATCACTTCTCAGAATTTCTTTCTCTCGTCAAATGACATATATATGTATGTATGTATGTATATAAGTATGTATGTATATATATGTATATATATTTGTCTATGTACATTTGTGAATAAATGTCATCTACCTGTCTTATGTATCATGTATGTATGTATGTATGTATGTATGTATGTATGTATGTATGTATGTAGTACAGGGATGACCTCTTTTTTCTAATTTATTTTTCTCTCATACATTACATTTCAATTGCAGTTTCCCCTTCCCCACTCCTCCGAGTCCCTCCAAACTCCTTTCTACCTCAGATTCACTCATCCATTTCCCTTCAGAATGTGCCTATATCCATTCATCCATCCATCCATCCATCCATCCATCCATCCATCCATTCCAACCATTCATTTTCTTTCTTTGTTCTCTATCTGAACTCAAAATTATAATAATCAAAGTATTAAAACATGAAATTAGGTGATGAGTTAAAAACTCTTTCTATTTCTGATATTTTAAGCCTATTATATATATATATATATATATATATATATATATATATATATATATTTTTTTTTTTTTGGTTTTTCGAGACAGGGTTTCTCTGTGTAGCCCTGGCTGTCCTGGAACTCA
>NC_034597.1:61586290-61618651 GCF_900095145.1 Mus pahari
GAACTCAGAAATCCACCTGCCTCTGCCTCCTGAGTGCTGGGATTAAAGGCGTGCGCCACCACGCCCGGCTCTATTTTATATTTTTATTTTTTAAATTTAATTTATTTTTAATCCACTTTTTCATCCTGATCACACCCCCTCTTCTTTCTTTTCTTCCCAGTCCCACCCTTACAAATCCCTCCCCTCATTGCCCACCCTTCTCTACCTTCTCAGATAAGGGGAGGTCCCCTTGGGTCCCACACCACCCTGGGACATCTAGTCCCAGCAGGTCTAGGCAAATCCTCTCCCACTGAGGTCCAGCCAGGCAGTCCAGATAGGGGGAAGGAGACCCAATACTAGGGAACAGAGATGGCGACAACCCCTTGCTTTTCTCATTAGGGGACCTGCATGAAGACCAAGTTGTATATTTGCCACACATGTGTAGGGGGTTTTGGTCCAGTTCCTGCATCCTCCCTGATTTCCGGGCTCTGGGAGCCTCCATGGTCCCAGGTTAGTTGACTCTGTAGGTCTTCTTATGGTGTCCTTGACCTCTCCGACTTGCTCACTTCCATCCCTTACTCTCCCACAAGACTCCCCAGCTCCACCTGATGCTTAGCTGTGGGTCTCTGCATCTGTTTCCATCAGCTGCTGGATGAAGCCTCTCAGGGGACAGTTATGCTGGCTGGGTTCCTGTCTGCAAGTATAGTGGAGTATCACCAATAGTGTTGAGTTGTTAAGCCTCTTTTAAATATAGTATTCTAATTCTTTGAGAGCTTCATACATGTATGCAATATATTTTAATTATATTAAGTCCCTACTCCTCTCAGATTCACTCTTCATCCCTCCACCTTCTCTTTTAACTTCAAATCCTTAAAAAAAAAAAACACCCTACTGTTCAATATGTGATACCCACGTGCACATGGTGTGTACATAGAATGTGGGCAACCTACCAGGGACCACACCTCTAAAGAAAACTGACTCTCTTTTCCTCAGAAGCCATTAGCTGTCAGTGGCTCCTTAGCAGGGAGTGGAAGCCTGTGAGCGCCTCACCACTCTGTGCTGGATGGTGACTGGCTTGATCTTGTTCAAGCAAGCACAGCTGCCATGAATTTCTGAGTGTATCAATCCTCTAAGGTCAAGAAGACACCGTTTTGTCGGGTCCCCCCCAAACCTCTGGCTCTCACAGTCTTTCAGCCACTCCCTGAGCCTAGAGACTACCCTCTGGCTTATGGTTTAATGCATAGGTGACATTAGAAGGATATGTGCAAAGTCCAACCAGAAGAGGTGTCCTGTGACTGTTATTTGTTATTTACTCTCCTGATCTGGGATTGACTGCAGAAGTTTAAAGGCATACTACTTCCCCTCATTAAATTTTCTCTATAAAGACTCTAAGGTTTTTGTTTTTGTTTTTTTAAATGTGAGGGTATGTATATATGTATGTATGTGTGTGTGTGTGTATTTATTTAATGTATGAGCTCTCTGCTGCATGTACAACCATGTGCCAGAAGAGGGCATCAGATCCACTTACAGATGTGGTTGGTGAGAATTGAACTCAGGACCTCTGGAAGAGCAGAAAGTGCTCTTAACCTCTGAGCCATCCCACCAGCCCTAGCACTAAGTTTTTAAAAACACTATCTATCTATCTATCTATCTATCTATCTATCTATCTATCTATCTATCTATCTATCTATCTATCTACTATCTAATGCATATGGGTGTTTTGCTGCATGTATATTTGTGCATAATGCACATGCAATGCTGGAGGTGGCCAGAAGAGGGCTCCTTTGGAACTGGAGTTACTGAGCCACTGCCTGGGTTCTAGGAATTGAACACAGGCTTCGTGTCTGGCTGATGCTCTCAGTGGCTGGACCACTTCTGTAGCATCTCTCTGGGCTCCTCTGTAGATATCCTTTTTTAAAAAAAAATTATTATTATTTTAAAGATTTATTTATTATATCTAAGTACACTGTAGCTGTCTTCACACGCACCAGAAGAGGGCATCAGGTCTCATTACAGATGGTTGTGAACCACCATGTGTTTGCTGGGATTTGAACTCAAGACCTTTGGAAGAGCACTCAGTGCTCTTAACTGCTGAGCCATCTCTCCAGCCCATCTCTGTAGATATTCTTGGTCTCTGCTATGCCTTTTAGTTTTTAAGAGTGTGAGATTTAAAAAAAACAAAACAAAACATTGGTCACGTGATCACCCTTGACCCTACCCTGTGATCTTGGAAGTGGACTTGCAGACGATTTTTTTCGCCCTGAAACCTTTGGGGATCTTTTTCTCTTTCAGTTTTCCACTAGCCCAGGGAAACATTTATAAAGCAAGTTTAGTTTGTTTTCTTTTCCTCACCTTTGTTTTGTTCTTTGTAGTGAAGATTTTCTGGAAGATTTTTGACTATCAGGTGATCTGAGAATCAGAGGCCCTCTTGACTCTTCTCAATAGAGAATCCCTAGACCCTGGAGACTATAGGAAGTTCCATGCTGCGGAAGGAAGATGCATCAGATAAGTGGGTGTCAGTCATCTGGGTGTGTGGTGGGATGGGGGCCAATCAGGCAATGTTCAGCGGAGTGTGGCTGAGGACAGCCTGACTCCTGGAGCCTCATCCGTTACTGGAGAGAACTGTTTTCACAGAACTGCAAGGGCCAGAGCCATGCCTGTCACTCACTGAGTGTTAATGATCTAATAAATGTTGGCTGCTTTGTTCTCTCTCTTCTTTTCTTAAAAAGATTTATTTACTTTTTTATTCATGTAGTATGTGTCATATATATATATATATATATATATATATATATATATATATATGACACATACTACATGAATGTGTATGTGTGTGTATATATATACACACATACACACACACACACACACATATATACACACACACACACACACATGGAGGCTAGAAGAGGGTTATCAGATTCCCTGGAGCTGGAGCTATAGATGACTGTGAATCACACAACATGGATGTTGGGAACTAAACTGTGGAAGAACAAACGTGCTCCTCATCACTGAGGTATTTCTCCAGCTTCCCCACGCCTCCTTCCAATACAAGGTTTCTCTGTGTAGCCTTGGCTGTCCTAGAACTTTCTCTGTAGACCAGGTTGGCCTTGAACTCAGAGATCTGCCCGCTTCTGCCTCCTGAGTTCTGGAACTAAACGTGTGTGCCACTACTGTCCAGCCTCTTTGCTTTCTTGTATGTATGTTTGTGAATGTGTGCTATGCGCGTTTGTGACAACAGGGGGCAGTAGAGGGCATTGGATCCTCTGGAGGTAGAGTTGTACGCAATCTTGAGCGACTGAATGTGGGTGGTAGGAAGTGAACTTGGGTTTTCTGGAAGAGCTGAAAAGCCATGAGCCATCCCTCCAGTCCCTTGTTTTCTCTTTTCTTGCTTGTTCATCTGAATAGGCTGCAGACTGAGGCAGGTGTCTGGGGAACCAGGTCACTTGCTGTCTAGCTGTGAGTGTGAGGGGCATGTTCCTTCATTTCTGTTTTCTCACATGTAAACACTCGCCCCTCTGCAAGATGACAGGGAGGGCAGACTAAGTGATTTCCAAGGATGCTTCTCACCCACACAGTCTGTGATAATAGCACCAGTGGTGTGAAAAGCGGAGTATGCCCTCAAACAGCCCTTTCACCGGCAATGGGCTCCGTGTGGAATTGACTGTACCTCCCCATCGCGATTTGTTGAAGTTGAGTCTTGGGTATTTGGCACATATGTCCCCATGAGAGTCGCTTTTTTAAGTGGTGGTTGCCTTTCCAGGGCCAGCTCGTAAAACATTGCTTACTTCATGGAAAAGCAGAAACGCTGTTCATTTGCATTGGAAATGGCAGGAAACAATACTGTCACAACACTAGTAATTAAACAAAACAGAAAAGCAATTCAATTGAATAGGCACTCATTTTTTATTTATCCAGAATGATGGTGCTTAAGGGAAGCAGGTTAAGGCAGAAAGGGGTGCCTGTGAAAATAGCACACAGAGAGAGGGAGGGGGAGCTGTGACTTTCCTCCTGGGCTCTCAAAGGGTTCACACTGAGGCCAGTGGCATAAGTTCTTGAACTTTCCGTTTGGGTTGGAAGTGAAAGGGTTTTCCCTCGACCCACTTTGGCTTTTCTTTATTATAATGCTGGCCTAAGTCCTTCTCACATTTGATGGCTCCTGTAACAAATTGGACCAGACACGTCCAACCTTTTGACATGGTATCAGGGCGTTGTTTTCTGTGGTTTTTCCTAAGAACAGGGCAATGTAGCTATTAAAAAAAAAATTGCCAGCAAATACCACCATATTTTAAGTAAGTTTATGATTTAGTTTTAGGCGGCATTCACAGCTGCCATCGGCTGTCCATGGGTCACTGGTTGCATGTGCTTGACGGACTTCCCAGGGGAAAGAGGAGAGGGGACAAAGCGAAGAGGCAAAAGGCGAATTGATCCTAGACCTTACAAACTAATGGTCCTGCAATGTTTTGTTGTGCTGTGTGCGTAGCATCTTAAAGTCTAACACAGGAAAGCCAACCTAAGGTTTCAGTGTGATGATACAGCTGAATGGTGACAACTGGCTGGCAGCGAGGGACTAGGAGCAAGACAGACTTCCGGTAGGCAGACACACAGGGAGAGGGGCTACAGCTAGGTAAGCAAACATTCAAGATGGCTGGCTTCCTCCAGTCCTCTGGACTTGACAAAAAGTCTGGAAGTCTAAAGCAAAGACCTCCTGGGCTTTTACAGCAGGGAGCCTGGTGATGGGCAGGTCGACCGTCCTGTTAGGACATCTGTACAACAGATGTGGGCCAATAGCCATCCCGTCTTTCCTCAAACCAGCCAATCTTAAAGTTCAGAGACTCTAAAAACTCCCAGGCCTCAAGAAGGAGCCGGTCTTCACTCCTCTCTCCCTGTGCGCTGTCTCTGTGTTTCCTCGTCCTAACAAAAGCTCTTCCTCTTGCACGATGGATCTGTCTGCTCCTGTTGGCTGTACCTGTGATTTCTTCCCATCTTCCTTCCATACCCGAGGCTCTTTCTGCCTTTTAATTCTTTGATTGGCAGAGGAAATAGACCAGTAAGGACCCTCGGATGATAACAGAATGACCTAATAGTTGCCCTCGAAGCTTCTTAGCCAAAACTTTACTACACAAAAACCCTTTCTGTTTGGGCCCCTGTAAGCAGCAGAGTGGAGAAAACTTCAAAGGAAGTGGGAAGAATCAAGAGAGGGTGGGGATGAAGCAAGACAGTGGCTAAAAGGGGGAATGAACCGTAAGGAGCAAAGGAGAAAAGGGGTCTGTGGGAAGTTTGTGCTTTAGATGGGCTCCTCTCTGAGGTTCCTTCTAGCTCCGCAGGCCGGAATGCCATAGCTCTGTGTTTCAATCACTTCTCCACTGTGGTCATTCTTATCTGCCTCTCTTAGGCCAGCTCCTGATATGGGTTGTAAGGCAGCAGCTAGTCACCTAGGTGCACGGAGCCTTAGTTCTCTGCGGCTACTAGACCATGTGCTTCCGCTCCGTCTCCCAGTGTTGGGACAGAACCAAGAGGGAGCACTTCTGGGAACCTAGCTAGGATAGGGCCTGAATCCTAGCCAGGTTACAGCTTCCTCTTCTTCTTCTTCTTCTTCTTCTTCTTCTTCTTCTTCTTCTTCTTCTTCTTCTTCTTCTTCTTCTTCTTCTTCTTCTTCTTCTTTTAAAGGTTGGAAGATGAGACTTTTTTTTTTAAGCTTTATTTATTATTATATGTACGTACACTGTAGCTGACTTCAGACACATCAGAAGAGGGCATCACATCTCATTATGGGCGGTTTTGAGCCACCATGTGGTTGCTGGGATTTGAACTCAGGACCTTCGGAAGAGCAGTCAGTGCTCTTACCCACTTACCCACTGAGCCATCTCACCAGCCCAGGTTACAGCTTCTTAAGCGATGGGCCCTGACTCTATTTGGGATCGTATCATTGAATGTGTGTGTGTGCCTGTGTCACAAAGATCAAGTGCCAAATCAAATGAGTGATGTGTCAGAGATGTTTCTTCTGGTAGCATGTGCCTGTGCAGTGTCACGTGACTTCACTGCAGCCTTGGTTCTGAACATACAGTGTGTGTAACACCAATGAATGCTGTCTGAGCCACCTTGGTTCAGTTACAGACTATCACATGCTACAAATCAGTTTTTTACTGTGCACACAGTTTTCTGTTCTTACAGAAACATAATGGTTTGATTTGATTATAAAAATAAAAAACTATTTCCCGGTAGTTGTTCCTCAGCATGTGTGTATTGAAGCAGTATGTTTCGGGTTGTATTGTGGTAGGGTGCTTGCTTCTAAAACTTGCTATTTGAGTTGCTGACGAGTTTTGTGAAAAATTATTACATGATTTTGGTTGGGTTTGCAATTAGGCTAGAATCTACAACAGTTTCTGAACAAGTCCAGTGTTAGTTTTTTTTTTCTTTTCCCATTGCTATGATCAAATGCTCAACAGGAAGCAATTTAAGGAAGGAAGGGTATATTTTGGCTTACAGCTGTAGGAATATCAGTCCACCACAGTGGGGAGGGCATGGCAGCAGGAGCAGGAGGCTGGCCCGTCTCCTTGTCAGAGGAGCAGGTAGCAGAGCTGATTAATCAGGAAATGGAACCAGGCTCTGATGCCACAAAATCCAATTTGAGTGACCTACATCCTCCACCTTTTACACACAAACTTCCCAAATTGCACTGCCAGCCAGGGATCAAGTGTTCAAGCACATGATCTCATGAGGGGACATTTCACATCCAAACCATAGCGGGTTCTAAACACGTCTGCCACGCTGTACTATGCATTGAGGAGAAGTGGCATTCTGAGTGCTGGTGATTATAAAATTCAGGTATTGATCCACTCCAAACAATGCTGAAGATACTCTGCACTCTGCAGCATCAAATATTCAACCAAGAGCCCATCATCTCATTAGTATCCAGATTTGCTTTAACCTCTGATAAATCATAAAAGCAAACACCTAACAAAGAATTGTTCTAAAATGAATTTATTTTTGTTTTACTTGTAAAAGTTTTATTTACTTTTGTTGTAGCTGTATGTGTGAATGCCTGCATGCATGTATGTGTAGCACATACATGCTTGATGCCTGGTGCTTGTGGAGGCCAGGAGAAGTTGTTGGGTTCCCTGGGACTGGAGTTACAATGATTGTGAGCTGCCATGTGGGTGCTGACAACTGAACCAGAATTAACTGCAAGAGCAGCAGGTGCTTTTAATTGTTGAGCAATCTTTCTAGCCCTATGAATTTATTATGATTTGTTATTAATAAATGTATAATTTGTATACCTTCTTTTTTAAAGATTTATTTATTTATTATATGTAAGTACACTGTAGCTGTCTTCAGACACTCCAGAAGAGGGCATCAGATCTTGTTACGGATGGTTATGAGCCATCATGTGGTTGCTGGGATTTGAACTCTGGACCTTCGGGAGAGCAGTCAGGTGCTCTTACCCACTGAGCCATCTCACCAGCCCCTTGTATACCATTTTTGTGCCTATATATCTGGGGCTTTGGAAAGACTTTTGGGTTAAAAGGGGCTGTGAGTGGGAAGGAATTAGAAGCCCTGCTGTGACCTGTACATGTGTGTGCATGTGAACGAGGATCCACACATTCATGCATGTACTACACACACACACACACACACACACACACACACCTACCACATACATACATACTCACACAAGAGTAGACTTGAAGTCTGGCACCGTTGGTGGGAACAAACCTTGTTGCATTTTGATTCTGTTGTCTTGGGTAAAACACCCAGGTTCTTTAGTCTTAGTTCACTATCAGTGAAGCAGGTGTAAGTATTCTTTGGAGGCCAGCTTCAAGGAGGAGGGGACAGGTGTGCACACCCCTGTAAACATCATAGCAGCCATAGGTAGAACCGTCCCAGGTGCTCATCTTCCTGTGGCTGTGTGGCTAATTCCTTCCCAATGAAAGTCCCTTCATCCCAGGCTTGTATATTGGTTACTTTTCACCACGACCATGGTCAATGCTTGTCAGAAACACCTTGAGGGAGGAAAGATCTATTTTGGCTCACGGTTTCAGCCCATCATGGTGGGGGAAGGTGTATGTGTATCTGAGGAGCTCAGTTGACGGGCCAAGGTCATTCTTGTCACAGCACACTAGAAATATAGTGTGACAGGACCTAGAGGCTGAGTGTAACCCTCAGGGGCCTTCCCTGTGTTCCTGGACCTGATCCATACTGGGAATACAATAACGTCCTCTGAGTGTGTATAGGACTGAATGAGCCCTTGTATGAATGAGAGGCGCAGTGAATGAGGCTCAATATCCAGTCACCAAATGATGGCAGTTCCCAGGGCAGGTGGTGCCTGTCGATGCATTCAATCTCATACCTGTTACTGGCACTTGGATGGGAGAACAATGGAGGCTTACTTCTTGAATAGCTATCTGCTAAAGAGAGTAACGATCTTGCTATCTTGCTCCGTTATTTCAGTGACACAGGAAGGGAGAGCAAGCTCTCTGAGAGTGGATGGGAGTCTCTTCATGTCTCCAGTATTGATGGGGGGAAAAAAACCGCAGGTGATTGGAAAATGGTCATCTAGGGTCCTCAGTGACTTCTGTTTGTTGAACAACTATTAGGTGCTGAACACATGCTAGTTGCTGGGGAAAAAAAAAAAATCACAACCCAACGATAACTATTTCCCAAGAGAAGTTGTCTCATTTAATTCTTAAAGCAACGGTGGGAGGATCAGATGAAATACTGCCCAGCAAAAGGGTTTATAAACTGTAAAGTGTTGTAAAATGTCACAAATTGTTAAGAGGATGATTAGTTTCCCTCCCCCCCCCCCCTGCAGCTTGCCAGGCAGCCTCCCATCTCAGAACTGGCACTCACCTTACCTGTCTCCTTCCCAGCTAATTGGGGAGGCTCTCCAGGCCTGATTTATGCGGACACTCACACATTCTCCCACTGAATATTATTCTAATCAGACACCTCATTATTGGAAGCCAGCCTCCTCGGGCTGCCTGGACAGGGCTATTACAGGATTATTATACAGACCATTTGCATGGCCACCTTCAGGTCATCTCCATCACTTTAAGCTACTTACAGGCCCATTTTCTTCCCCATAATATTTGCCTAATTCGATTACTCTGCAGCCTCTGCTGCCTCCAAATGGAATCAGAAGTTACAACTGGGAGCAAAGTCAATTGCATCTGGACACACCCTCAGCACCGTAGACCCACCCCGGTCCCTGATGACTGTGTTAGAACCAGATTTCCAGACCCCAGGAGACTTTAGAGTTGGGAAGGGGTTTGGATGGAAAGGGACCAACTTGTGGGTTAGATCAAGACTTTATAAGCTGGGCATGTTGGTATACAACTTTAATCCAGAACTTGGGAGGCAGAGGCAGACAGCTCTCTGTTGCCTTTGGGGCCAGCCTGATCTACATAGTGAGTGCCAGGACAGCCAGGGCATCATAGAAAGACCAGCCTCAAAAATGGAAAAAAATATATAGCATGAGAGGATGTATTTTACAAGGAAGAATCCCATCCTGTCTTTGCTCTAGGTGTGTGTGTGTGTGTGTGTGTGTGTGTGTGTGTGTGTGTTAACCAATGAGTCTTGGTCTGGGCCTCAAAGCACCTGTTTTTTGTTTGTTTGTTTGTTTTTCTGTTGGCATTCTCACCTCTGTGTTATGAGGAGTCCAGTCTAATACTTCTATTCCCATCCCAGATCTGTACAAGGTGAGAAGTCTGAGATACAAAACTGGAGCAAGGGGAGAGTGAGGTGTGGAGATGTTCATCAGAGGCAATTGAGTTACAGACAGGTGCAAGCTGCTCAGGGCACTATGGTACAGCTGAGCACCTGTAGGTAATAGTTATGTGCTAGAGATTTTAAAAATCAGGAAGGATGCTGAATGCCTTCGCTATGGAAAACTGATGAGTGCCTGAGGGGGTCAGATATGTTTGGCTTGATTTGAGTACTGAGTAATGTATCTGCATGCCTAGCATATGGTACCCCGGGTATATGAACATTTTGTTTTACACAGTTTGAATCTGTGTGCGTTCGTTGCATAAGTGTGGGATGTCACAGGATGCATGTGGTGGCCAGGGGGTAACCATAGGTATCAGTCTTTTACCTCCTACCTGTTCTAGATGGGGTCACTTTTGGTGTGTGCTGCATACACAAGGCTAGCTGGTCTGTCAGCTCCTGGAGAGTCTCCAGACTATATCCTATCTTGCTAGGAGTGTAGGGATTGCATGTGGATGCTACAGTGCCTGGCTTTTAACTCAAGCTCTTATGCTTAAACAGCAAGTGCTTTATTGGCTAAGCCATCCCCACAGCCCAGTTATACGTTTTTATGTATCACTTACATGAAGACTAACAATTACACAAAGGATTCTCAACTGAGGGCCTTCCTTGGAGACCATGGATGACGTCTGGAGATGGTTTCGATTGTCCTTTATGGTGGTTTCCTGCTACCAGATGGAGAGACTTGGGGTTGGTTTTCTGTGGGGTTTGAATGAGATCTCCCTCATGAAGGCTTGGTCTCCAGTTGGTGGTGGTTTGAAAAGGGTTAGGAGGTGAAGCCTTGCTGGAAGAGATGTATCACTGTGGGTAGGGTATGAAGTTTCAAGAGACTCATGCCCTTCCCAGTGTGCTCTCTGCCTCTTTTTTGTGGTCAACATGTGAGCTCCAGTTGCCTGCTACCCACTGCCTCTACCTCACCATCAAGGACTCTAACTCTCTGAAACCATGAGTCCAATTAAATGCTTTCTTTTGTTTACTTTCTTTTTCCTTTTATTGGAAATAGATTTTTTTCTCACACAGGATATTCTGATTATGGTTTCCCCTCTCTCTAATCCTCCCAGTTCTTCCCCACCTTCCCTCCCATCTCTCATTAGAAAACAAGCAGGCTTATAAGAGATAATAATGACATAACATGACATGACATGACATGACATAGCATCACATCACATAGCATAGCATAATATCAAACAAAATATACTATTAGATACAACAAAACCTAACAGATCAGAATAGGACAAAACAAACAAACAGAAGGAAAACAATCTTAAGAAAGGCACAAGAAAGACCTATAGATGCAGAGACTCACTTGCTGCACACTCAGGAATCCCATAACAACACCTAACTGGAAGCTATAATATATTCCTAAATGGCCAGTGCAGGCTCTATGCATCCTGCCTCTGCCTCTGTGAATTCTTATGTGCATTGATTCTGTTGATTTAGGGGGCCTTATTTTTACCCAAATATGATCATCAGCATCATTTTGGAGCTAGGGGTCCAGTATGTCTTTTTCTTATGTTAATATGGCATGTCCACCTGAGCCCTGCAGGTTTTTCCTTTTTTGATGGAAATCAAAGAGTCCAAATGTATCCAAAAGTCAGGTGAAGCCAGGAAGTGACAGAAGGGTTCTTCCCTTCAATCCTTGAATCCTTGGCCTGGATTCAGGGCCTGGTTTGTGTTGGTTCACACACAATCCTAGCTCTTTTCCCCAACACTTGATAATATCAAGATAGGTGTCTAAAGGAGCTGTTGTATCCAGTCTGGTGATTTATAATTTTATGTGTGTATGGTGGGGTGGTGGGGGGAGGTGAGTTGACCTTGAATGTGGCTCCTACATTGATGTTTCAGCCCCAGGTTGCCATAAGTCCTAGGGATGTCTTCTCAACTTATATAGTGCTTTTAGTTGGAGGGGGTATATGGATAGACCTCTCACAGGGTGGCTTTTAGATTCTGGGGCACACAGTGATAATGATAGGATTAGGGGAGCACATTTCTAAGTGTTTCATACAGGGAGAGGAGCTGGAACCTTCAAAAGAACGATGGGAGGAGGTAATAGAGATGGCTCAGTTGGTAAGAAGCATATATTAATTCCCAGTCCCCTCAAAAAAAAATGCTGTGTGCATGCTTAAAGATAGAGATAGCAAGATCTATGACACTTGCTAAACAGCCATTTATCTTGACTAGGGAGCCCCAGGTTCAGTGAGAGACTCTCTCAAAAACCAAAATGGAATGAAACAAACAAACAAACAAACAAACAAAAACTAAGATAGTGAAAGACTGAGGAAGACACTAAAAATTGCTCTCTTTGCACAAGTGCACATTCTTGGATGCATATACCCATGCACACCCATGCACACACCCATGAACATAGAAGGCCCATCTTAACTGAAAGGCATCTCAGTGATGCTCATTTGGACCGTATCTAGAGTTTATAATCTTTCCAGAGCTTTGATATGATCTTCAACCAGGGCAGAAGCCAGTTTTGCCGGAGACAATGTTTCTTTCCTGCTCTTCCTGGTTTGATTTTTTTTTTAAACCAATAATAACATCACATTGTTTGCACCCAAGTGTTTCAGGAGAAATTCATTCCTTGGGCTACACTAGGTCACAACAAACATTTTCTGTGTCAGATTTTTTGAGGCCCAAATTGCATTCATTCTTGTGATGATAGAGAGGAGGCAGAACATTTGTCTAATAAAACATCTTGAAGACCACTAAAAAGGGGATCAATGCACACTAGCCAGAGGCAGGAGAGAGGAGGAGAAGTGGGGAGTCCCACTTCCTATCTGCCAGTCTTGTTTCTGTTCAGCTGGAGGCTGGAGACACATCTGGGTGGGTAGGAGGTCACACCTGCAGAAGTCACTTGCAAGCATGTCTCAGATGATGGCTTCTTACAGGACACCTAGTTTACCCAACCCTCATGCATTAAGTCTCTCATTTTGTTGTAGTGAAATCTTTTGTTTTGTTTTCCAGACAAGGTTTCTTTGTCATCACCTGCTTCTAGGATGCTCGTGACTGCACTCGGGATAAGTCTTTCTCCTTTCTGGTGATTCTCTCTGGAAATCTCGAAGAGATACACCCACAGGTGTACTTCATCAGCCTCAAAAGAAATCCTAAGTCCAGTCAAATCAACAGTGAAGACCAACCATCACAGATGCCCTGGTATGCTCAAGACAGCTTACTTGCCTTTACTTATGGTGGAAGACGGAAAGCTTCCATAGTGCAGCAGTTCAACTCCTAACCAGTCAGAAGCCTTTTACAGACAATTACAGTCACTAGCATCCGATAAGCAGGTGATGACAGGACACCAGGGAAGTTATACACATCCTCACCCCAGACAGGGAATCACTGACCTATGAAAGTAATGATGCTACTGAAGTCCAACTTGGTGAACCCACTATGTTATAGAATTGTGGGTGGGAGGTTGCTTAAAAGAGCAGACATGACTCAAGGACAACTACATGACCCAAAGCCTACCCCAACATGGGTGGAATTTCACAAAGCTGGGAACTTGGAGCATATTGCACAACTTGTAGACAGCTTAACCTCTTGCGGTGTGTCTTTAGGCAGCTCAGCTGGTCCAAGCCTCTTCCAGGCAGCTGGTCCTGTCTGAGCTTGTCTTTAAGGAGCCCCTATTTTTTATATAAAAGCCCGGAGAAGGAGAAACGTCCTCGTTGGAAGTCTGGTCAGTGTTAGAGATTTCCTGATGCCTTTGAGTGATTAATTTTTCTGATGTATTTGAGTTGTTAATTTCCCAGAGTTCAACGAACTTTTCTGCAGGATGGAATGCTTCAAACCCCTTCCCGAGTCTTAACAAGCTTCTCTCCAAGATGGAAGGTTTTAGCTCGGAGGAAACTGCTGCACAACAGCTGGGCTTTAGACAGAATAAAGAGGAGAAAGCAGTGGCAAGAGCCAGGATACAGTTCGTTCTGCTTCCCGTTCGGTGTGAACCACTCTCCACCACACCCTCCTGCAGTGATAGGCTGGCCACTCCAAACGGAGCACAAAGGGCCCCCTCTTCCTTTAACTTGTTACTATTAGGTGTTTTGTTGTGGCAACACAAAGGCAGCTAATGTGGTATCTATTGGCCCATCAGCACTTGACACTACGAGGCTTTGTGCTTTGCTCTGGTGAATATAGAACAGGATAGGGTTGTTTTAACATGCATTTATTTCCACACGGCTGGTGAGGTTAAACATCTTTTCATGATTATAGTACTTACTTGGGTTTCTTCTGTGAATTGACTACTCAGGTTCTTTGATTATTTCTCATTGGAATGTTTACCTTTTTCTTATTGATTTGAGCTCTCTCTCTCTCTCTCTCTCTCTCTCTCTCTCTCTCTCTCTCTCTCTCTCTCTCTGTGTGTGTTTATGTGCGTGCATATGTGTTCTGATTGTTAATCCACCCCTGGTCATAAGTATGCAGTTAATGTACCGGGTTCTGACCTAACCTTTCATTTGTTCATGGAGACTCTTGTTCAACAGAACCCCCTCTTCCTCTCTCTTAAAGTTAAACTAATCTTTGTTTTTCTGGGCAAGCTAGGACTTCTAGAAGATGATGATAGGAGGGATCCAGGAGGGTGCATTAGGGGAGGAGCCTTCTGGAAGGAATGTAAATGGCAGTCAATCTACGTTCGAAAGCTCCTTGGAGGAGAGTTGGGAGTTGCGTGACTGTAGGCATACTTTTAGGCTATTTTATTTCTACCTCCTTTCTAACCTTTATTCCACCCTAATCCCTTTCAATGAAAGGTAGGGGAGAAAGAAGGTTAAAGGGGAAAGGGGTTAGAAACCTATTTAGACTACTTCCTGTGATTAGGGGCATCGAATTCCCTGGGGCAAGTTCAATCTTCATTGTCAGAATATCCAGCAGTCTAACATTCTAACAGTCCAGCAATAGCAAACACAGCAGTGGTCTAACAGTCTAACAGTCCAGCAATAGCAAACACAGCAGCAGCAGGGACCAGCAGCAGGAGCAACAGCTGCCACAGGCCCTCTTGGGGCGCTTGCATTTACATGCTCTCAAGAGTCCCAAGTGTTCCAAACATAAACTACCTGCAGCTGGGAAAAATCTCACCCCTCCTAGAGCAGGAGGCAACTGCAGTTAGTGGTTAGGGACAAACAGAAGCAGCCCCATAGCCCACACCTGGGATTAAAACAAAAACATAGTCACATAACACAGCTGGGTTTTTAAAGAAACCGAAACTCTCGCTACAGATGACCTCAGACCCTAGGGGTCTGTTAGAGGTTTGTGGGTATACGGGGTGGCTGCTCAAAATGCAAGTGATTCAAGAGTCTTCTTTCAAATTGGTATATGTAAGAACAGAGGGTAAAACTATGAATAATTACAACAAGATGATGAAAGATCCCGAAACTCTCAGGCCAACCAAGCCACAGGTCCCCTGCGTCTAGAGTCAGTACTTCTGATCCCTGTACTCAGTATACCTTAGTTGGTTTCTATATTTCCTTTCTTGTTGCCCTGACAAATTTGGGGTTACCAGTCACTTCGGGACCTTACTATCACCTGTCTGGATAGTGTTATGTCAACTTGACTCAAGCTGAAGTCATCTGAGAGGAGAAAGTCTCAATTAAGAAAATGTTTCCATAAGATGGGATTAGGCATAACTTTTTTACAACCTACTTTTTACTAAGGGTTCAACCTCTCCTCTAGCCCACCACTGAGCAGAGGTAGTGGAAGAGAAAAGTTATTAGGATTTGGGGAAAGTGGACCTGTTTAACAGTAGTTCTTTGGGGCCCAAGCTTGATCTCCTTTGGCAGCAGTTCAGTCCCGTAGCAAACACTAGTCCCGTAGCTGCAGACACCACAGACACCACACAAGAACCAGCAGCTGTAGTTCACTCCTGGAGGAACGGCAAGGCTTGCCAAACAGCCTGAGGCAAGGCTGTGCAAGCTGCCACAGGATCTCACCAGCAATTCTTGGCTGAGTTTCTCTCAATGGCAGCATTACCACAAGTTGAGCTCAGTAATGCTATGTAAGGCGAACCAATACATGCATGTTGGAATAGTGAGATGGAGCAAACCAAACTAATGCTCAATGCTCATCTCCTACTGTCTGTGGGGTCATATTTATAGTCCTTCATCAAGTGTACTTTCACGAGTCTGCTATAGCAAAACATCCTTTCACCTGTGTCATCTTCATCTTCAGGAAAACATTCTTTCACTTGTCTGCTTTAGCAAGACATCCTTTCACTTGTGTGCCTCGGTAAGACATCATTTGACATAATCAACTTTTCAAAGAAACTAGAAGTTTCCACTTCAGATGGGGCCATAGACAAGTCTGTAGGAGATTTTCTCAATTAGTGATCGATGTGGGAGGGCCCAGCTCATTGTGGGTGATGCAATCTCAGGCTGTGGTCCTGGGTTCTATAAGAAAGCATGCTGAGCAAGCCATGAGGAGCGCACCAGTAAGGTTTCTGTGACAGCTCCTGTCTTCAGATTCCTGCTCTGTTTGAATTCCTGCCCTGACTTGCTTTGATGATGAACAGTACCATGGAAGTAGAAGTCAAATAAATCCTTTCCTCTCCAGGTTGGTTTGGTCATGGTGTTTCATTGAAGCAATGAAAACTCTAAGATAGCACTCTACTAAAACCTACTTGTAAGGAATCCAGTTTTCTTTGGGAATTTCCCCAACTACACAGGTTTCCTCTTGTGTACTTGAATTGAGAGTCAACTCTCCCCTGAGCTCCTTACCCAGTTATTAGTAACTGCATGTGTGTTTCAGTTACTCTTCTCATCGCAGTAGCTCACTGTTTAAGAGGGAATACAGTCCACCAGGGAGGGCCTGGTGGCAGGAATAGGGTGTGACCGGTCACATTGTGTCCACAATCAGGAAAGGAGAAGCAGACGGGAAGTGAGATCGAGGTTTTTAGCTACCCACTTTTTCTAGTAAATCTCCATCTTCTAAAAATGTCACAACATTCCAAAGCAGTGCCACCACCTGGACACCAAGAATTCAACCCCCAGAGCTTACAAGGACATCTGACATTGAAACCACAATGGTATGCACCATCTCCCACAGCCTGGGGTTCTCAGAAACAAGGGCCTGTGTTGTAGTTTTCTGCTTCAGTCCTTTGAGGACTAGAAACCGCTCTTAGGCTAAGTTGCACCATTCTGGTTTGGTGCTGAGGTCGGGGTCTGGGGAGTCTTTTCTCTGTGAAGCAAGTGATTTCCTTTTGAATCTTGTATCATGTTTGATCCCTCTCTCTCTTTGTGCTCATCTCAGGGCTGTTTTGGAGAGCATTTTCTGGAATCTGGTAGTTGATCTCATCAGCAGGTCTCCGTGCATATTCCAGCTTGAAGAGAAGCATCTAGTCATAATGCCAGCAGAAGCTTCTAATTTCAGGGATGCCGACACACACAATAGCATAATTAAGAGAGGTTTGTCCTTGGGAAAGATTTGCAGAAAGGGTTTATAATTGCAAGGACACAGTTAGTCTGAAGGCGTCTTGACTCATGATAATCTCTAAGGCTTCTTTAGCACTTCATGGCCAGGTGACATTACTCTCAAGTGGTAGGCAGTTGGCTTATCGGGGCTCTCTGGCATCTTGTGACTGCATATAACCTCAGTGGGGCAAGGCAAAGCATCACTGACTAGAGATGGGTCATGTTTATTTCACTGCAGCACAGGCTTAGAAGTTGGTGATAGCATGGCATTCTTGGAAGTAGCCTCAGGATGGTGGGTCTGATACCCTGGGATATTTTGCTAGTGGGAGTTATATTGGATTCGTGGTTGTTGCTTTTCAAGGGCAGAACATAGAGTAGAACTAGTGTGGCCCCGTGAAGGCTGGGAGCTATTGTTTTGCTTTGAGAGAAGATTCATCTTGGATGATAGAGATCCTGATTTGTGGCAAGAGAGGAGCAGGGATTGGCTGGTTAGAGCTAGGAAGGCGGTGACAATAAGCCTGCTCCACACTTCTCTTCACTCAGAACACCTGATGTGTGGAGCTTGCATGGAACTGAGGCCTGTGGGGAGCTTGCTTACTCTTGATTTCACAATAGAGTAATTTCAAAATAGGGCTCCCTACCTGGAAGAAGTTACCAGGGCAAGTAAGTCCTATATTTTAAGATGCTTAAGTATAGATGTCCTTCACTGACTGATGATTGACTGAGGGTCTCTGGAAGTATTTCTGTTTATTTCTTTTCAAAAGATTTGGGCAAGAGGCTGCCAAGTAGACAGTTGGTTTGCTGTAGCAAGTGTATGTATGTTTGTTACACTCAATTAAACATTAACATTTTCCAAAAAAATAACTTTATTTAATGTGTATGTGTGTTTTGCCTGCATGTATGTCTGTGTATCATACATGTGTCTGGTGCCCACAGAGGACAGAAGAGGGCATCAAATTCGCCAAGGCTGGAGATGCAGATACTATTAACTGCTGTGTGGATGCTGGGATTCAGACCCAGGTCCTCTGGAAGAGCAGCGAGTGCCCTTAAACACTGAGCCATTTCTGTAGCCCCTAGATTAAACATCTTGATCACAGAGCAATGTAGTGACCACAAAGTCTTAGCAAACCTGCCAGCAATAGCATCAAAAATGTTCACTAGTCTTTGGAATATTTTCGGATCAACTGATTTAATAATCCCATGCTTTGTTCTGTCAAATAAACCTGTATTCTACAGATATTCATTTGCATATTCACTAAAACAGAGAGTGAAAGTGCTAGGTATACAGGAAAGATCAAATCAAACATGGGTCCTGCCCCCCAGGAGCTTGTCAAAGCCCCATGATGGTCATGGAATGATGGGGAACTGTGGGTGCTGATTAGTAAGCAAGCCTTGGCTGTTGTTTGCCTCCCTAATGTCCAACTCTCTTGAGGATGTCTCCTGGCACTATCTCTACTTCTAAGGCCTCTAATTCCTTCCCAGTGCCTCTGTCCCTGCCTCTAGGCTTCTTCTAGGTTCACGTTAACTCTGTATGTTTGAGGTCATGCCAACAATGGGAGCTTCATTGTTGCTGCAGCCCCGCATGTGTGTGATCATTGCCTCAAAGGGGGGTGTGGGCAGAACCCTAGAAGGGTAATGGTTGCCGATTCTTAAGAGTATCCATGCCCAGTCAGAGGCCACTTGGGAGCTAAATTCCACTTCCATGTCCCACCTGTTGCCTTGTAGCTAAGGAAAGAGAAGGCAAACCTGTAATCTCTAGAAGCTACAGGCTGGACCACTAGGCCCCACATTTCTCTTATGGTTTCTGAGCAGAGGTTGCTCTTGGAGCGGACCTTCCCCTGCAGGAAGCTGCTCTGGGGCTGTAAGGAGAGCATTAGGATGTCTGGGTCATCTTTGAATCAGAGACTGACACCTGGAGTCAGTGGTTCCTGAACCTGTGGCTCAGGCCAGCAGATGGTGCTCCCTGTGTACTGGGTAGAAAAGAGAGCAGAGGCCACTTCTGGAGTGCTGGAAGTCACAAGAATCAAGCACACCCGCTGAGACCTTTTAATATGTGCAACATCCCAAAGTGATAGGCATAGAGTTCCATTTCCTAGATTATAGACATAAACACTCATATCTATATTAAATATTTTTCCTTCCTGTATACTCACTCAAAAATCCACATAGATGCATGAGAGCAAATGGTGAGGACCCTATGTGTATTTCCAGGGCTTTTTGATATGATCTTGCTGAGAAAGTATGGTAGATTCCGTATTAGTCAGGGTTCCTTAGAGGGACAGAACCAATATACATAATGGTATGTATGCAGAACCAATTATACATAATGATATGTAAAATCTTATTTCAATACACCAATACATAAAGTCAATACATTGTCTATCATATATCAGTACATCTCAATAAATCCAGAATATAGTTAATTATGCAGCAGATACCATCCAGATGTCCCAGAATTCAGTTCTGTTTTCACACTGCTAGTGTCAGATCCCATGAGTTGAGGGCTCAATCCCACAATCCTGTTTTCACCCCACCCATACATTAGATCTCATTCTACATTTCAGGCCTTTTGATCCGTGCTTCTTACTGACCAGCTGCAGACGGATAAGGATTACTACAATCCTCTCTTGGTGGTTTTGTTTGCTCAAGCAGCCCCAGGACTTCAGGAAAACACCCACTAGTTTATCGTAGCTACATTGTAGGGTCCAGAGTTGGAAAGTTGTGTGGGACAAGGCATGTGGGAAAGGCCATATCTGTCTCTGAGCCCATGGCTTTAGCTATGTGGAAGCGGTCCTTCTGAGAGTCTCTGAAGGTTTCATTACATAGACATTATTGGTTAAATTACTAGACTTTCTTCATAGCCTGGAGGTTGGCAGTGGAACAAGGCTGGAAGACCCAACCCTTTAGCCCTGCCTCTGTATTCAGGTAGCCAGCCCCCTCATCTGCCTCCGGGCTGCCAGCCACCAGCTATTCATTAGCATACAAAAAGACAGGTGTCACTTTGGATATTTTAAGGATTTTAGTAGTTTTATGCCAGGAAACCAGAAGACCAAATATGTATTTCACACTGTCACACCATTAAATCCCCAAATCCTTTGATGTGGGTGTCTCTTGTTAGTGGCATTTTATAGAAAAGGACCTTGAAACTCATACAGAGTAAGTTACCTGCTCTAGGCACAGTAACCCTTGCCTGCTTGCCTGCGACCCGGACCCAACTGTGTGACTCACCCTGCAGCCTTCTTTCTCCCCAGCTTTCCTCAAGCTCCATCACTGTTAAGCTTGATTTAGTGGAGAGATGTGCTAATCAGTTTTCTGCCATTATAACAAATCCTCAACTTAGAATAAAGGTAAGTTTGGCTTTATGTTTTTAGAGGCTTTAGTCTAGGATGAGATGAAATAGTTACCTTTGGCCTCTGGTTGGTGTGCTGGGTAGTAACGTGGAGGATTAGGGTTGAGCAAGCTAATTCCTCGTCACCAGCCTGGAAGAGAGAGAATATGGCCTCACAGTCACTTTTAAGAGCACGCAACCAGTGACCCCAGACCTCTGGCTATTTCCTGTCTCCCAAAGGTTCTATCATTTCCAGAAGGCATCACACTGGAGATCAAGCCTTTAAAACATCAGTCTTTTTGGAACACTCATTCCAACTACAAGAGATGGTAATGGAGGAGTTTGCTGTGATTCCCACAGCCAGCGGGATTGCCAGTCTACCAGCCAGGAAGCTGGTATAGCACTCATCCTATAGCCAGACACTGGGCTTCGTCTTCTTCCTGAACAAGCATGGATATTAGCAATTCCTTTCCTGTGTCCCTGGTGAATCCCTGGTGTCCCCAGGTAATCAGAAGCTCTTCTTCCTTTAAATCCTGCTGGGCACAATGGGTCGATCACCTGACCATTAATGAGTTTTGTTTGTTTCAGTCCCTCAGTGGCACAAGGCTCTGTCTCAACCTTGATGCTTAGAGAAGGATCTTCCCGGATTATTTTCTCAAAACCAAACCAAACCAAACCAAACCAAACCAAACCAAACCAAACCAACTGCTAATGTTTTCTTTATTTTCAGTATGGTTTTATTTTATACTTACGTGGATGTGTATCTCAGTGTGTATTTATGCATGTGTGTGTCAGAGCCCATGGAGGCCAGAAGAGCGAGTTGGATCTCGTGGAGCTGGAGTTGTAGGTGGTTGTAAGTTACCCAACATGGTTGATAAGAACTGAACTTGGATCTTCTGGAAGACCAGCAAGTTCTCTTAACTGTGGAGCCATCTCCTTAGACCCATGGCCAATTCTTTTCCCTGGTTCTTTTGGAAGTCAGAGATGTCTTCTGCTCTCTCATCCACAAGCTCGGCTTCTGCTTAAAACCTTGACAGACATCTCTGAAATCAGGGAGAGCACCCGCTGGGAGACCAGATCCACTGGACGCACAGACATCAATAGTAGCTTGATTGGGCTTTGTGATTTGGGCCCAGGAGTGGGGCTCTGCTTCTGAGTCCCTTCCCTTTGATCCTAAATTGTCCCCTCTCCCACATGGCCCTTTAATGGCCTTCCAGCATGTCTTGCATCTGTGGCCCATAGACTTTACCAGCTGATTCGATCACAAGGTCCAAATTTCTTTGCAGGAAGTGATGGTCCCCTGGGGAAGTGTGATTCTAATCATCCCTTAGCAATTCATCAGATGTCTTGGTTTGAGATGAGGTGGGTCCAATAGGACTAGGAGAGAAAAAGCCTGCTATAACAAATGTCTACTTCTCTTAGTCAGGCCTGTAGCCTCCCCCCACCCCCCCGGTCCTTTGTACACTTTAAACTTGTAAGATGGCAGTCTTCAACTGAGAGAGGTTTTGTGTCTCTAGCATTTAGTACTATCTGGAAACATTTTTGGTGTTGCAGCTAGGGGTATCTAGTGGGAATATGTGACTAACAGCTCTATTCTTTCTCTGCAGGCTTTACTATGGGACATGAATAAGATCTATCCAGGGATAAGGACTTAGCAGTGCCCCCACCCACCCACTCACAAGCATCTAGCAGGTAGAAAAGCTAGGACATAACTCAGTATCCTATAACACAGAGTTACCTGGCCCTAAATGTCAGTGGTACTGGGGTCGAGGGAAGGGATCCCAAGTTCAATGTGCAGAATTTGTCCTTGAGGTTGTGGCCAGCATGAACCCCAATTCCTTGAATGTAAAGTACTTATGAATATCATTCATGGAATAAAGAGGAATCCTTGAAACATGAAGAGAAGCTTAGTGGGTGAGCTGTGTGGTCAACGCTGAAACAAGCTTCCAGTCACAGTGAGGTAGCCCAAGGGACGTGGCTCTGGTGCACACTAGGCTGAGCTGAGGAGCTCCTTTGGCGTCTCCGTTAAGCTTATTATGGTCTGGATAACCTGACATGGCATTTTCTGGGACCTGGACCGTATTAGTTATTTTTCTGTTGCTGTGATAAAGCACCATGACCAAGAACAACTTTTGAATGGGAATGTATTTTGGTTTACAGTTTCAGAGGGGTTAGAGTCCGTCAGGGTGGGAAGGCCCGGCAGCATGGAGCCGGGATGGCAGCAGGAACAAAAGGCTGAGAGCTCATGTATTGACGGCAAGCACAAGCAGAACAAATTGTCTGTAAGGCTCCTTTCAAAGCCTTATACTTCCCCCAACAAGGCTACACTTCTTAAAATTCTCTAAACGGTGTCACCAACTGGGACCAAGTGTTCAGATGCCTGAGCCTGGGGGGGCTTATTTCTTCTTCAAATCACCACGTAGACCATCTGTAGAACTCAGGGGGATGGGACACAGCGATTCAGATGCACATCCAAGGCACCTTCTTGTTCTTTTCTCTACATTCCCCAGGCTTTTATCCCATCTTTCTTGGGCCCACCCAATACCGCAGTACCCATGGCCTCCAAGGATTCCTCTTATTGAGAAGTGAGAGCAAGACAGAAAGGGCCAGGCCCCCGCACCACTGAGAAACACCTGCAACCACCATGTGTCAGGGTCAGATTGGCCCAGGTCTTAGGGACAGAAAGTCCCGTCTTCTCCTCTGGGGAGGGAAGTGAAATGTTCTCCTCTACGTGATGAGGCAGAGGGGAATTTCTAAGCAGCAAAACCTTCACTGGTCCTAAAGCCAAGATCTCAGCGGTCACCATCAATGAGGGCACAGCAGGATTCATGCTTGGCATAGAAAACAACACAAGAGAAATCAAAATATAACAACAGCAATAACAATAACAAACAGCCATGATTCGGGATTACCCAGATCCATGCCCTCCTCTGCACAGTGGAAGTTCAGAGGTGACTTGCCGCACAGGTGATGGGCAGGCGTTAGAGCCGGCAGAGATGACAAATGTGACTTGTAGGCCACTGGGAGTTGACCTCACCCCACATGTGGATGGGAACCATTAGGAATGCAGCCCAGTACATCCCAGCACACCTAATCGCTTCTGTGGTAAGGAAGGCTCTTACATTCAGGCCCCAACTCTCCACTTGATTGCCTGCTAGGAAGAAGTGTAGCACTTGATAAATCAGTTCACATCCATTATCTCACAAGAGCCTTGGTTATTCTCTCTCTCTCTCTCTCTCTCTCTCTCTCTCTCTCTCTCTCTCTCTCTCTCTCTCTGTGTGTGTGTGTGTGTGTGTGTTGGGGGCTGGGATCTCCCTTTCCTGATTTACCAATAATGAGACTAGGGTCCAGGTTGGGTTGCTCGAGGTCACACGCCTACTACAGAGAAGGCATTAGAGCCAATGCCTTTCTATTCCAAATCCCTCAGAGAGGCTGCTCTATTAGGAGGCTGGTGAGTGATGTTCTCTTCTTCAGCTCTGTTGCTTCTGGAAAATTCATGGAGACTCTGCTCTAGGCTCCTTTCCCTCTTTCGCACCTGGCTTCTTTGTATTCTGCATCCACTCATCTCCTGGGATTACTTTCTCCGACATCTCCCTGGTCTCTCTTTCTGGTTCTTTCATCCCTTAGGTTCCACACTAGTGCAGCCAGTTGCCAGCCTGGCATCCTAATTGGTTTGATCCACCTGATGCATGCATCTGTCTCCCAGGTATTGGGCTGCAAGCAGATTTACACAGAGGCAGAGAGAGTGAGGCTCTGGTTTGGGTCTGGATGCTCTCTAAGTTTGAGAATGTAGTTGCTCCTTCTCTGTAGCTCACTCAGATGCTCCAAGGGGCTGGGTCTCAATCTTCCTCGATGCAGAATGGCTGGTACTGCTCCATATTACCTCAGCTTGCACATTCACTCTGTCAAAAAAGGTTATTAAAAAAACCTGAACTTAATCCCAACAGAGATTTGGTATGTCCATTTGCACATGAACAACTTTGGGATCCCTGAAGTTACATCTTATTATCTGGCTATGTCCTTGGTGATCTCCCTTAGACTGATATAGCTAAGTTATGCTCTATCTTCTCGTTAGTCCCAAGGGCTTTTTTCCCTCTCTCCTGGCTCTAGAGATGCATCTGGTCTGGACCTGCCTCTATCATCACAGCTGCAGGCTTGTTTCCAAGGTACTTAACATGACCCTCTGAAGAGCTGCTGGGCCAGGGAAAGGGAGGGCCTGAACAAGGGGCAAAGGTGTGTATGTATGTACATGTGCACCAGTGCACAGTGGAGGGTATGACTTTACCTGCTGATGCAAAGCCAAAGGCCTAAGTATCTTTGCACATCTGTACACACACACACACACACACACACACACACACACACACATTTGTGTGTGTGTGTGTTCTGTGTATGCACATTGGCTCTGACCCTCTGTCTTTTTGTTGTCCATCCCAGGTCATCTTCAGGCAACTTTCTTTTTCACTTTAAGACAGTTTAACACACACTTTCTATAATGACCAGGATAGTTGGAGAGTAAGGAGAGACAGGGTTAACATTTATGCTTTGTCCTGTTCCCCCCCATCACTGTTGCCAAAGGCTAGACCCTGGGCCTCAAATTCTCCCAACAGGGCCCTTGCATTCCTTAGTACTGGTATTTCCCAGAGAAGCCAGCCCTGTGTGTCTCTTTTGCTCCCCCCCCCCCCCCCGCAGACCCAGGCAGTTAGGGTAGAAGACTGCCACAGTCAGAAGGCTAGAAGGATCCAGACAATGAGACAGGGGACCATGTCTGCAGAGCAAGTTCTGTCACCTCCTCCCATTGCCTTTAAAGGTGAATCTGAGCCAATCTAATGCTGAAGGAAAGGGATCCTTGGGACACACATGGGATTGTGTACTGCATTTCAGCTTTGGATATAGTGGACCAAACAAAAGGCAGTTTCCTTTCTGCCTCACGGAGCACATGAACTTGTGGCATGGTGGCACCGGTGCGTTAATGTGGGGGAGTGAGACACAGGCCAAGAGGGCAAGAATCAAGCTCCATGGAGTGCCTTGGAAGGGCTGGGGAAGGCCTGGAGGATGCTGTCTGGGCTGCAGTGTGTTTGTGGTTGTGCCGCAGACTACCTCATTTTTGGGGTCTCCTATCTGCGTGTAACGGGTCTCTGGTGGCAGATGGGCATGGATTCGGCAGATGACAAACAGACCGACACGAGAGAGTGTGTAGAATCTGAATGTATTTTTCTAAATTGAGCATCAAACTTTTTTATACAGAACAAACAAGAAAAACCAGGGGAGACACATCTGCAGAGTTATAGTGACACAAAACAAAAGATTGTATACATTAAAAGAACAGGGGGACCAGGCAGCTTAAGGAGGAAGCCAGGTGTAAAGCTAGTCAATTGTTAACCCCCACTTCCAGAGGTTCCCAGTAAATGCTTGATTATGCTGTTCCTTTGGGCCTAGTGAACAAACCTGTTTTAGGGGGTTTTGCTCTAGCAGACCTTCTCATGAATAATGTAATACCACACACCCCCTATTTCCTAGGCCTTGGTAAATACTTGCATATGAAAGTAACTTCCAGTAAGATACTGTAAGAAAGCACGCAAGACCCTCCACAATATTGCAGGGACAAATCTGGGGCATTCCTAGCTACGAGAATGCAAAGTTCCAGGAGGCTGCGTTTCCTTGAAACTCTTTGCCTCAGGACTGCTTCCAGGTTTCTAAACCTATAATGCGAGTCACTACTGGAGTGGATGCAGCATGGTTGGGCAAGAGAAGCAAGGACATCAGAGACAAACGTAGTGAGGATGAGAGGCACGATACAACTGAATAATGGCAGGAGGCTGACTGCAGGAGCATGATTTGGGACTAACAGCCCCGTGGCCTAGACAAGGGGAAGGGCAGGGCTTGACTTCAACCCCCTCTTGGAGACATTGAAGGACAGTCCCAAAGACCTTCAAAGAATTTCAGGACTGACACCAATGTAACCATGGGAGGGACCAGTCCAGGTGGTAGGGGTAGAAGGTGTGTGGGTATTCTTTTGGGATAGAATGGCTCTTTGGCTGCAGGCCTCTCTGGCATCAGTGTGTCCACTTCTCACATGAACTCCCTCACGGCTGTTGTGAAAGGTGAACGAGATGATGTAAACCTTAAAAATGCATGAAATGACAGTGTCATATGTAATTTCAGTTCACTGTCATTTCTGACAATGTCATGTGTAATTTCGGTCCGTTGTCAAGCAGGAGGGAGAGGGGTAGGGCTGGGGTAGGCCTGAGGGAGGCAAGAAGTAAGGTTCCATCAGATGTAGCATTCAAGAGATCTCCCATCTCTGCTCAAATCCTTTCTGACTCCTCTCTCCATCATGGTCAGGGCAAGGCCTACCAAGGGGGCATCCCTGACAATTCTGAGGCCCTCTGCTGCTGCTCCTTGAGTGTCTCTGTCACCTCACTCAGCAGGCCCTGGAGGCAAGAGCTGGCCTTCATTCATGAGGGAGAGTTGGATACTTTTCTGTGGCCAGTGGATTAATGTCCTCTGAAAGACCTGCTGATGTTTTTGTTTGTTTGTTTGTTTGTTTGTTTGTTTTTACAGGCCCTGCCCCACGATGATTGGATTGGCCAATTCTCAACAGGGTGGTTCCTCAGAACCCACCGGATCAACACTACCTGCCAACTTGGCTAGGAATACGGATTCCACAGCCAACCCAGGCTTGTAGGACCAGGAATCTGAGGGTGTGATTCAGATGTCACATTTGTGAGGACGCTAGCTGGGGCTGACTATTGACTAGGGCGAGGATACCTTTGTTGATTGACTGGAACAATTTACCTACACAGTAAAATTCTTTTCCTTTCTTTCTTCCTTCCTTTCTTCCTTCCTTTCTTCCTTCCTTCCTTCCTTCCTTCCTTCCTTTTTTTTTTTTTTTGCCTCTGCTTTTCACTTTTTTTGGGGGAATTTCTCTCATTTTTTTTCTTTCCCTCCTGTCCCAAGAGAGGACTTGAAACTTCTAGCTGATGTGATCCCCAAATTTACCTGCACTGGAAACATCTCTAAGGCATCTTTAACAAGACCAGATGGCAACAAGTATGCGAAAAGAGGCCCAGGGGTTATGAATTAAAGAATATAAGTGCAATAGGTAGAAATTGGCTTCATTAGGGTGACAGGTCAACTTGAGGACAAGACTGGTGAGGATGTGGGAGAGAAGGACCTGTTGCCTTACCTGGGCATGTGAACTGCCTGAGGATGTGGGAGAGAAGGCCCTGTTGCCTCAGCTGGCCATGTGATCTGCTTTACTTGTTTCGGAAAGCAATCTGGCGTGCTACTTATTTATTTAATGACTTTAGATGTACCATGTAGAATGCCTTAACAGGTGGGTTGGTGCTGTCATGAAGGGAGTGGGTTAGCTGTCTCTGGAAGGGATGTCTAGCAAAAGGACATGGTCTCTTGTTATCTCTTACCCTCACACTTTGTTTACTCTTCTGCTTTCTGCCATGGGATAATGCCAGATGAGAGCCTTTTCACCCTAAAAATCTTCGACTCCAGAAAAAGGTTTCTGTTTTTTATAGTGGGATTTGGCAGACTAAGATTCCAGCTCAAATAATTATGAATTTATCAAACTGAGTATGCATGTGTCTTATGATCCCTGTTTCTGGGAATGAATACTTGAGAGGGTCCTAGAAAAAGTCTTTCCCCGTGGGTGAAGGGGGCATGTGGTGAATGTATTGTCTGTGATGGAAAGGGCAGATAAGAGAGAGATAGAGATAGAGATAGAGATAGAGATAGAGATAGAGATAGAGATAGAAGAAGAGGTCCATAGTGATGGGTGATTACTATGGGATCCTGTGCAGTGTTAGAAGCAACAAGCCAGGTATGAGAGCAACAAGACAGTGGTGATTGATAAAAATAAAATATAGAATAATAGTCACATGACAATACCATTGGATGTAATTATGAACATCCAATACATTCCAAATGACCCTACATGGTTAAAAAAGATATATATGTTCTCAAAGAATGTTATAGGCATGTCTGAACAGATGCCTATGAGGAGGAGATGAACTTGTATGGTGTTACTGTTACTTTTAAATGTCAACCTGCTACAACTTAGAATCCTCTGGGATAAGAGCCCGAATGAGAAATTATCTAGATCACTTTAGCCTATAGGCAGTCTTTGGGGAGAATGTCTTAACTGTTAATTGACTTAGTAAGACTCAGCCAATTGTGGGCAGCACCATTCTCTAGGCAGGGATGCCTGAACCATACACATGAAGAGGGAGAGTCAGTTTTCTTCAGGAACGAGGCCTCCGAAGGGCTGCCCATGCCCCAGTAGGTGGCTCTACTGGCAACGCTGAGTGAATTCTGTGGGTTGAAAAACAGAAAGAAGAAAAGAGCTCATGGACTTAGGAGGGAGTAATGGTGCTAAGATACAGGAAGAATCGAAGGGAAGGGAATGGAGCAGATTTGATCAGAACACATATGCATGTATGAAGATATTAATAAAAGAAAGAATTTGAGGAAAAAAAGTGAAGAATACTAGCTTTAACACAAAAGCAGAAGGAGCAAGCAGGTGGTATAGGCCCCTTTGTTTTTCTCTGCTCTCTGGATGTGATGTGACTAGCTGTCTGAGTTCCTGCCCTGGCCTCCCTTCAGTGATGGACTTTTAACCTGGAGCTGTAAGCCAAATAACCTTTCCTCCCCGTGTTGCCTTTTGTCAGGCTGTTTCATTACAGGGATGGCGACGAAACCGGAACAGATGGAGGGGGGACAGGGGCGAAGGGGAAATAACAGGATACACCGAGGAGTCTTCCGCAGATGAGAAACATTCTGACTGTGTTGTACACACACACACAAAGCACAATGGCCTTGGCTCAGTGCGGATCTGGTCAAAAGTAAGAAAAGAGAAAGAAGCTGGTATTTCTCCGAAGATGGCTTAAAGCCGGAGAAAGAGCCTGACGTAAGAAGAGCGAACTGAACACCCAGAGGCAAGTGTTTGTCCTGAAACTGACTCTGATCTGGAAAATTGGCGCAACACAGCCCTGACAGCCGTGCCCCTGTTACAGGGTGATCAGCCTGTTATGGGCATTCCCAACGGTCTGGTTTTCTTCATTTCTATTTGTTAACACTCTGGAAGCTGGTCACTTCTGAGGAGCGCATGCGCATTCAGCCGCATGTCAGACTCAAGAGTGGGCTAGGCTGGTAGACTCTTAGGTACTTAGCCTGGCGTCTAGGCTCCCTTTTTGGAAAATAAGTGAGCTTTTTTTTTTTTTTTTTCATACATAGCCCAAAGCAGAGAGAACAGGATCATTAACTCCTCTGTGTCGTAGTCTCTTCAGCCAGTATAATAACAGCGCCATAGGCTGAGACAACAACATTCATCTCTCATAACTCTAGAGCCTAGGAAACCCGAGATCAGGGGGCTGGCAGATAGAGTGTCTGGTGAGGACTTGCTTTCTGGTTCACGGGTAACTATCTTCTTGCTGTGTTCAAACAAGGAGAAGAAGGCAAGCAAGCTCTCTGGGGACTCTCTTGTATAAACATTAATCTCGCGGCCGAGGCTCGACCCTTCAGACTTTGTCACTTTCCAAAGATCCTGCCCACCGATGTTATCACACTGGGAGTTTCAGCTTATGGATTTTGTAATTACAACCACTCAACTTTAGCATTTGTTAACTGAAGAATGTTTAGAGGTTTTATTGGTAGGAGGGACTTGAGGATAAGAATTTTTGGAAACTAATTCCAAAGGCTTAAAAACTGCCATCGTTAGGTGTGGTTATACTAATTCCACTTTTAGAACAATTATTATTATTATTATTATTATTATTATTATTATTATTATTATGTTTATTTACTGTCTTAATTGCTTTTCTGTTGCTGTAATAAAATACTGTGGCCAGGAGCAAATTAAGGAGGTGTTTATTTTGGCTACAGTTCTAGGGGTCTGTAATGGCAGCAGAGGCATGGCAGTTGGTGGCTGGAACATGAAGCTTAGATAGGACATCTTGGATATCTATCACATGTTGAAGAACAACTAGCAGGAAGAAGAAATGGAATTGAAATGAGACAAGGCCAGGAACTCTCAAAGCCTGCTTCAGTGACTTACTTCCTCCATCAAGGCTCCATCTCCTAAAGGTTTTACAGTCTCTCCAAACAGTGCCACCAACTGGGAACCAATTGTTCAAATACATGAACCTATGAAGGATGTTCTCCATCAAACCACCATGGTTAGTTTTGTGTCACTATGGCCAAAAAATAATTTAAGGGAGGAAAATTATGCCCTGGCTCACAGATTCAGAGTGCTAATTCTGTGGTCGCTTGGGCCCCATGCAGTTGAAAAGAAGATCTTAGCAGCATGAAAGCATGGTGGAGAATGGTTATTCAGAGCGCAGGACAGGCTAGGGATGATAGACCACTAAGAACCCACCTCCCTAGGAAGTGGCCTTCCTCTTCCCCCTCTCAAAGTCTTGAGAACCTCTCAAAATAGTACCACCACGTTGGGACAAATCGTCCAAAATGTGGGTCTCAGAATCAAGCCACGGCAGATAACAAGACTCTTTAAGTAAGTCTTATAAAGTCTTATAACATCTGTTTACACATATTTCACTTTCAATCACCAGGGAGGAGGTACCATTATTTCCATTTTGGTGGTGAAAAGACTAGAAAGGTGATGTGACACATCTGAGTCACATTGCCTGGGTTGTTCTGGCTCCCCATTGTGCCACCTCTGTGTTCTCTCATGGAGAAGCAACGGGAGTGGTGGATACCACCCTCCCCCATCATCCGGGAGTGTGTTAGGCTGATGGTTAATTCCATTGAGAGGATAACATGGGTCTTACTTGCTGGGTTCTATCTCTAGAGAAGGGACCAAGACTGCATCCCACCTCCTATGAGTCACACCTTCTCCTTCTTGGAACTTAGTGTTAGCTCTCCATGGTGTGTCCCTCTTCATGGGAAATGGAGCAGTTTGGAAGGAAGCAACCCAGAAAACAGAAGTCCATACAGTTCCATCATGCCCATCTCAAAAAGCTTAGCCTTGGCTCTCAGGCACGGTTCCAGGGAAAAATTCAGTGGAGGTCATGGTAGTAGAGTAAGTAGAGGGGTCTTTCAGGCTTTTTTGATTTCTGCCAGGTTTGTTTTTTGTTTGTTTGTTTGTTTTTGGCTGCTTAGTTCATGTATGGAGTCCTACGGCCCCATCAACCTGCGTGAGTTTTCCAGGTCTTCCCCAGGGAATATTCAGCTGCAAAGCAACTAACTCTAGGTTCCTGAAACAGATCTTTCCTTTTTTAGTCACCCACTCCATAGTGACCCACTTTCGCAGCCGATACCCACAGGCACTTTGGTTACTTCCACGAGTTGATTTTCTGAAGGCCAGGCTCCATACTCCGCTCCTTTAACTGTGGTCTGAAAGCTCCTTATAGGGACACCAAGCATCTTTGGGGATGGGAGGGTCTCTAAGGACCCAGAGCTGCTGAGCAGGTACTGCTGGAGCCACCATGCTTCTTTCTGACCTGAGACCCTGGTTTGGTTGTGAGACACCAAATGAGAAGTTCTGTGTGTAACTCCTGGATTCCTCCAGACGAGGGATGGGAGAGGGAGAGGTGGAAGAGGGAGAGACAGGAAAGATAACCATCATGTTGGGTGATTCAGATTCTATAAACAAGACGGAAGGGTCGCCTCAACACCCCTGTGTTGGTCATATATTACATCTAAGCTCTGTAGAGCAGACTTGTGACGCTAAAGGTCTAGGTGGAGCATATTGAGGGTGTGTGGGAGTCAGAGTCTGCAACTGTGGGGTAGGCGCAGAGAATTCCTGTTTTGTGATGGGGGGTGGAGGTGGGGACTAGACACTCAACAGGGACAAGGCCCACTCCTGCTGCTTTCATTTCTCTCTCTCTCTCTCTCTCTCTCTCTCTCTCTCTCTCTCTC
>NC_034597.1:61618746-61699743 GCF_900095145.1 Mus pahari
CTCTCTCGCTCTCTCGCTCTCTCGCTCTCTCGCTCTCTCGCTCTTTCTCTCTCTCTCTGCTGCTGTACCTGAGTATCATAGACTAGGTATCTTTTTAGAAAGAATGCTGGACTTTTTTTTTTTCTTTTAGTCTAGAAGTTGGGAAGTCCAAGAGCGTGGTGCCCTTGTCTGCTGAGTCTGCTGAGGGCCTTCTTGCTGTACTATATCCTGGTGGAAAGCATCACATCTGAGATAGAGCAAGTATGCCTGCCCAGTTCTTTCGTCCGGCTGAGTTAGCTCTTTCTAGATCTAGGCAGCCTGGGAGACACATGGTTGCTGGTGCATCAGGATATAGCACTGAATGATGTAGTCAAGTCACAGGTGTAGAGATAGGATAAGGGCACCGCAAGGGTGTCAGGGAACTAGTGGTACCCGTCTTCCCTACGGCCATGAACCTGAGAAACCACACTCCCCACTCTTCCCACTTCCCAGGCATGCTGTCCCCACTGTGGAGTTTACCCCCACATACAACCAGGATAACTATGTGGTACATCTGTTGTCCTGGAGACAGACTGAGGAGGAACAACATGCCCTTGGTGGGGTGTTGAGGACTGGGAGCTCTTGCTCAGAAGGTTCCTGCCTTCTTTGTCTGCCTAATGTCTTATCTCTCTTAAAGGGCAGCACTGCCTCTGGCTGGGGGCGGGACCGAGGCCTCTCTGTGCTCCCACCTGACAGGGCACAACTGTGAAGGATCTCTTAGGATAGGCCAGCTTGTCCCTGAAATGTGGGGGAAAGCCTTGCAGGGTCAGGGATAAGGCTGAGTCAGCCTCTGTCTCCTCAGGGCTCAGCCTAGCTCACAGGAGAGTCTCCAAACATTTCCTGAAGAATGAATGAACACGTGTAAGCACTTTGTAAATTGCAAAGAATTTACCAAAGTTACTTAATATGCTTCTCCGGAGAGGATGCCCGGGGCAAATGCTTAGCAAAAGAAATGGAGCTGGATTTCAAGGTGAAGGCTAGGCTGGAGCTGGTCCTGTGGGGATGGTTTTCAGGGGAGGAGGTGGGAGCCATACCTGTCTGCATCTTCCCTGCTCCCAGGGTTCTGCAATGATGCAGCCTGTGTCAGCAACCCAGTCATCTCCTTTTCATGGGAAATTTGCTGTCCCCTCCCCTGTAATGCTTTTCCTGATTATAAAATCAATTATTGTAAAACAAACAAAAAGGGAAATGTTTCACATGGAACGTGAGTGGTCTCTTCCTATTCATCCAGATCCATCCATTCATCCATCCATCCATCCATATGCCAGATGAGGTAGCCACTTTCAGTGTATGCCTTTACAGATATTCTCTGGATGCATGCACCAACTTATTTACTTTATTTATTCATTTTTCAGAAGCACAGCTCGGTAATTTTCTTATATCACCTAGCAACACATCATGGACATTGTTATTTTTTTTTTTTTAAATCTATACCGCATTCGTTTTAATGGCCATTGATGTCCTGGGCTATGCACCACGCATTGCTTATTTAACCAGTCCTCTGCTGATGGGCTCTGGATTGGGCGAGATGGAAATTGCATTTTGAAGGAGTGTGGGGAGGGTGATGGCTGGCTGGAGTAAAGGCTTTCTTAATGGTAGCATTCCAGGTAAGGTATGAAGCAATACTCCTTGCCTTCTATCTTCCATCTCTTTCCCCTTGTGCTGCTGTTATTGAGATGACAGACAAAAAAAAAAAAAAAAAAAAAAAAAAAAAAAAAAAAACCGATCCATCCCCTGACTCCCCCAAACCCTTGGTCTCCTTTCCCAAGGGGGTGAAAGGGTACCTCAGGTCCTGAGCTTTCTGCACCCACCCTTCTGCCCTGAGCTGTTAGTCTGGCCCCATGGCCTGCTGGGATTTGGCTGCTCATCTACTGGTCTCAGACCCTTTTGTTTTGCTCAGCTTGGGGCTTGGCAGAGGGTCTTGACTCACACTGGGGGCGCAGCGGAGAGCAAACAGTGAGGTGAGGACCAGATGGAGTGAGGAAGGCAGAGGCTCGCTGGAGAGAGAGTGATTAGAGAAGAGGTCGTGCCATCCCAAGAGATGGCAGCCAAGAGGACAGCGCTGCTGTTTGTCATGGCATTTGGCATTTGGGAAATTCGATGATGCAAACGAGGCCTCCTGCTCTGGTGCCTATGAATATTCATGAAGAGGTTTTCCCCCTAGAGCAGCTGGGAATTCCTCCAGACTCTTTAACCAGCTTCTTTCTCCACTGCAGGTCTAGGATGGGGTCCTTCTGAATTCTGGCTTTCTGCTCCCCTACCTTCCTCTGTATCCTTCAATTCTTTGGGTATGGCAGCAGAAGCAGGACAAAAGAAACCAGTCCTGGGGTCCCCGGCTGACAGGTTTAGATCCGACCTCTCTGGCCCTATTTACTCCTTTTCTCTTTGGAAGCTCATGACCAAGGAAGGTTACCATCAGGAAAGAACCTGAGGCAGAAGGTGGAGAAAAAAGTATGGGGCCCTGGACATAATCTTAGGTGTGGTTTAGAATAAGTAGGGAAATAGAGGCTAGCAGCATAATTGGCCAGCACATCTCATCTGGCAAGGTAACCAAACTGCAGACGAACCAGGTGACAGCAGAACCTGACAACCCGATGCTCCATGCACTGCACTGCCGGATCAGTTCACTTGCTGTGTTCCCAGGACACCCAAGTCTCCAGGCTCATCTTCTCAGCTTGTCACGATCTGGAATCACATGGGAGAAACACCTCCGGGTAGATCTCTGTAGACATTTCTAGAGAAGTTTAACTATGGTTGGGACTTACTCTTAGTTCGAATGACACCACCCTACAGGCTGAAATCTTACAGAAACGTAGGGGAACGCCAGCTATCATTGCTCTCTGCTTCCCGTGACAGGCTCCCACCTGTCACCACAGCCTTGTTACCTTCACTGCCACAATGGACAGTACCCTCTAACTGTTTCTTCTTCCTAGCAAGCCCTGGCTCTGATGCCTTGGTTTCAACAGATTAAGCCTTTTTTTTTGCCTGATGATCGCTAATGCATGAGTTGTATGAGTTGTTTCTCACCCAAATTAACTCTTTACAATTTCACTGTGCCTTCATAGATATTCTTCTCATGGTGTGGTACAGAAAAGCCTGGTGTGGATGAGATGTGGGGACAACTTGAACAGCCATAGGTAAACTGGCTGAGGTCATCCTACCCTAAGTTTAAGTTAAGGGAAGAGTGCAAGCTGCTTACTGCATTCAGATAATTTTGCCTTGAGTAGATCTGAAACCCTAACTAGCTGATTCCCGTGTTCACCACTCACTTCCTAGTTACCTGTGTACTCATGTGTGAGTTACTCAATCCCCTCTGAATCCATCTCTCCATTTGTAAAGTGGAGATAACCGTACAGGGCATAGTGAAGGAAAAACACATCTCACCAAGCATGATTCTTTCTTTGGAAGAAAGGCACAAAACCACAGCATGGCGACAGGATAGAAGAACACGCTCAGGTTTGTATGAGTTAAAGCAACTTCCTAGCATGGGAGACATCTGAGAGAGGCACACTGAACAGAGAAGATTCCAGGACAGGAGAGCAGGGTGTTCCTACAGAACAGGGAGCATGGCTTGATCCTGGAGGTGTGAGGAGCAAGATGGAGGGAGAACAGGAGCCAGGTGAGGAGATCGCTGCTGCTAGGACTGGCCTTTCTGGGGACCCACAGAGGGTTTTTTTTTGAGCAGGAAGAATGGGATATGGCTTCTAGGTTCTTTGGGCAGAGCTGGAACTTCTTCTAGGGGACATAAAGTAGGATTCAGTGCTACCACCATCACAGTACCTTCCAGGTCCCCAGTAACATCAGCACCAGCTATATGGGCTCTGTTAGTTCTTGTTCATGGTGCGATTTCAGGGTCCTTAGTAAGAGCAGAGCTTAAGCTAATGACTCCTCCAGCTTTGGGACCCACTCTTCATGTTGATTTTGTTGTTTCTCTCTTGAGCCCACCCCTTCCTGCTTTCCCTTCCTCCTCCAGGCCTCTCCCCTGCCACCTTCAGAAGTCCATTTCCTGTGGGCAGAATGGAGAAGGTGATCCATCTGCTGTCTTGCTTGCCAGGGTTCGGAGGGTTAGCACCTCCTTTCTGGGTGCCAGCTCTTTCATCTCTCTGGTGCTCCCCACACAGATGTCTATGGGCTGTGATGGGTACCCCTCTTCCTTTCCCACAGAAAGGGTAGCAGGCCTGGTTGCACCACAGGGTATATGGTGACTGTCTAGGTGAAACTTGAAAGTGGACAATCAAGAGGACAGAGCAGATCCTTAGGAGGACAGGAGAATGGGACTCCTTGAGTAGTGGGAACATGTTTTCCAGAGAAGTCTATCTGCCTGTCAGGACCCTCCAGCTGGTGCCAGTTGTTGGAAACTTCTGTGAGATTTGGGCAGGGGGGACACTCAAGGGCAGCAAGAGATACATACACTGACCCTCTGTCATAGAGCTTCAGAAATCAGTGGCTGATTGAGCACTTGGATTGGCCTCTGCAGTCCCAAGGGAGAATTTCAGGGAGACCCTGGGCTTTAGGACAGAGTCCAGGGAAGGTACAGAAGGCTCTCATCCTTGCTCCCAACCCCCAGAGAGCTGGTTCCAACTGGGTCAGGATGATTCCAGAAAGGCTCTGCTCTCCAGGGAGAGCATGCGGACTCTTGATGATTCCTTGCTTTCGAGAAGGGTTGCCTTGATTAGGTGACTTACCCTTTTTTAGCCTGTTTCTCAATCATAGAAGCCTGATAAGGATCCAGGGATATCCTGTGGTGTGTTTATGGTGTGTGTGTGTGTGTGTGTGTGTGTGTGTATGTGTGTGTGTGTGTGTAGGGTTGTTGTTTAGGTTTTTGACAACTTATCAAAACTAGAGTCGTCTGAGAGCCTCAGTTGAGAAAATGCTCCCAGCACATTTGCCTGTAGGCAAACCTGTGGGGTATTTAATTTATAAATGATTGATGTAAGAGGACCCAGCCCACTGTGGGTGGTGCCATCTCTTGGTGGGTAGGCCTGTGGTGTGTAAGAAAGCAAACTGAGCAAGTCAGTAAGCTGCACTCCTTCATGGCCTCTGTTTCAGTTCCTGCCTCCGGGTTCCTGACCTGCTTCCGTTCTTGTCCTGACCGCACTCACCGATGGATGGTTATACAGAGGTATAGGATGAAGCAAATCTTTTACAGGTTTCTTTTGATCATAATGTTCATCACAGCAATAGAAACTCAACCAGAACAGAGGTGGAGGGAGATCAACATTCTCATGAATGTTGGCCTTGAACTCCCTCGGTGGCAAAGAATGATCTGGAACTTATGATTCCCCTGCCTCCACTTCTCGAGTGCTGGGATTGCAAGTATGCACCAGTGCACAAGGCTCTGGAGTGTTTAGAGCAGTGCCTGGCACATAGAAAACACAGACAGAGGGGAGGAAGGAGAGAGGCCTCCCTGGGACAGGGCTTCAATCTGAGGATCCACGAGGCTCCTGTCTTGCTATCTGCTTATTCCTTGGGCTGCAGATCAGACCCTCATCTGCACTGAGCCTCTTTATCTCTTCTCTTGCCCCTCATCTCAGCTCGTGTCTGTATCTTCGAATGATGTCAGTTTATCTTCTGCCTATCTGGCTCTATCTCTTGCTCACTGCTCATCCTTTCCACGCCCCACCCTTCATCCCTGTCTTCCCTCCTCCCGTCTGGCTATTTTCTCATTCTCTCTCCTGTGGGCACTCTGCCTCTGCCCATCGCTATACGTCTATCTGCCTCCTCCAGGACTTTCCCTAGTCTATTCCCTCCCACCCTGTCTACATCTCTGCCCCTCGGCTCTCCTTGCAGCCTGGGTAAAAGCTCTTTCTCAGCATCCCCACCCCCACCCGCACCTTAGCAGACAAGCACAGAGTGGAGCAATGCAGGCAGATGGGGACTGAACACAGTCTCTCGAGGCGAGGGGCAGGCCTGCTAATTCCCCCGCTCTGGGTGGAGGAAGTGGAGGTCTCATTTGATTATGTCACATCCACTCAGCCGCTCCACCCAGATGATGCAGTGCAGCCCGCTCGCTCGACTTGCCCTGCTGGGACCTAATGGAGAGAGACCTCCTCCTGCTCAGCTGACCACAGGGTCCTTCTGGAACAGGAATGGGCCCAGCCAGTCTGGCCTAGAGACTCTAGGGCTGTTGTGATTCCCTGCTCATTCTAATTACACCCAACTACCAGTCTCTGGGGTTTGTTCCTCTCATCTTAATCTCCCTGGAATTGGATCTCAGCGGCTCTCATTCCATTACTGCCCCTTCCTCACTGGCCCACAGCCTGCAGGAGTCAGTCTGCCCTGACTCTCCTCTGTGGCATGAGGCCCATGGTTGTGTTGGCCAGAGAGATGACCAGAGGGAACGGGCCTGGGACCCAGGCCAGTCCTGCTTTTCTGGTTTGAGTGTGCAGACCCGAGGGCACTGCAGCTGAGCTGGTGTCTCCAGTCTTTGCTGACTCCAGCTGTGTCAGCTGCCATAGAAGATTTTAAGAGAAGTCCCACCCCTTCCTCCTTTCTCAAGAAGTTTGGTTTGGAGAGACAAGACCAACAGATTACACACGGCTCTTTCCATAAGTAGGCGTGGATTCAGAGACCAAATACCCAGTGAACATTGTTTATTGGGTCTGGTTCTTTTGTGCACATTATGCCACGGGGCCCTCACTATCATCCCTCTCTAGTTTTAGGTGGGGCAGATGAGGCATGGAGACATTGAGAAGCTTGTGTAGCTGGTGTCAACTGATGCTCAATGCCTTGAGCTAAGCCCTGCCTTCTTTCGCTCTCTTAGGGGCTAATATACTGTTTCATCAGGACTCTGTGAGTCAAGGGTTGGAGAGAGGATCCCAGGCCAGGGAGTGAGCAGTGATGGAAAATATGTGAGAGGTCTGTGGTCAGGGTGTTCTGTGGGGCACAAGGGAAAGGTGGTTGGAGGTCTTGTATAACTCACAATAGAGTCTGATCCTCAAAATATGGACAGGGAAAGCATATGGAATTACCAGTAAGTAGACCAATACAACGAGGTGAGTTGTGCCCCTCAAAATATATAGTCTGGTAGCTGTGCATATGGCTTTATTCTCAAGATGAGATCACCGGAGATTCTGCATGGTCCCTCAAGTCCAGTGACTGATGCTCTCGTATGGGAAAGGAAGGGAGATACGTTACAGAGGAGCACTGTGGGAAAGTAGAGTGATTGCTACCATGAACCAAAGAGTGTTGGGTGTTGCCAGAGGAGGCAGGGCTCTCTCCCTGTGAGTTTTGGAAGGGATTTCACCCGACTTATATCTTGATTTCTGACCTTTGGCTCCCATAACTGAGATAATACATCCCTACTGCTCTAAACTGCCAGTGTGGAAGGATTTCCCCAAGGAGAGCCATAAGTGGGAAAGGTCAGGGGCTGTTGTGCTTTCAAGGGCAGATGCGGACTTACCATTTCCTCTCTGAAGACCCTCCAAGGCGTACTGGGGCTTCCCACACATGACTTACATAGAAGGACTGGCTGATGATTCGGCCTTTGGTCTTTGCTGTTGACCAGGGAGGACATGTGAATCCCAGAAAAAGGATCTCCAGTGGAGCCAAGAGTGGGGGGCTTTTAGGTGAAACAGAAAGCAAGTCCTACTTCTCTTAGGTAGTCGGTTCACGGTACAGCCCACGAGAAGAGATTTTTCTAGAAATATGCCATGGATTGGATGCTGTTTGAGTGAGTCTTTTAAGGCTTATGCATTGGAAGCTCAGGCTCCAGTGTGGAGATGTGGGGAGGTGGGGCCTGATGTGGCATCACAGGGGGCACTTCCTTTGGTAGATAGTGGGGCTGCCCTGATAGTATCTGAAAGATAATGAAAGATGCTTCAGGGTGAGCATAAAGAAAGATAACTATCATCAACTTCTACTCTGCCAGAAATCATCCCTAAGGCCACTTTCCTGCGCATAACTACGGGCTAAATTAAGGGTTTTGCTCTGGGCAGGAAGACTTCGTCTAGCCCTGTTGTTCCCTAAAAATGAGTGGATTTCCCAGCTTCTCGTCCTCCATTGCTAACCTTAAATGACAAAGAGGTCTTGTGCCTCCAAGTATTAAGATCCTTTTCCCGGAGTGGCTCTGGGATCTGTTTCCAACGTGAACTGAGAGGGCAGAATTAAGCACGATAAGCCAGTGTTTTGTTTCTGGTGCTTATTGCTGCTAGAAATCTCAGTGGGCACTGCTGACCGTGGAGGAGGAAGTAATTTAACACAGGGGCAGGAACACGGTGCTCTGAGCTTGCTCTCAAAGGCTTGTCCTGTTGGAGGTTGGGCACGTGAAGGAAGGGCAGATCAGTGGAAATGTACTCCGTGCTGGGGGAGAGAGGGAAATGTGGGCCATTTATTTGACCACAGGCCTCAGTGCCTGGAATGGTCCTCTCTTCTGCCTGGTGATCACAGGCTCTTTGCTTTTGTTCTTTCCTCTGCAGATGGTGTGATGCCTTCTTTCCCACATACATCGCTCCTGAGTAATTCTCTTTACCAGAGGCCTCCCCACCCACCAGTGCTAGCTGAAGGGGGACCTGGACAACCTTCAGCTGCTGGAGGCTTTCTGTCTTGTTCTCATTTGGCCTTTAAGGGAACAATATCACTGAGGGTTGTGTCTGATTTCCTCTTTTTTTTTGAAAAAAAAATTATGCTTTGAGAATTTCACACACATATACAATGAAATATGATTGTATTCCTCCCCCCATTTTTCTCCTCTAACTCCTGCTAAACACTCACAACACAGTTCCCCGCCAATGTCATGTCTTTATTAATAGCCCACTAAGTCCAATTAGTGCTGCTCATATGTGCATTGAATGTGGGGCCCTTCACGGAACCATGGGGGACCCTACACCCCCAAGAAGAACAGTTTTCCCTCTCCTGATAGCTATTAGTTGTCAATACCTCCTCAGTTAGTAGTGGGGCCTTAAGAACTCCCTCCCCATTCATGTCAGAGTTTTGACTGGCTCGATCTTATGTGGGTCTTGGACAGGTGAACACAGCTGCTGTGTACATGAAATCCCACGACTGGGGAGGTCCCTGGCCCTAGGGTTGGCCTTTTGTAATTTTGCTACATTGTCATGTTGTCAAATCGTCTTCTAAATATTCCTGTTTATACATAGACCCGGGCTGCTCTTAGCCCTCATCAGACAACTTCTTTTTTGTATCGGGCAACAGCCAATGCAGAGATTCCTCACTGGTCAAAGACCAGAGAATAAACGGCTGCAAGTGCTCAGCTCTGGGTGGGACATCTTTATCTGTCTCCCTTTCTATCATTCTCTTTCCTCTACTTTGGCCCTCTTTCTTCCCCCTTATCTGGGTGAATGCACACGTACTTCTGCAGGTGAGCTGGGCGTTCTGAACAAACCCACCTGCTTTCAGCCCATTTGCACAGCCACTGTCTTTCCTCCTTGAAGAACCTTCAGGGGAGTGATGTCACAACGATGACTTTGGAGCCACGTCCAGCTGACACTTGCTTGGTTCCCAACCTCCTTCCCACATCTGTTCATGTTCTCCTCTACCCCCCGTAGTTCTGATCTTTCTTATCATAGCTTCCCCTCCCCCAGCCACACTTTTTTGAGGGCCTGGAAACTGAGCCCTAGGTGAGGACAGTGAAGGCACCCGAGGTCACGTGACCAGGGCCCTACAGTGAAGGCACCCGAGGTCACATGACCAGGGCTCTGCAAAATCAGGGCAGGGCCTGGAACCAGTCTTGATATTCAGTCAGGCTGTGCATTGGTGCCCCTTGGGCTCTGCTAAACACCTGCTTATACTTCTCTAGTGGGACTTGAGCTGGTTCCCAAGGGAAGTGTTGGTGGATGTCTTTTTTCACAGGAGTTTGTATCAGGAGTGACTAAAGAAGGTACATGTGTCTGGGGGCTCCAGGTCACTTATCTGTTGCACTGCAATTTTCTGTGTCTTGCACATTTGTGTTCAGGGCATGTACAGAAGCAACCTGACCCTTATGAAGTCTGGGACTATGGGAGCCTCAGGCTGGTATCTCGCCCTTCTCTTCTCTGGAGGCACCCTAACCCCTGAAGTCCCAGCATCTCACTATGTTCCAGGGTGCTACATTCTCTTTCCAGATGTCACAATGATCTAGTACTCACTGCAAACCTTCCTGGTCCCCATCACCTACTTTTCCTTCTCTCGTGATTCTTCTTCTCTCAACTCTCTACTGTCCTGGGTTCCTCTGACTTTTTCTACATCTTGCATCTCTCTGCTCTAGCATCCTTTGGCAGTTGCCTTTCCCCACATGGAACTCATGCCTGAGATCTGCTCATCCCCAAATGATGTCAGACATAAGTACATTTATACTTTAGCCATTATTCCTGGTCCCCTAGTTGACTCTGGCCGGCCACTGTCTCAGTCATACTGCACTTCATGTGGAACAAGAAGACTGGCTGTGGCCTTTTATCCAGTTCCCTTGTCATCCAAGGGCTCCTCCCCAGAGGCTCAGCCCTACCCCCATTCCCAGTGTTATACATGAAGCCTTTGCAGTGTCCCCAAGAATAGAGGACAATTAGCTAGGCTAATCCATTCTACAGTAAGTATATATTTTACAACGTCATGCTGCACATCTCAGTTATATTTAGTTTTGGTCAATTAAAAAAATGATAAAATTAGGGGGGACCATAATGGTGAAAATGAGAGGTGTCTCTGTCCCTGTCTGAGTTCAGAGACAAGCATTGGCCTCAGGGTACTCTGGAACCACTTCCAATTATCCAGGGCCAAGGTCAGCAGGCTTTTTCTGTAAGGAGCCAGATAGGAAATGGGCTCTACCTAGTAAAGGAAGATCTGTAGCCACTTTTGTGGGTCCCATGGTCTGTCACAATGATTTGACTCTATAACCATAGTGTGAACACAGTTATGTCCTTCCAAATTTGTGTGTTGAAGTCTTGTTTGAGTATTTCAGAACATACCTATGTGCAGACCAGGCCTTTAATGAGGCAATTAAGTTGAAACGAGGTCACTATGCCAGACCCTAATCCAAAGTGACTGGTGTCTTTATGGGGGTGCGGTGGATGATGCTGTAGGTATGCACAGAGGTAGGACCGTATAAAGACATAGGACAAGAAGAGAAACTTTGCCAGGCATTGGTGGTGCATGCCTTTAATTCCAGCACTTGGGAGGCAGAGGCTGGTGGATTTCTAAGTTTGAGGACAGGCTGGTCAACAGAATGAGTTCCAGGACAGCCAGGGCTACACAGAGAAACCCTGTCTCAAAAAAAACCAAAAAAAGAAAAAAGAAAAAAAAAAAAAAAACCTTCAGGAGCTGCAAAGCTGTGGGTGTGGCTGAAATTGTGAGTGTCTTCCTCAGATATCTCACTGTTTCTCCCGGGCCAGAACACTTTGCGATCTTATCATGAGACTCTTGTCTCCAGGAATTGTGACCCCCTTGTTCATGTCTCCCCTCTCCAGCCAGTCGATGGACACAGGACTGGAAGCCTTTTCTCTAAACATCTATAAGTTAGGCTTCCCGCTGTCTGCTGCTACCTCTTTGGGGGTGCACGGAGCTCTAAGATCCCATCTGTCTCTGCATGATGCCATTCCCAAGACGGCCCCTCTTGGTAGACAGAATGCAGTCTATGCAGATGGCTGCATGTCTTAGCTCCTAGCCATCTGGGACTGAGGTTGTGCGTCAGGGGAAGAGAGAGGAGACTGCTCCCTTTTTGGCCCTTACGTATTGGAGTGTCATCCCTGTGCTGGGCTTGGGGTCTGTGTGAGAAAGCCCAGCTTGGCTTGTATGTTTTGAGGCCCGAGAAGGAAACCAGTATCCAGGACAGACCTTAGCCTCTTGAACCATTCACCTGGTCAGATAAAACGGACTTGTGGAAATCAGAGACCACATAAGCCCGTCCCCATTTTACCAAGGGAATAAGAACCCTACCAGAGAAACCCACCACTCTTCGGCTGCATAGTCAGAAGCTTGGTGTGGTCCAGCTGTGAAGCACAGCTGCTTGGTTGCCCAATGTCTTGCATCCTGAAGTGCTCTCAAGAGAGTTTCCCACTGAAGAAAGGCAGACTACACAGTCCGTTACAGCCCCCTAGGAGCACCATGTGCCCATACCGTTTCCTGGCTCTCTATTTTGGGCAGAACAGGCCCTCTTCCTGTTCCTAGACCTTTATACACACTGTTCATGCTACTTCTGGCGTCTCTCCTCTTCTTCCCTCTGGACATCGGGTAGTCGAGGCCCAACGTGAGTTCGGGTTCTCAGAGGCCTTTCTCTCATCGAGTCTCTTCTTGGTCTCAGATTGCCTTATGTCCACACTTTCGGTCAGCGCTACCCACACATGATCTTACTGTATCTGGTGAACATCAGATGGATCCCTGGGGAAGAGCACAGGGCAGGAGCTGTTCTGTGTGTGCCAGATGTGGAGACTGCGCGGTGAGCACCGCAGGCTGTCAGGATGGAGGGAAGGAGGGAAAGAAGGAAGAGGAAAGAAAAAGAGAGGGAAGAGGAAGGGAAGGAGGCAGGAAAAGAAGGAAGGAGAGATAAGAAGGAAATGGGAAGCAAAAAGAGAAGGAAGTAAAAAGAAAGTGGAAAGAAAGGAAAAGAAGAATGGAGGGGAGGAGGAGAGGAAGATGAAAGAAGAGAGGAAGGAAAAAGGAAGGAAGGACAGAGGAAGGAAGGAAAAGGGAAGGAAGGATGGAAAGAGGGGCAGAAGGAAGGAAAGAGGGAAGGAAGAAAGAAAGGCAGGCAGGTAGGTCATCAGGCCATCAGGCAGGCAGAAGGCAAGAGAGAAAAAGAGGGCTCAATGCTAAGAGTTTGTGTTCCTTAGAAGGGCATAAGTTTAGTCACTGAAAGAGTCAGTGAGTAGTGTGTGTGTGTGTGTGTGTGTGCATGTGTGTAAGTGTGCAGCCTGACGGACACTAGCTCTGGGCAGCTTGGCCCCAGAAGGACAGTCCATTCTGGCAGTGCTGGTGCTGGAGCGTGTGTGATAGGTGAGGAAGGGCAGGGGTGACAGCCTGTCCCCAGTCGCACTGCTGTCCTTCTCCCATATTCTCCTGTGTCTCTCGGTGGTGCTGAGTGGAGACTCTGGGGTAGAGGAGGTGGTAGCAGGACTGACTGTTGATGCCTGTGGTGACAGGAGATAAATGAAGCCATTGCAAAGAGCAGCTCCCTTTCTAGAGCCGGAGCAGTTCAGCTCTTGACTTCACTGCCTGGGGGTTTTAATTAAATGTCAAATATAATTTAGAGCTGGCGTGCTGATGGGTGTGTGAACGCTGAGTCCACGGGCTCATCTTTGTGGGTCTCCCCTGTACTTGAGGTACATGGGGGAGGTTAGTTGGTGCCCTGTGAGGTGTGTGGTTTCTTCTCCTTATTCTTAGTTTTGAAGTGAAAGTTGGAAGAGTTTTTTTGTTTTTTTTTTTTTAAAGTCGTAATTTACATGTCTGCTATATATAGAGAAAGAGCCAGATTGGGACCTAGGTAATCTGGGACATACAAAAGTGTGTATATTTATCTGCAGCTTTTCTTCCCATATCAGGCTTATGGTGGCAAGGCTATTGATCCATGTTCTCTGCAGCGTCTGCGTCCAGGGCCTGGGACCAAGCTGATCCACTCCTCCTAACTCCTAACTCTGCTGGGCATTTTGTGGAACTGAAGAGAAGGGTTCCAGAACAGCCTCTGAGGTGATGAGGGCAACCACAGGCTGAATTCCTGTGGTGCACTGAGCCTGGGGAGCAAGGGGGCGGAGCTGAGGACATCAACTGCCCGCCATTTTTCTGAGTGGTGATTGATTGAAGAATTAACTGCAGCACCTGTGAAAATCACAATGAGACTTCCTTTCAATTTAATTCAGTAACTTGTAAATAATGACTTTATCAGATGATCTAGATGTCACAAAATAGTGTGAAGCCCTACTTAATGGACACTATCTATATCACCAGTGGGGTCTTCCAGCCTTTTCTTTCTCTGATTGACACAATTATTTTCTAAATGGGAATAGGATCATATAACTTCCTTGCCGAAAGCCCGGAAACTTCTCCTCTGAACTGCCTCCCGACTCTGCTCTTCACTTCCTGTGAAACCCCTTTCCCACTTCCCTGAAGTGCATGTGGCATCCGTCAGTCACCTGTGTGGAACCTGGCACGGGCCAGACACGACGCACCATGCAAACCTCTTTCTGCCTGGAATCTTCCCTGTGGGTTGGTTAGGACTGCATCAAGCTTCAAGGATAAGCCCTTGTAGCAAACAAGAGTTTAAACCTTAGGACTTTGCATGCCCTATGTGATAAGAAGGCAGAAGTGTGTTTGTCTGAATTCAAACATACTTTGCAGGTTACTTTTTGTGCATTGGCTTTTCAGCCTTGTGCTCACTATGTGATGGTTGCGAGAGGGCTATCCTGACTTGAGGTCTTTTACATCCGAAAAGGAAAGGGCGGAGGTGGTATGGGAGGAGAGGGAGAGGGAGAGAGAGGCGTGGTTGTAAGGGGAGGTGCTGATACTAAGTCTAGTTCCCTAATTAGTTCTTAGATCTTTCAATAAAGAAGGCCAGGAGCCAATTACTGGGTAGAAGGTATAGGTGGGACTTCTAATACCAGGAGGAAAAGGCAGATGCGAGGAAGAAGAGGGGCTTTTCTGCCATGCTTGGGAACTAGAAGAGAGTAGCAACCATGTAAGAGCTCAGGGCAGCTACTGCAGGCCAGTTGCCAGAGATGTTTGGCAGGGATGATTGGAACAGCCACTGAGTTTGGGACAGAAGGAGAGACAGAGATGGTGGCTTGGTAAGGGCACACATTTCCAGGCAGGAGGTATTTATGCCCAGTAATTGTGCCATGAAAGACAAGCTGTAAAGTGACAAGCTGAGTGTGTGTCCTTTATCTGTGGATTCTAGGGTCTCGGGGAGTGGGCTGTTGGAGCGATTGATTCCGAGGTTATGGTGGTAGCGTGCATTATAAAACTACATGCAGCCGGGCGGTGGTGGCACATGCCTTTAATCCCAGCACTTGGGAAGCAGAGGCAGGTGGATTTCTGAGTTCGAGGCCAGCCTGGTCGACAGAGTGAGTTCCAGGACAGCCAGGACTACACAGAGAAACCCTGTCTTGAAATAACAAAAAAAACAACAAAAAAACCAAAACCAAAACCAAACCAAAACAAAAAACCTACACGCAACACACATGGCGGGTGAAGGGGATAAGGTGAACCCACCTATCATTGCTGCTCCAGAACCCCCCAGAAGCAGGTCCCCTCTTTGTTCTCGTAGGTTGAGGGAAGATGTTCACTGCTAGGTTAACAGTGACTAGAAAACTGACACGCTGGCAAATGGGCGTAAGGGTTCTGTGACAGACATGGCTGGCCCTGGAGAACCACGTGTACCCTAAGCAACTGTATGAGTTACTTTTTTCACAGCTGTGGTAACACACTGGAAAGAAGCAGTTTAAGGAGGGATTTTTGGTTTTTGGATTTTGAGGCAAGGTCTCATAGCCTAGGCCAGCCTTAAACTCTCCGTGTAGTCGAGACTGGCCTTGAACCCTTGCTTCTCCTGCCTCTACCTCCTGAGTACTGGGGCTCTAGATTTTTTTTTTTCACCACACACACACTGGCCAAAGAAGGAAGACCTATCTTCTGGCTTGTGTTCCTAGAGCAGTGGTTCTCAACCTTCCTATCACTGAGACCTTTTAATATAGTTCCTCATGTTGGGGGTGATCCCCCTCCAATCATGAAGTTATTTTTGTTGCTGCTTCATAACCGTAATTTTGCTATGGCTATGGATCATAATGTGAAGATCTGAAATGCAGGATCTCTGACATGTGATCCCTGTGAAAAGGTCATTTGACCTCCCCCAAGTGGGTCACGACCCACAGGTTGAGACCCACTCTCCTACTGTCTAGGGTTCATCATGTTGATGGAAACAGCTGGTGGTTGTGGCAGCAGGAATGTGATACACACACACACACAGACAGAGACACACACATGTATATATATTGATGCTGATTATGTATATTAGCAGTCAGGAAGCAACGACTGACTTTCAGGATGCAGCCCGAGTTTGACTACGGGTACCCAGAGAACCTCTTTGAATCTTTCAGGGAGCAAGGCTCGGTCTGCTCCATAGAAAGCGAAACGAGCACTCTCTTTCAAGCTCAGCTGCACTGTTCTTACCTTGACCGACATGTCCCTGTGTGTTGGTCTCTTCCTTCTCCTGCCTGGTACCCGGAACTGATTGTCTGAGGGCAATCCATCAGTTCCTGTTGTTGCCCTCAGACCTTCCTCTCACTGCCAACTTTCCCCTGGGAGCTATGTCAGTCACGATTTGCATCTCTGTGTCGGAGGGAGTGAATTTTCTGGAAGCTTCCTCTGCCAGCATTAGCCAGTGCTGGAAGAGCTCAAGCCATGCTAATAAGAGTGGGCTGGTAAAGACTTCAGCCCCCCTCAACTCTGGGGTGGAGGCCATTTTTAGGCATGCTTTATTCTGTTCCCCAGAGATGCTCCATGGAAATGAGTGTCTTTCAGACAGCCGCTGAGACAGATAGCTTGATAATGCACATCTCTGGGACCCTTGTCCTTGTTTCTGGGTGATGTTCCTTGTGTCTCCCATGTAAGCCCTGCACACTCTGATCTTTGTCTTGGCTCTGCTTTTAGTGTGACCCCCCAACTGAGACAGGATCTCCATCCCTTTTGTATCTCCAGAGATCAGAATGGTATCCTCTGTAGAGCAGACCCCCCAAAGTACTATTGATCACCCATTCAAGCGGTTGGAAAGAAAAGACATTGGCAGAGTTTAAGAGAGCTAGGAATCTAGGGGGTGTGGCAGAAGTTGGTTCCCACTGACCAAATGCCAGCCTGAGCCCTTGAATTTGCTCTTCTCCTGGCAGGCAAGGTTTATTTAGATGAGTAGATCTGACTGGAGGCTAGGAGTTCGGAGTGACATATGTTACCACGGGCAGTTGCCACACTTCTCTTTCCTGCCACAGTTCATGTGACAGGATGCAAGCAGGCTAGATTTCTAAGCCCTTGCATGAAGGACAAGTGCTTTTTTTTTTTTTTTTTTTACATTATCAGATCGTCATGGACGTCATAGGAGAGGAAAAATACATTGTGTAAGAGTTCGATTGCTCTGTTATCACAGGGTGATCTCTTGCAACCTGCAATAGATCTGCAGAGAAGTCACCTCCCTGATCCACTCACTGTTCCTGTACTCTGCCGAGCAGTGGGCAGTCCCACTGCTCTGTAACCGTTTTCCATTCCTTCATCCAGGCAGCAGCGGCAGTTCCATTTTGGCTTCTCTCCTTTGGTGGAGCAGTTAAGCAGATGACAGGCTCATGGTATTGTTTGGGGTGGAGGGCATCAAGACCCTTTGTCTTTCAATACATAGCTACGAACATATTTTCCACTGTATTAGCATGCAACATACACATATATGAATATGGGCATGCTGCGATTAATATTTATCACCGGCAACATATTCTGATATCTTGTACTTTGTTTTGTTAAAGAATGCTCGTTATGAACCATTGAATTGATTTACATGACCCTCCAGTGATATATACATCCTCCAATGATACATCCTCCAGCGTGTAAAGAGCCAATTCAGACATTAAAGGCTTTAAGGAGTTAGAAAATGCAGGTAAATACTGTGGGCTATGGTAAAAGGCTTCCAGGAGGAAAGAGCCCTTGACCAACATGGGGAAGGGGATGGATCCACAAAGAAAAGCCTTTGTAGAAGAGAGGACCATGAACAAGGCTTTAGAGGACATTCATAGATGTTTGAGTCTCTGTGTAGGAATAGTCAAATGAGGGGCCATGGGAAATACAGAGATAGGGTGATATTTGAAATAGATAACACCTAACACAGCGTGTGTGTCTGAAATAGAGTGGACTTTGACTAATCAGAACACACCCAAGTGACCCCGAGCAGTGGCACCGCTAATAGCCTGACTCTGGGGAGGGGACAAGAGAGAGGAGAGGTTAGTGTGTGACCAGAGGTGGGTATAGGGAGGGGCAGAGGTGAGAATGGCAGTGTTGGGTCTGAAGTCCATCTATGATGGGAACATTGCTCTGCTACATGCTTCTTTAAAGGTGTACCCACAGGCTGGTGAGATGGCTCAGTGGGCTAAGGCACTTTTCTCCAAGCCCAATGATCTGAGTTTCAGCCTTGGAACCACATACATGGAAAGAAATAACCAACTCCACAAGTCGTCCTCTGCCTTCCACACATGCACTGTTGCCACATCAGTGCACAGCTTGGGTCCCAGATCACTGGGAACAGCAAGGGATGAAGAAAAGACAGTCACAGGGACAAAGCAAAGCTGGGATTGGGTGGACTGGGCTCTTTGATGGAGAAGTCTCAGCTTGGGAGTTCATTGTGTTTGTTCTATACAGCTGGACAAGGAGGAGAGGCTATTACATACAGCTGAACAAGGAGGCGGGGCTATTACATACAACTGATCAAGGAGGAGGGGCTATTACATACAGCTGAACAAGGAGGCGGGGCTATTACATACAGCTGAACAAGGAGGCGGGGCTATTACATACAGCTGAACAAGGAGGCAGGATTATTGCATACAAATAAACAAGGAGCTAGGGTTAAACAAGATTCAGCTAATCTTGGTGAGGGTCTCTGTAGGGGAGCAATCATTAGTCTCTAACTCTGCTGGTGGGAGAAAGCTACATCTGACATTTTCTTCATACACTGTCAACAGTCACACCTTAGGAAAGCTTTGCTGTCCCTCTGAGCCTCACCTGAGGAAGGCTTTGCCACTCCCTTGGGGCCGAGTCATTGGTCCTTGACCTGGCTATGCCCATGTGAAACTACACATTAACTCAGGACTTTACCTGCTACACACATTGCCAATGAAATGTGATAAAAATGGCAAACTTATGGTCTTGGCACATACAGGCATGTGTGGCATGACTTGTGGCTGACAATGAGTCACATACAGAGATGCCCTTATGAGATTATAGTAAGACTGGAGCATTTCCTTCACTAGGTAATGCCTGTCTTATATATACCTGTCTTTTTATTTTTTATTAATTAATTTATTTTAAAGGTTTATTTATTTATTATATGTAAGTACACGGTAGCTGTCTTCAGACATTCCAGAAGAGGGCGTCAGATCTCATTACGGATGGTTGTGAGCCACTATGTGGTTCCTGGGATTTGAACTCAGGACCTTCGGAAGAGCAGTCAATGCTCTTAACTGCTGAGCCATCTCTCCAGCCCGCCTGTCTTGTATATTATCGCAGTCTGTTACACTCATGTTGGTGGTAATGCTGCATCAACAGATGCATTGCCACTGAGACCATCTCACAATTATGAACAACTCAGGATGCTTGATCATGCTAACAAGTAGCCATGCTGCTGGCTTGTGCATTTACCACACTCCTCTTCTCATTGTAGCTATTTGGTGGTGCACTCCTTATTTAAAACGTTTACTGTAAAAAATAGTGTATGGCATGAAGCCAGCCGCAGACCCACTCATCTTGTGCTTACTGTGTCTTGATTGCATCAAGAGGCCACGTAGAGAGATTGACCTGGGCCATGCGGGTTTGTGTGTGAACACTTGGCGATGCTCCCACAGGGATGAAATTGCTGAGTGACACACTTCTCAGAAGGCATCCTTGCTGGCAAGTGATACTTCACTGTAATTTCCAGCTCCTTAAGATTCTGAACATCTCAGCCTCAGCTGAGGGTCCTGCCAACACAAGGCATAGAAGAGATGCAGTAGCCAGCAATGGGAAGTGACAGGTGACTGAGGACCCACTGTGTGTTCCAGGAAGCACACAGACTGACAGGCTGCTTAGCCAGATATGCTCAGTGTTGGAGCAAGGGCTTTGAGGACAGTTAGGACCTGGGCCTTTGTATAGTCCCACAGACTTCTATTTCTGTGTTTTAAAATGTAATGTCGTACTGGGCTGGGGGAGACGACTCAGTTGATAAAGTACTAAGCATGAGGACCCAAGTTTGATTCTCGGTACTGTGTGTGTGTATATATATATATATATATATATATATATATATATACACACACACATATATATATATATATATATATATATATATATATATATATATATATATATATAGTGCTGCGCATGTGTAATCCCAGCGGTGGGAAGATGGGGCTCACTGGTCAGGCTGCTTAGCTTGCTTGGTGAGTTCCAAGCTAGTGAGAGACAAAGCCACTTGAGGAATGGCAGCTAAGGATGCCTTCTACCCTCTAAATGCATGAGTGCACATGGACACATGTGTACACACAGAAACTAATGAAGGAGCTATAAGGATGTCCCCTTCCATCACAATGGAATCACACCATAAACTCAGGCTGTGGAAGGAGGGATAAACACCATGACCAAAATCAAGCAGGGGAGGAGAGTGTACAAGTGGCTCACACAGTACTTCATCAGGGTAAGTCAGGTGGCTCACAGATGACAGTACATCATTAGGGTAAGTCAGGCCAGGAGCCTGGGGGCAGGAATTGAGGCAGAAGCCTCAGAATGAACACTGCTTACTGGTTTGCACTCTAAGGCAGGCTCAGCTTGTTTATTTACACAACCCAGGACCACCTTCTGGGGCTGGCACCACCCACAATCAGTGAGAGTCCCTCCTATGTCAATCACCCATCAAGGAAATGCCCTGCAGACTTGTCTAGAGGCCAATCATATGGAAGTGTTTTCTCAACTGAAGTTTCCTCTTTTCACAGGAATCTAGATTGTGTCAAGTTGAAAAAAACAAAGAAAGGGGGGCTGGTGAGATGACTCAGCGGGTAAGAGCACCCCACTGCTCTTCCAAAGGTACAGAGTTCAAATCCCAGCAACCACATGGTGGCTCAAACCATCCTTAACGAGATCTGACTCCCTCTTCTGGTGTGTCTGAAGACAGCTACAGTGTACTTACATATAATAAATAAATAAAATCTTTAATAAAAAGGAAAGAAAAGAAAAAACAAAGAAAGAAACAATACCGCCCCCTACCTCCCCCCTCCTCCCAGCAAAACACAACAACAAAATAACCAGCACATAGTGAGGACCACGTGTGCATGGGTGTGAGCACCATTTGGGGTGAGTTAGGGAATGTGTTTTTCCCGTCTTTCCTAAGAAGGCACATTTTTATTTAAATAACACCAATATAACGGAACAGTCCGAAGGACATGATCTAAGCAATGAAATTTGTGGGATCTAACTCATAGCTCCCTCTCAGTTTTACAATAGTGTAAAAATAAAAATTTTCATCAAGCAGAAATAAAAACAATACTATAATTGTAACATTTACTGTGTGCTGATTACCTGCCAGAAACTCCATGAGGTACTTCCCATCTCTTTTAATCCTCACAAGCATCCCGTGTGGCGCATCCTATTATCGCCCTCATTTTGCAGAGCAAAGCAATGAGAGAGTGAGCATAACTCAGCTGGCGATGACACTGCAATTGTTCCACCACATGGAAAGAGCAACCATTACAGCGGCACCCCTCCTCCCTAGAAATGTGATCGTGCCATTCCCAAGTCCGTAATGGCAAAGCATTATGGAACTGGACAACTCTGCTAGCCTTGTGTTGGTCAGCTTTTCACGACTGTAAGGGAACACTCGAGGCGAGATACTTATGAAGCAAAGAGGTTTACCTAGCTTAGTTTTTAACAGGTTCCAAGTTCACGGCTTGGCTGCCCGTCTGGCTTGGTGTTTCACACCATGGTTGGAGCATGTGCAGGAGCAAGTGGCTCAATTTCAAACTAGGAAGCAGAAGGTAGAAAGGCAGGCTTACTTTTTAAAATAGCCACCCTTTCCTGAATACCAAGGGATCATATAAAAACTACCTTAATTCTTTTTAAGGACCCAATGTCCTAACGTCCTTTAAGCAGGCTCCTCCTTTTAAAGAACCCACTACCCCCCCCCCCAACACTGTTACTCTGGGGACAAAGTGAACAGTTAGGCCTTGGGGGACACTCAAATTATATCCAAACCCTAGAAACACTAATCTCAACTCGCGTAAGGCTGTCTTCTCTACAAGCACATATTTTCTTCTCATACTCCATATTTCCCTTCCTCTGATTGGCCTCTGCCAAAGCTTCCTACCATTTCAAGAGTCTTGGTAGAGGGACATTGAATGGAGCTAATGTTTAGGAGTAAAATAATCCCATCGCTTCCTGTCTTCACCCGTTTTCCATTGCTATCACTGCATACTTGACACTAGATGATTTATACTGAAAAAATGTTTATTTTGGCTTGGGGTCCTTGAGGCTGGGTAATGCAAAGGCAAAATACTGACATCTGTTCAGTTTCATGAGGATCTATCTCATGCTGTTTCACATCTTGACAGAAAAAAAAAATGAAAGGGAAAATGGGGCTTGTGAAGAAGAGAAAGGGGCTCAAAGTCCTGAGAGAACTAATGTATTATCGTAAGAAAAACATCGAGGAGGCTGGAGAGATGCTGTAGTCAGTAAGGTGCTTGCTGTGCAAGTGTGAGGACCTGAATTCTATCCCCAACACCAACACAAAAAACCAGGTATGATGTCATTCTCTTGTAATCCCAGAACTGGAGAGGTTAAGACAGGGTGTGCTAGCCAACTGAGGCTGATCAGTGAGCCCTGGGACTGGCTCCCAGTGAGAGACTCTATCTCAATAAACAAGGTAGATGGCTTCCATGTAATGACACATCTGAGGGTGATCTCTGGTCTCCACATGATCATACACACACATGCACATGTTCTGCACCTGTATGAATGAGAGCATGTACTCTCTGTGCCCCCCAGCCCCCACACTTAAGCCAATCACTTATATTCTTACAGGGACTCTGCCCTGTGACCAAATGCTGCCCTCAAGGGCCCTAATGCTACAGAGCAAATAAATTTCAACACGAATTTGGCGGAGACAATAAACTTTGAACTATAATGCTCTTCTCTCAAGTCTGATCAATTCCCTCTTCGGTCCAGAGCACAGATAGAAGATGGGCGAAGAAGGTGGGCAGACATTAGGATGCTGGAGTGGGCATCTTGGGTCCCTTTTGTCCTCACACGAAGAGCCACCAGTACTCAAGGGAAGTTGTGATTTGAACGAGAGGTGTCCCCGGCAGTCCTAGGCATTTGAATCTTTAGTCCCTAGGTGGTGGTGGCATTTGGGGAGCTCCAGGAGGTGCTGCCTGCCCGGAGGAAGCCTATCTCTCTGAATGAGCTCTCAGAGTGTCCTCACTTACTTTCTCTTGCTGTGAAAGTAACTTGGGGAGAAAACAGTTTATTTTTGTTTACAGTTGCAATCTGTCAGGAAGAGAAATCAGGGTAGGAACTCAAGGCAGGAACTGAAGCAGAGGGCACAGAAGAACATTGCTTACTGGCTTCCTCCCCATGGCTTGCTCAGTTTGCTTTCTTATATAACCCGGGACAACCTGCCTGTGGGTGGCATTGCTCACAGTGGGCTGGGCTGTTCTCATATCAATTATTAAGAAAGTGCCAATTTAATGGAGGCACTTTCTCAGAATTACCTCTTTCCAGATGACTCTGGCGTGTGGCAAATTGACAAACTGACCAAGCAAGCAAGCAAGCAAGCAAGCAAGCAAGCAAGCAAGCAAGCAAGCAAGCAAGCAAGCAAGCAAGCAAAAATTAACCAGCCAACACAGCCTCTCCCATCTGCCGTTTATTCATGCTTGCAGGCGTAAGCTTCCTTCTCTGGACACCACTGCCTGCCTGCTGCTATGCCTTTTTACCATAATGGATGCTTATCTCTCTGGAATGGTATGCTTCTAGTCATGGTGTTTTATCTCAGCAACTGAAAAGTAACTAATGCAGAAGCTTATGTGTCTCACTGTCTTCACCTTGAGATTCTGTGAAAACCAAGTCCTCCATGCCTCCATCAGCTTCTTTACACCCCCTTGCAGGCTATGCCCAAGGCATGGCACTTGATGTTCCTTTTCTTCTTGGTCCCAGTCCGTTGATAGCTGTGCAAACCCTGTCTTCATGGTCTGGATTATACTCTTTAACGGAATGTAACGATAGAGACCTCACTTGGGGCCCTTCCTGTGGGCGGCTTGAAGGGCTTCTCTAATGTAACATGTGCTCAAGAACCTACCTATCTTACTTTCCTACTGCTGTGATGAGACACCACTAATAAAGCAACTTATAAAAGAAAACATTTAATTGAGGGCTTGCTTACAGTTTCAGAGGGTGAGTCCATGGCTGTCATGGGAGAGAACACAGCACAGGCAGGCAGGCAGGCAGGCAGGCAGGCAGGCAGGCAGGCAGGCAGGCAGGCAGGCAGGGATGGTGCTAGAGCAGTAGCCGAGAGCTTACATCTTATCTGGAAGTTGGAGGTAGAGGGGAGGAGGGGGATGACTGGGCCTGGTGTGGGCTTTTGAAACCTCAAAGTTCACTCCCAGTAACACACCTCCTACAACCAGGTCACAAGTTCTAATTCTCCCTAAACAGTTCTGCAAACTAGGGACTAAGCATTTAAACATAGGAGTCATGGGGGCCATTCTCATTCAAACCATCCCAGCCCCCATGGCTGGGATAGGTGTTTTCCTTTATTGCCAGTTCTCGACATGGGGCAAGTCCCTCCTCTGTCTCAACCTAAACTGCAAATAATGATGGCTCAGACACCTGCCATGAAAATTAGACATGGTTTATGTAAAATGTTTAGCACAATACCTAGCTTTAGTAAACGGCCCTGCTATAGTGGCATAAACCTATTGACAGGAGAACTGAGTTCCTATCCTGGCTTGGGACTTTTTGGCTGAATGGAAGGTTCAGTCTCATGTTGTCTGGAGTCTCAGCTTTTCTCATACATGGAATTAGCAGATAGATCTGGATGGGATTTGAGTCCCAGAGCTGCTGTTGTCCCCACAAGTCTGGATGAAACACTTCCTTGTGCCCCCTCCCAGACTCAGCTTGAAATGCTAAGAACTAGGGTTCCCCAGTACTCATGTTTCTAAGGGGCTCTAATGAGTGGGGCACTCCACATTTGTGAATGGGAAAACAAGAGCCCCTAGCTGCCTAAGTCCTGAGAAGAAGAGGAGAAGGAGGGAAAGAAGGAGGCACCTTAATAGCAGGACAGAGTGACCTTGAAGTTGGACCTCCTCAGCTGCCAGCCTAGAAATGATGACTGGCCCCGGTGTTCTGCTCTATTCAATTTTAATTACTATAATTTTGAGAAGATTCAAGTCTAGGTCTTAGGATCTCTCCCTGAGGGGTTGTGTCTTCACTGCAGGACAGACAAGGACACTAGGAAACCAGCAGTCAACACTCCATCAACTCACCATGCAGGGAGGGTCATGCTGAGAGATGGAGGTGTGTTCACTGCATGGCTCTGAGCTTACGTGAGCACCTTCCCCGGTGCCTGGCTCCTCTTCGATGCTTAGCCACAGTCACAATTACATAGCTGTGGAGATGTCTGTTACCACTGTGGCTGTGGGGGGAGCAGAGGGAGGGAGAGGGAAGGAAGATTGATTTTGAAAGAGGCACAAAGAAAGCAGATTGGAAAATAATGAGGATGTTGGTTTTGGTCATCTCTGTGTCCATGTTAGAGGGTGCTTGGAAGTTGTCTGACTGTAATCGCTAGGGGCTAGTGTGTGTGTGTGTGTGTGTGTGTGTGTGTGTGTGTGTGTGTGTGTGTGTATGAGGATGACAGAGAGAGTATGACTTCAAGCAAGAGGGGCAGGTCGCACTGGTAAGATCTAGAGACGCCTGGTGTGATGGCTTATCTTGATTGTCAACTTGATGCATCTTGGAAGACGGACCCTCAGTTGAAGATTTGCCTCCATCAGGTTGGCCTGTGGACACGGCTGTTGAGGGTTCTCGACTGATGATTGGTGGTAGCGTGGGTACTGGTATGCCTAGGCAGGAGGACCTGGGCTGTATAACAAGGGTATCTGAATGTGAGAGCCTGGGGTAAGTCAGTAAGTAGCTTTCTGTTCCTCTGCGGTCTCTACTTCAGTTCCTGCCTCCAGGTTTCTGCTTAAACTCCTGCCCTGGCTTCCCGGGATGCTGGACCAGAACCCATAAGTGGAAACAAACCCTTCCTCCCCACGTGGTTTTTTTTTTTTTTTTTTTTTTTTTTTTTGGTCAGTGTTGTATCTCAGCAACAAAAAGCCAACAAGGGCATCTGGCTGCCTCTTAATAAAGCCCCTTACCTACCCACTGGCCCAGATAGCCAACTACCTCTTTGACTCTGCAAATGATTATGCAGTAATTTCAAGGTGGATTCTTGGCAAAATTCCAAGACAGGATTGAAATGAATGATTTGTGAGTTCTTGGAAAAGAGAGATGATTGCTAGAAGCCAGCACGAGTTACTTAGAAGGAAGCAGATCAACCCAGGGCCTTTTCCTCCTTCTGATGGTTGCTTGATTGGTAAATCAGCGAGACAGGAACCTGCACTCTGCAGGGGCTGCTGGGGGTGGAAACTGAAGACTTAGCCATCTCTGGCTGCCATCAATGTACTGCAGGATCATAGGTGGTCTTGTGGACCATCCTTCCCTTATTTTACTATTTGTAATCTAAATTTATTCGGGAGCAGAGGGGGGTCTCTGGGAAACTAGCAAATAGGCTCTAAACTTACACTGGGCTACTACCATATTAGTGGTTGTGGCTGAGGTTTATAGCAGGAAAGAGCCGTGTCCTCTCTGTGAGGTAGCTTAGAGTGGGAGGAGGGGAGTTGGTTCTAGCACCAGGCAGAGCGAAATGTGACCCAGGGCTAATGTGGAACTCTACACGGGACTGGGGGTTGGGAGGAGAGAGCTATGTCTATCCAATTAAAGGCACATATAATATTTGCGTCCTGGGCAGACTTGATGTCCAAAGTTTCCCACCCTTGGGAGCCTTTTTTTTTTTTTTTTTTTGACCCCAAGTTGAGCAGAGAATCTATAACAAAGTCAAGCGGTGAGGTCGCCCTCTAAGTGTCTGCTTTCTCTGTGGCTAGGAGTCAGGTAGCATTGAGGAACAGTGCACAACTCCAGGGATCCCTCAGAATATCTGTGAATCAGGTCATCAGTGAAGCATGGGGACCCAACGCCACTGTGACTTGGACATGAGAGGGCAGGAGATCTCCTTTGTAAGCTTACAAAGCCTATCTGGGTTTCCCTGTCCACGAGCAGGCAGTGTAAAAATTACTCCTGGCAGCCTTGCGGAGAAGTGAAAACCTGAAGCGTAGTTGGCAGCGTGCTCGAGTGGATAGAGAGCTACCGAGTAATTCTCTCTAAAGGTTGCACCTCAAACCTCAATCTCCTCCTCCGCCGAGAAGGGCCCCTCGCCTTGTAGCTCTCTGCCCTGACCCTATTCAATTTCTTGATTTCATCTGTGACGTGGATGGAGGCACAGAGAGCAGGATTATTAAATTTTTAGATGACAGTTAGAAGGGATAATTGAAGTCCAGAGAGATAGCTGAGCGTTTGAAAACATCCTGACAAGCCGAAATGAAGCCTGAAACAAACAAGATGAAATTTAACAGGGACCAATATTAAGCCCTATATTTAGGTAATAAAAATGAATTATGTAGGTACACTATCGGGGGAAGTATGACTTGAGAGAATTTCAAATTAAAATCCTATGGCTGGACTGTTTGTAGTGCAGATTGCCTGATGGGGGCAGCAGAGAGCAGGCTGCTTTTGGTAGTGCAGGATTGCTGGGAGATTAGGACTGGGTACAGGACAGCAAGGGACAAGGAATCTGAATGGGACAGGTGATCTGGCAGACCTGAGGTGGGCAGGCAAGGACTGGGTTGTGGCACTCGAGAATGTGGGTGACTGCATCCAACTGAGGCAGGATCCCTCTACACTGTGTGTTACTCTGTCCCGGACAGCCTGGACTCACCCAAGCTGTGAGATCACTTTTGATGGCCACAAGTTCCATGGGGGCGGAGACTGTCAATAACGCAGTGACAGAGGTAGCAAAACAGGCTAGGATGTAGACAGGGAGAGTGATACAGGAATGTGCCTGGGAGGTGCTCTGGCACATATACACTGTATCATTGCTAATTCCTGGTTCTGATACTATAGTTTAGTTATGTACATTGTTGCAATTCCAGGAATGCGATCAAAGGGTCCACTAGACTGCTTTGTATTATTTTTACAACTTGGGGATCTGTATACTTTTTAATGTTTATTTTAAAAAGCTAAGCCCTTCTTTGCAATGAGTGTGGGGGTGGGATGGAGATGGGGACAGACTTCCATTCTCTTCTGGGGAAAACTAGATTGTCAGGGCGGTCTGGAATCTGGGGAAGGGGGAGGTTTGTATCCAGGGACCCTAGCTCCTAAGTATTTGAAGGATTATGGAAAGGGGCCATGGACTTTAAGGACTCTGAAGGTTCGCTGAGAGGGCTGTGCATGGTAGCCCATGTTTGGAACTACTAGTGTTCTGGACACTGTAAGAGGCCAGCCAGAACACAGTGAGTTCCAAGTGATCTAGACTATACAGGGAGACCTGACACAACACCTCTCTTCAAGCCCCTTGTAGTGGTTTGAATAAAAATGGCCCCCATAGGATCACAGGGAGTGGCACTATTAGGAGGCGTGCCCTTGTTGGAGTAGGTGTGGCTTTGTTGGAGGACATGCCATTGGGGGCCTGGCTTGAGGTCTCAAATGCTCAAACTAGGTCTACTGTGACATTCACTCTCTGTTGTTGGTGGATCTGGACCTAGAACTATTAGCTAACCTTTCCAACCATGTCTACCTATACCCCACTATGTTTTCTTCCAAGACAATAGTGGGCTAAACCCCTGAAACTGTAAGCCAGCCCCAATTAAAAGTTTTCCTTTATAAGAGTTGCCAGGGGCCATGGTGTCTCTTCACAGCAATAAAAATTCTAACTAAGGAAAACTATTCTCAACAATAAAAGAACTTCTGGGGAAATCAGCATCCCGGTCGGATCTAGAGCTTTACTACAGAGCTACAGTGATTAAAAAGTGCATGGTATTGGTACAGTGGCTGACAGATAAAACAATGGAATAGAATTGAAGACCCAGAAATGAACCCATACACCTACAGCCACTTGATTTTTGACAAAGGAGCTAAAACCATCCAGTGGAAGAAAGATAGCATTTTCAACGAATGGTGCTGGTTCAACTGACAGCACGTAGAAGAATGCAAATTAATTCATTCTTATCTCCCTGTACAAAGCTCAAGTCCAAGTGGATCAAGGACCTTCATATAAAAACCAGATACACTGAACCTAATAGAAGAGAAAGTGGGGAAGAGCCTCAGGCACATGGGCACAGGGGAAAAGTTCCTGAACAGAACACCAATGGTTTATGCTTTAAGATCAAGAATCGACCAATGGGACCTCATAAAATTGCAAAGCTTCTGTAAGGCAAGGGACATGGTCAATAGGACAAAATGGCAACCAAGAGATTGGGAAAAGATCTTTACAAATCCTACATCCAATAGAGGGCTAATATCCAATATATACAAAGAACTCAAGAAGGTAGACTCCAGAGAACCAAATAACTCTGTTAAAAATGGAGAACAGAGAATTCTCAACTGAGGAAACTTGTAGGGCTCAGAAACACCTAAAGAAATGTTCGACATCCTTAGTTATCAGGGAAATGCAAATCAAAAGGACCCTGAGATTTCACCTCATACCAGTCAGAATGGCTAAGATGAAAAACTCAGGGGACTACAGATTCTGGTGAGGATGTGGAGAAAGAGGAACACTCCTCCATTGCTGGTGGGATTGCAAGCTGGTACAACCACTCTGGAAATCAGTTTGGCGGTTACTCAGAAAATTGGGCATAGTACTACCTGAGGACCCAGCTATACCACTCCTGGGCATATACCCAGAAGATGCTCCAACATGTAATAAGGACACATGCTCCACGATGGTCATAGCAGCCTTACAAATAATAGCCAGAAGCTGGAAGCAACCCAGATGTCCCTTATCAGAGGAATGTGTATAGAGAATGTGGTACATTTACACAATGGAGTACTACTCGGCCACCAAAAACAATGACTTCATGAAACTTGCAGGCAAGTGGATGGAACTTGAGAATATCATCCTGAGTGAGATGACTCAGTCACAAAGGAACAAACATGGTATGCACTCCCTGATAAGTGGATATTAGCCCAAACGTTCAGAATACCCAAGATTCAATTCACAGACCATATGAAGCCTAAGAAGAAGGAAGACCAAAGTGTGGATGCTTCAGTGCTTCTTAGAAGGGTGAACAAAATACTCACAGGAGGAAATATGGAGACAAAGCGTGGAGCAGAGACTGAAGTAAAGGCCATCCAGAGACTGTCCCACCTGGGGATCCATCCCACACACAACCACCAAACCCAGACATTATTGTGGATTCCAGGAAGTGCTTGTTGGGAAGCCTGATCTGGCTGTCTCCTGAGAGGCTTTGCCAGAGCCTGACAAATACAGAGGAGGAAGCTTGCAACCAACTGTTGGACTGAGCTGGGCGGGGGAGGGGGGATCCCCTGATGGAGGAGTTGGAGAAGGAATTGAAGGAGCTGAGGGGTTTGCAGCCCCATGGAGGGAGCAACAGTGTCAACAGGCCAGACCCCCCCCCCAGATTTCTGGGGGACTGGATCACCAACTGAAGAGTGCACAGGGAGGGACCCGTGGCGCTGGCCACATATGTGGCAGAGGATGGATTTGTTGGACATCAGTGGGAGGAGAGGCCCTCAGGCCTGAGGGTGTTTAATGCCCCAGTGTAGGGGAATGCCAGGGTGGGAGGATGGGAGTGGGAGGGGAGCACCCTCATAGAGGCAGGGGGAGGGGGAATGAGATAGGGGGTTTCCAAAGGGGAGACCTGGAAAGGGAAGATATTTGAAATGTAAGTGAAGAAAATATCCAAGAAAAAAGATAAATAAAAATATATTCAAGAAATTATTTATACTTCAAAAAAAATCCTAACTAAGATACCTCCTCCATCCTAAACCCAAAACAACGACATCAGCAAACAAACAAACACACAAACAACAAAGTAAGGAGACAGGGCTGTTTTCCAAACAGATTGGAAGGTGCCAGGCAGATAGAACACATTCTTGGGCTTCGGGCTCCTGGTGGTTTTAGAAGAGGTGCTTTGAGAGTGACTCCTAGGAGTGGTTGATTCTGTCTGGACAAACTTCGCAGGTCTTCTCTAAGAGCTGTCAAGACAAAGCTCAGGTTTCGGCTTGGGAGCTCAGGAGGGGTCAGTGTCCAAGCAAGCAGCTCCTGTAAGTCTCAGTCTCTTTCTGCTGTATGTGTGTGTGTGTGTGTGTGTGTGTGTGTGTGTGTGTGCCTGTGGATGCACCCATGTGTGTGTGTGCCTGTGGATGTACCTATGTGTGCGTGTGCCTGTGGATGTACCCATGTGTGTGTGTGTGTGCCTATGGATGTACCTATGTGTGCATGTGCCTGTGGATGTACCTATGTGTGCATGTGCCTGTGGATACACCCATGTGTGTGTGCCTGTGGATGTACCTATGTGTTTGTGTGCCTGTAGATGTACCCATGTGTGTGTGTGTGCCTATGAATGTACCTATGTGTTTGTGTGCCTGTAGATGTACCCATGTGTGTGTGTGCCTATGGATGTACCTATGTGTTTGTGTGCCTGTGGATGCACCCATGTGTGTGTGTGCCTGTGGATGTACCCATGTGTGTGTGTGTATGCCTGTGGATGCACCCATGTGTGCATGTGCCTGTGGATGTACACATGTGTGTGTGTATATGCCTGTGGATGCACCCATGTGTGTGTGTGCTTGTGGATGTATCCATGTGTGCATGTGCCTGTTGATGCACCCATGTGTGCATGTGCCCGTGGATGTACCCATGTGTGCGTGTGCCTGTGTACACATGTGTATATGAGTGTGGATGTCCCAGGCTGACGTTGGGACTCTTCCTTCCTCTCTTTCCACTTTGTTCCTTGAGGTAGAGTCTCTCAGTTGACCTAGAGCTTATGCCCTGTGTAGCTAAGCAGCTTACTTAAGCTTACTTGTTTCTGTCTCCTGAACACTGGAATTAACACCAACCAGACATTTTTTTGGGTTCTGAAGATCCAAATTCCAATTCTTACACTTGTGTGGCAAGTGCTTTAATCATTGGGCTATCTCTCCACGACCCCTCTCCCCCTGCCCATTGTCTTTCTACAGAGTCCCTGAAGGTTCAGGTTCTACAGCGGACATCCTGGTTACCCTGCTGCCCTCCATGGTGAGCCCACCATCCACTCTGTAGTTGCACCCTCCTGGGCTTGAGCTCTTGTTTCAATCATGTAGAGACTGTGTCCATGTGACAGCTCCCTTGACACTTCCATTTCTCTTAGTTCTAGCTGAGACCTGCTGTGTCCTATTGTCCCAAGGCCCAGCTGTCATGAATGCTTAGAATGCCAAGGAGTTGGTATCATGTGCTGGTATATTTTGATCTCTCCTGGTAGCGAATGCCCAGAAAGGATTCTTCCAGGGGAAAGGAGGGACTTGCTGGAGGATCATGTGAGGCTCATTCTTCAGTTAGAGGGAGAAGTAAAACAAAACAAAACAAAACAAAACAAAACAAAACAAAACAAAAACAGGGGAGGGAGCAGGCTGACCATACCCAAGCTAGAGACCCATTGTGGGAAAAGAAATGGATTGTGGGTTGGGGGATATTTCCACACTCAAAGTCCAGAGTGTAATGGATGGAGTTGGGATGGGTTTTGTTTTGGGGTACCTGTGTGCTCATCACAGAAGAATGCAGAGGTGAGACAGCAGTGGCACAGTCAGTGTGGAGAGTTGGGCCACAGAATTCTCTTTGTTGAGCTGAATGGGTATGAAGATAGGGTTAACTTCTACAGTCTGCTTCAGACTCCCTCAGGGCAGGCTCATCCAGGGTAGCACATGGGATCCAGTTGTACTGAGGGGTTAGGGGTGGTCCCAGGAGAGGTTGAGGGCACCAGACTCCATCCAGTGGGACAAGAAGGTGCTGCTGCTGATTGAGGGGTGCATGGAAGTCCATTGGGGGGCTCTGGTGCCCCATACCCCTATGCTTCTTGACTTTTGAAGGAAGTTGCTGCTGTACTGCACTTCCTGGTCTAATGGGCTGCAAACTCAGAAGCTATTGAAGTCTAAACAAGTATGTTAAAATGTGGGTACCAATCCTGGTTGTAGGACCTGGGTGGAACTAGGGGATGGTGTGTCACCTGAAATTGTTCAGGAAACAAATTGTTCCAAAACTTGGTGTCTTCCCAAAGAAGTACATCTGCAGATAGAGCCTGTTTTCTTCTCTTCCAGACCTTGAAGGTATCTCTCCTGGTCCAGGCCTTTGGGGTTCCTTTAGTCCCTAAATCTGGGAGTGAAGAGGTAAGAGTACATTGAGCATCCCTGAATAGTGTTGGAGAAGTACTGACCCCTCCCTGTCTCCTTTCACTCATCTGCCAAATGGGTATAATGTCTTTCTTAACCACCCTAAAGCATCTCTCTGAGGGGGAAGAAAGATAGTGCCTTTTTAAGATTCATACACGGCTTCATTCCACAATGCATTTGAGGCGCTTCTAAAAATACCTGTGATAGAAAGAGATAAAAATAAATACTATATATGAAATCATCCACAATTGTACTCTAAGCACGTTTTTCTTATTGTCACTCATAGTGATAACAGGAAGATTCCCGAACTCATTTCCAACTTAACCTTGACCTTTGGGGCTCTAACTGAAGAGCAGGCCCATGGGAATCTCCACCCCAAAGCTGCCTAACTACAAGGCCTGAAGTCTGGTGTTGCCTCCTAGGGGTTTTGGTGACTGACTGGCGGGGGGTGGTCAATTGTGACTCTTAGCAGCTCTTGGTAAAAGCTTTCCTTCATTTTCTGTTATCAGCAGTGTCCAGTCTCTTCCGCCTATGACCTCTCCACCTGGCCCTGGGCTAGGAGCTTGTATGCTGATGATTAAAATGTCTGAGTCTCTTCTACAGGGGATCGAAGGAGTCTCGGGGGGTGAACGCCACTGACCAGGCTCCGTTTGACTTGAGGAACTGGTCTCATCCCTTCTGCTTCAATTCTTAGTTCATAAGATGGGCATTAAGATCCCAACCTTTCCCCCTCCCCAGCAGAGCTGGAAGGATCTGCTCAGACAAATTGCTATGCAGATGCACGGAATCACCAGCAAGCTCCAGCACAATTGAAAAGTGATTTCTAAAATACCCAGGGCCATTAGGATTTGGAGCGGACATGACCCAGAGGCTTGTTCTTAAATACCCCACCAGGGGTTTTCAGTTTATTTACCAAGACTGGAAATCCAGACCACACAATTTGGACCTTCCCATAGAGAACACGGGATGCCTGTCACTTTCAGAGCAAGCAATGAGCCTAGCACTGAGGCTGGCAGTATAGGGTAAGAGTCTCATTACAGGCTGAATTGTGTAACTCTCATGTACCTGGAGAAGTCGGGCTTTGACTGTCTGTACTTGACGATAAAAATCTTTGAAGATGTGACTGAATGGCAGCGAGAACGAAACTGGAGTTACAGGTGGGCCACTAGTTCAGTGTGGCTGTTGTCCCCACAAGAGCAGGAATTTTGGACACATCAAGAGATAACGGAGCTACACATACAAAGAAAAGGAGCCTGTGACACTAGGCATGCTGACACATGCCAGGAGACAGAGTCAGGGGTGCTTTTTAATATTTCACACAACAGGGGATCAAGAGTTGGAGGCCACCCTCTGCTTACACACTGAGTTCCAAACCAGCTTGAATTACATAGTGAGACTGTCCTCCAAGAAACAATGACAACAACAACAACAACAACTACTACTACTACTACCACTACTGCTACTACTACTACTGTACTACTACCACGGAGCACATATGTATATAGGCATAAAAAAGCCATGGAGAGAGATCTGAAGAAAAACCAACTCTACCCACACCCGAGTCTTAGACTTCTAGCCTTCAAAAGTTCAAGAAAATAAATGCTTATTGCTTAAACCCTGTAGTTCATGGTATTATTTTGTTTTGGCAGCTTGGGTAGACTAATATGAAAAGTATGACCATCTCCTTTGCTCCTCTAGTAACTAGTTAGGACACAGAAAAGTCAAGAACATACAGAATGATGTGGTTTCTGCTCTCAGGAAACCTGGCGTCCAGGAACGACAGCAGCTACCTTCTAGATGTGGGGCTCGGATGAGTACCATGATGAAACGGGATGGCCCCTTATTATGTGTCCATGTGTAAAACAAGATGACTGTATACTGCATAGAGTTGTCTTGACTTCAAATGGAAGCTTAGGGAAAATATAAGTCAAAGACCATGGAAGGGGCAGAGCTGGTGAAGAGAGGGTCAGAGGACCAGGGGGACTCAGGTTTCAAGGCAGTGTAAGCCCAGTAAGCAGTGGTTTCCTGGAAAATGTCCACCCTAGGGTGCTTGGCTAGGGCAACAGGAGCCGTCTCCGACAGACTTCCATTCTAGGGAGCAGCCACCCTCTGCTGGTGTGTAGTCGCTGGGGCTTGGCTGGCCCTTCTGCGGTTATTTGTTGCTGCTTTTGCAGGCAGATGGGGACTGCTGGCTGTTCATCAAGTTAGCAATTAACAAGTAATTCATTAGACACCTAATAAACAAATTATTAACCTGGCAAGCCATGTCTAAGCTCTGACTGGGGAGAGAAATGGCTATTAATAAGGTCTTGGAGTGGCAGTTGTGGTTTAGTGGTTAAGGTACTGGGCAGGGCGACAGGCGATGCGGGTTCTGGTCTCTTGGGCCAAGAAACTTTCCCTTCCCAGTTCTTATTTGACTGCTCATGCAGTCGGGCTAATAAAACTCAATTAGTGGGTAAATGAAGTGTCAGGAACAGTCTGTATGAATGTAGGACATCGGATTATATAAACCCAAAGTCCTCAGCCCACTGTATGCTATTTCTGAGCCATCACCAGAACTCTCCATCTGGCAAGCATAGTCAGACCTTTATGTCCTTGGCTTCTACATTCATTGATTTTGAAAGAGTACAGATCAAATGTGTGCATGTGATGTAATATGATGTGATGTGATGTATATATGTGTGTATATGTGTATATATGTGTGTGTATGTGTATATATATGTGTGTGTATATGTGTATACATATGTGTGTATGTATATATATGTGTGTGTATGTGTCTGCATGTGTATATATGTGCATATATGTGTATATGTATGTGTGTATATGTATGTATATGTAAATATGTGTGTGCATGTATATGTAAATGTGTGTGTTTCTTTGTGTGTCTCTGTGTGTATATGAATATGAGCATGTGTGTGCCATGGCATATGTGTGGAAGTCAGAGGACAACTTTTGGGAGTTGGCAATTTTCTTCCACTTTATAGGTTCTGGGGATCAAACTTAGGTTGTCAGATTTGGTGGCAAACCCCTTTACCTGCTGCACCATCTCAGCAGCCCTTGTTTGTTCTTCTGAGAAATGGTCTCTCATTGGCTGGGGCTCACTCATTAGCTAGACTGGCTGGTCAGTGAGCCTCTGCTTTCTTCCTCTCCAGAGCACTGGGATTACAAGTGAGTGCCAGTGTGCCTGAGTTTGTCCTTTCTCAGTTTGTTGGTTTATGTATTTATTGTACACATTCTGGTTCCTGTCCCTCCACCCCTATCAATCTCCTCTTCTCCCAACCTGTCTCTTTTCCAGATGTGTGACTTTTGTTTTGTGACCCATCAATGGATGTGACCACTAAATTAAAACTATCCACTGGTGCCTGGTAGGGTCACTGGTAGGTACACAACTGAAGGCTCCCCCTCTCCTTGCATCTATCGGTAGCAAATAGTCCAGGAGTGAGGGATAGGATTCCAGAGATCCTCCTCCACCCAGTCCTGGCTAATAACAGCCCAATTCTTGTGTATGCCCAAGCCAGGACTCCACAGCTCTGTGTTCATGATTGTAAGGGCTGTATTTCTACCAATCTTCCAGCTCTTAAATCCCCTCTTCCCTCTCTTTCATAGCTTTTCTTGAGCCTAAATGAGTGGTATAAATGTCCTGTTTAGGGATGATCACTCACCTGTCACTCATTCTCAGCATCTTGTTGCAGCCACTGCATTCAACACCATTCACTGGAAAGAGAAAGTCGGCTGATTAAGTCTGGGAGTAGCGTTTGTCTGTGAGTATAAGTGTAAGTACTGAGAAGGCAGCTCGATGCGGTCATTTTAGCCAAAAACAATGTTCAGTTGGTTGCCTTCTCAGGTCTGTGACTTCCAAGCCATTGTCTTTTGACTAGGTTCACAGTAGCAGGCACGAATTCTTTCCTGTGGAATAGGCCTCAGATCCAATCTCAGAGTGGTTAGTGACTCACGTAACAGCAGCACCATTACAATAGCACAATGGGTACATCTTGCCTGGCAGACTGGTCTTGTTGGGTTCACAGCTGGATAAAATTGTTGCCTTTATCCCATCATCCCTGGGATAGCAAGTACATCCCACCACACCCAGCTTGTTTTTAATGTGAGTTCTATGGATTGAACACAAGTCTCATGCTTGCAAGACAAGCATGTTACTGACTGAGCTATCTTCCTGGTCCCTTGAAAATGTTTTGTTTGTTTTTTTTTTTTTTTTTTTTCAAAGCAATGTGTTGTTGCTCCAGAATGTGCTATGAAGACTGCTGAAGGTGGGAATAAAGACATTGTTGATTGCTTCCCAGTTTGCTTTTTGAGAAGTGGTCTCTCATTGAACTGGAATTCATTGATTTGGCAAGTCTACTTGGCCTGAAAGCCCTAGGGATCTCTTAGCCTTTGACTCCCTTGGGCTAGGACTGTAGCTATCTTTTAATGTGGGTTCTGAGAATTTGAACTCAAGTATTCATATTTGTGCGCAAGCATTTTACTGATGGTATCATCTTCTCAGTTCATACAGTGTAAAGCAGCCAATGATGGGGCTGGGAGCTTTAGCGTTTCTCAGAAGAAAGAGGACTGTCAGCTAGGGTGGAGGGGGAGGGGCTCACAGGAGGGCATGGACTTAAAGCCTGACTTCATTGTGTGTGTGTGTGTGTGTGTGTGTGTGTTTCTGATAATAGAAATAACATATGCTCATCCCCCCAGTTCTGCAAAAGGGGAAATTGGAAAGAAGGAGATAGAGATAATCTATAATCCTATCACTCTTAGATAACTGCTGTTGACATTGTCATGTGTGCCTGGGGAGGGTTTTGACAGATACAGGTAATGGGAGGCTATCCTCTGTGGAAAGGAGCCCCAAGTGAAGCATTATGGGAACCTAAGGAAGGTGATGGCCACTTTTGGGACAGATCGATGGACTAGGCACACTGGGTTGAGGTTGTGCCACAGAATGTAATTAAAAAGCTGGGAGAAAGGAGAAAGTGCGGGAAGTGGTACCAAGGGTCCGACTGCAGGGATAGGAGAGTGAGAAGGAATGAGAGAGACTGGAAGCCTTGGCCTCAGGCTCAGGCTGGGCACTTCTCTCTTCAGCATCACCCATGGTATGCTGGAACTTATCGAGTTAGCTGTCCCTCTGAGAGATGCTGCAAAAACCCCTTTAGGGAAAGATAGACAGGTGGAGGCCAAGAGGGCAGGGGTCCATTCAGGTGTGTCTGGGGAGACCAGAGACATGTTCTGCTTTGATTCCTAACCAGCAGGTGTTAGATAGGCCTTCAGATCCTTGCCTCCTCTCTAGGGGATATGTGCTCCACAGGTATAATTTTTGTGTCATGTAATAAATAGCACGGGAGTTTAAGCAACAAAACTTTTTTCTTATAAGGGAATGAATAATAGACATTTCAAGGGGCCGTGTTTAGTGGATGAGGAAATTTAGGTTCAGGGAGGTAACATGACTTACACAAGGTCATGACTTGTGACAGATTCAGGTTGAGATCTTGGATTTGTAAACTGTGTGTAATTAGTGAACCAGTTCCATGGGGAGTAGCATGACTTGGTGGCAAAATTGATATGTTTTTAGCAACAGTATTTCTGTACAGAATCATATATATATATATATATATATATATATATATATATATATATATATGTGTGTGTGTGTGTGTGTGTGTNGTGTGTGTGTGTGTATATATATATATATATATATATATATATATATATGTGTGTGTGTGTGTGTGTGTGTGTATGCTAATTGAAGAATATGAAGAACCTGACACTTGTCTTCCAGCCTGTCTCCACTACATTGTTGTCCTCCCTAGGCTATTGTGAGGCTAAAATGAACAAATACAGGTGATATGGGTATGGCACAGTAAATGCTCAATCAATGTTAGTTATGATTACTGCGATAACTCTCAGAAGTGAGTGGAGTCTGGTGGTTCCTCTTCAGTTCTCTGCCATAAATCAGTTGCTCTGGAGTTAGCAAGAATGTGTGTATTCAGTCCCAGGTCCCAGGTCCCAGCAATTTTTGGCCCCAGGAGAGTCAGATTCAGATGCCCTTAAAGGGTCCTCTGCTTAATCAAATACCCAAGTTCTCCAGGTCATAGAATACCCTTCTCTGATCCTTTGTTATGGTCTTCCCATTAGACATCCTTCTATGTCCTCACCTCTACAGGTCCTGATGTTACTGGGTGGGTCTATGTAGTGGGCCATGGCTAATGGTTTATCTCATGTCAAACATACGTAGCACCTCTGACCTACTGTGTGCCCCCAAGCTCGCCCTTCTCTGCCTCAGTGATTGAGGAGTCCATGTACTCCTGCAGATGAGCACTCGTGACCATGCATACATCAGTCTAAATGTTTGAGTATACACTGAACATGATACACGTGCAGAAAACCCTGAGACTGTGCACACGTTTGCTATGACAAACCTAACCTAAACTAGCCTAATCAACCTAACAACTTGGCCAGAGATGGTCATTTTACATGAATACTGTCTTCGTTAGGGTTTTATTGCTGCGAAGAGACATTATGATCATGCCACCTCTATGAAGAAAACCATTTCATTGGGGATAGCTTATAGTTTTAGATGTTTAGTCCATTATCATCATGGTGGGAGAAATGGCAGCATGTAGGCAGACACGGTGCTGGAGTTGAGAGTTCTTCATCTTGATCCATAGGCAGCACAGGGAAAGACTGTGTGCCATGTTGAGCTTAGCTTGAGCATAGGAGGCTTCAAAGCCTGCCTCCACAGGGACACATAGAAATTACCTTTCTGTGTTTAGTAGGTCACACCGACTCCAACAGGGCCACACCTCCTAATAGCACCATTCCCTATGGCCAAGCATTCAAATACGTGAGTCTATGGGGACCATATGTATTCAAACCACCACAAATACTTTGTTCTGTTATATCTCTCTTCGGCTTATTATAGCATGGTTTCACACCCTTATCTTTTTCTGTGTTTGGAATAATTAATTTTAAAACCGAAATGTCCCCTAAGGGTAGAGATTAATAAGGTTTGTTTGTTTATGAAAAGATGTCTCTAGAGCTCTCATTTCTCTGTCTAGCCATTCTCTGCTCAGCTTCTTTCCTTGCTGGACCCTGGTTCAAGCACTGAAGCTTACACGTTGGACCGCACTTATCTGTCTATCTGCATCTCCTTTCCAAGCCGCCGTGGCCGGTCATATTGAACGCAGAGGCAACGTCTTACAGGCTTTGTCTCTCAGTGTGTCTGGAGTTAAGCAAGTACATTGTTCCATGGAATACACTTAGAGGAGAGCACGGGGCAGGACGGGGGTGGGGTGGGGAGGGAGGCTTTAAGTTGAACTCTGAGGGGACTGAGAAGGAGGTGGCTGGCAGTGGAGACCACACCCAGGTCCCCTTTCTGCCCTTCCTAAGGTCTGTGGATTTGCCTACTCTGTCTGTGTTGGAACTCTACAATAATAGTGAGACTGGGCTGGCTACTAAGCAGGTGACATTGTTCAGAGAGGTTTCCGGCACACCTGTGTGGTCTACTTAAACACTCCCAGAATGCATATCAGAAGTATAGTATCAGTCAGTGGGCCTTTCTGCCTTCTACTTCTGGCTGTTCCCTGTGGTCAGAGGAAAGATCTCGGTTCCTTATCTGAGTTCAGCAGAATAGTGGAACATTGTGACCAGAGCCCTGAGTGACAACCTCGTGAGGAAACAGTTGCTCCCTCAAAACTTCTTAGCAGGGATTTCTTTGAACGAGTAGTGAGAGTCCAGTAGGGGTGGCCTCTGCCCACAAACCCCTTACCTCCTGTCCCTGAGGATGTGGGAAAGTGTCTCCCTTCTGAACCGCATTGCAGAACCTCACTGTTCTCTCATGTAGATGGGCAGGCACAATGCAGGTTAGCTTGAGTATCGTTTGAAGGATTCGGAGAACTGCTGTACGGCAAGTCCCGGATGGATGGCAACTCGGGATTCATGGAACTGACACTCGGACAAAGAAAGTGAACGAAGAAAGCTCCAAGTGCCTAATTCAGCTGTTTTATGAGCTGCTACGAGCAGTCTCAGCTTGATCAATGAACCTCAAGCGTGTGGTAAGGGAGGGAGCGGCCCAAGAAGGCTGTGGATTCGCTTCTTCTTCCTCTCATTCCAATCTTCTTCTTCTGGTGACCGACTCTGCCTGTGAGAGAGCCATTAGCTTGCATTAAGGCTCTGACTCTGTTAACATTTCTTCCAAGTGCACATGTTTCAGGGAGAGAAGTAATAAGAAGGTATTGAGGAATCCAGTGATTGATTGCTATTGATGGCCAAAAAAAAAAAAAAAAAAAAAAAAAAAAAAGAGCCCTGATCAGCTTTGCAGGTTCTGGCACACATGCCACATGGGCAACTTGAACTAAATAGATTATCCCTTTGCTTAGGATCTGTTTACCAGACTCACTTGCAAAGCTGCTGCTGGCAGAGGAGAAATAGGCAGTGATCAGTGTGACAGAAGGCGAGGTATACACTCAAGATGCCCCCTGGCCAAGTTGTCCCTGCAATGGGGTCACCAGGGGGCCATCAGATGAATGGGGGGGGATACTGACTCTGTTAACTCTTGTTTTTCTTCTGCCCCGTTGCTATGGTCACTCAGAAATGTGTGTGTGTGTGTGTGTGTGTGTGTGTGTGTGTGTGTGTGTAATTCTTTTATAGGGGACAAGAGGTCTCTGCAATTTTCTTATTGCTAGTTTTCTGTGTCCTGCATACTTCTCATCCATGTTGGGTGGGGGGTGGGGGGCTCTCTGAGGCCCAGAATTTACATTACAGCTTCTCTTTCCTTCTTCCAACTTAAAAAACAATTATTGAGGTCCCTGGGTCAGAGCACAGAGGCTGGAGGATTATACCCACTAACGTGTAAGAAAGAGGAGGCTCATTGGGTCAAGCAGGACTTCTAAAGGGTTTGACTCCCATTAATGTGCTAAATCTTTATAGAATTAGACTTTAAAGTCAAGAGCATAAGCCAATCTAGTTGGAGTTAAAAGAATTTAAACAGTAAAAGGAAAAAAAAAATCTCTGGTCAGGTTTATCAATTTTTTTTTTCCTATGGAAATACAGCAGTATTAGGAGTCAGTTAGATCCCAGAGATTCCTAGGACAGGAAATAGGAAGTGGCACCAGGCCTAGAAGAGGCAGCATTTGTCCATCCATCCCTCTGTCCATCTGTCTGTCGGACCATGTATCTAGCACTTTTTGAGTATTTATGTACCAGCCTCTGAAGGCATGCTGATGATGGAGAGACAGGTTCTGTCTACTTCGAGCTTCGGGTTGAAGAGGGACAGATGAAACTATGAACCTTCTCAACATGCTGTGGGGAGTGCTAAGAGGGTGTCACCCACAGTGGGACCAGAAAGCCTCTGTCTCTCCACCTGTGAAAGGAGAGTCTCTTCTTTCCCACTGAGACCCATGTGCAGCGGGCATGGGAAACGCGTTCCTGAAACAGATGCTGGAAGGTGAGCCCCAGGACTCACGGCTCAAAGATGTGGGCTGCCTAAAAAAAAAAAAGCAAACCAAAACCAAAAACCTTTCACAGTTGCTTGCCCCTGCAGGGTGTCTTATACACTTCAAAGTGATGTCAGTGTTCAGCATCTCCCTTGATCATCCTGCCTTAGGTTGACAGGGTAGGCAACTGCAATCCCAGAGGACCTAAGGTCACATGGTCAGCTGGGAACAGAGCTGGTTGCTGATATACTTTGCTGGTTCATTTCACGGGTGAATTAGATGGAAGGTGAATGGAGGGCCCCAAGACACTGCACAGATAGGCAAGAGAACGAGGTTCTCAGTACACAAACCCTCCTCCATTGCTGTGACAGAAACAAATGTGATGGAACAAGGAAGAGTTCCTTACAGCTCTTGGGTTTCAGGGGAAGGGATCAGTCCATTATGGAGGGGGAGGTGTGTTTGGGGTAGGTTTGGCTGTAGTGGGAGTTGCTTGTGGTAAATCTTTTTACATCTTGCTGGGTCAAGAAGTAGAGTAGAGGGCGCTGTGCTAGTACCACGGGGTGCATATCATCTCTGGAGCCGTGCCCACACATTTCTGCTAGTTAGACCACAGTCTTAAGGTTCCACTGCCTCCCCAAATAGAGCCGCTAGTTGGGGACTAGGGGCTCAAACACATACACCTGAAGGAAACATTTCAGTCTCCCTCCCTCCCTCACCATATCACTGTGTTATGCTGCCCTTTCACAGTCCCAACCTCTTCTCTGAGCTGGCAGCAAGGGAGAACTCAGGCCTTAATCTGGGACTTCCTATGATGCCTCACCAGCTGGCTAGGTGTTGTCTCAGGACAGCAAGAAAAGGGCTGGAGCCGACTCAGCATAAAGGGGCATTTCTACTTGATGGATTGCAGTATGCTGAGCTTCCATTTTAGAGTGAAGACTGTGGCCCAGCCAGTCTCCTCCCCCCTTCTAAGAGTAGGGGGACAGCAGGGGGACTCTTACAGTGTTGACATTGCCATCCTGGGGCCTACCTGATGAATGTGGTCACTTCTTTATAGTGACTACACCCTGGAGTGGGAGGTGACCAGGCAGCCTTTGTTGAAAACAAACGGTATATACAGCAGACAGGCACCCAGGCAGCTGGCTGCCACAGGTGTGTATATACAATCTGAGGGATGCCTTCCATAGACTCCTGATCAGGGTGGATATTATTCTTGCTCCTTATAACCTTAAGAGCCATGGGCCTGAGAGCGGTGATGGTCCTGATTCTGCTATAAATGATTCATTCTTTTGTGTTTAAAACTCTTTCTCATGTTTCTGTACCACAGGAAACCCAATAAGATAGCAGGAAAACACTAGTTCAGAGAAATGGTGGCATAAGGAGAGAAAGTCTGGATAATAGGAAAAGAAACCCCCAGAACAAGAGATGATGGGGGGGGCGATAGGATGGATATGCAGATAAATGCACATGCACATTTGATGAACCTTCCCTCTGGGCAGAGGGAAGACACTTCTGTTTAGAAAGCAGCACACTTGTTCTCATTTTGTGTCCAAAAAGCCCGTGTGAGCTGCTTTTCAGGCCCTGGATACAGAGCTAGGGCCTTTGAGTGACAGTTCATCCCAGACCTAGTGCTGATGCTCCACCTACCTTGCCAGGCTTGGCTAAATAAAGACCTGGTCCCAGTGGGGGAGCCACTGGGGTTGAGAGCTCTCCTGGGGGTGCCAGGAAGCAGGCACTGTTCAGGAGTCTTGGCAGAAGCAGCTACTGCCCCTATCTGTCTTAGCTGAGTAGTCTGGCAGATGGCCAGTGCCCGAGAGAGGCTGAGGGGCTGTTCCAGGCAGCTGGGGGCTGTCAAATACAGCATTGGTCCCAGCACAAGGCTGGGTGTGGTGAATACATGCCATCCACAGGCAGCAGAACAGTGAAGGCAGCGGGCAAGGGGAGGCAATGTCTGGGGTTTTGTCTTGCCATAGCTCTGCAGAAGGGCGGTTTCCTGGCTTATTTACGCTGTGATGGACAAGCGGGCAGTAAGGAAGGACTGGGGTGCAGCCTCTTTTTGGAAGTCTGGTGAAAGGAGTTCAGATCAACACCAGCTGTGCCCAGCTTGTCTCAGATGACATAAAGCCATGTCCCAAAGTGCCTTGGGTACTTTTCCTGTGCCCACTTCCCCCAACAGCCACCTGTCCTGGGAAAAATCTTGAATGATGTAGTACATCAGCAGGCTGTTTTTTTTTTTTTTTTTTTTTTTTTTTTTTTTTTTTTTTTTTTGTTGTTGTTGTTGTTGTTGTTTTTTCTCTTTAGTGAGAGTTCACTCCTTGCCATAGGGTGAGAAGGACCTGCTTTCTGGTCCCAGATGTGAAGCTTGCTGGCTTATGTCATGACCTTGGGCGGACCATGATCTTTCTTAGCTACGTAGTGGACAGTCTTCAACCCAAGGTCATCTGTTTTGAAGGGAGGCTAGTTATGGTCATGTCTTCCTCAAGGTCTGGATGGGGCAGGCGTTTGTGCTGTGTGAGGCATTGTATCTCCATCAGAGGGTTCATGGATTAAGGCTGCGGCTCCATCCTGCCCCTTCTCCCTCCAAGCAAGCAGGTTCTGCTTTCTCTCATGGGCTAGCCTGGAGCCTGAGGAGCTCTCTGGGCCAGGTGAGGTCACAGAGCAGATCCTGGGTCTTGGGAAGAAGCTTAGCAGGGAGATCCCACCTCTTGTAAAAAATCCTACTTCTACCAGGAATGTGAAGCTCCCAGAAGACTGACTGACATCAGTCAGGGAAATCAATCCCCAGGGGTAAAGAACACCTCTCTTCCTAGTCTGGTCTCCTTCACCCTGCTGTGAAGCCTTGCTCACTCTGAGAGAACCGGAAGGTTTAGTTAACCCCCAGGCTAGCACCTTGTTTTTCAGGGCTGCCGCCTTGGGATACTAGTTGGGGTTCTGTCATCATTCGAGAGCAACAGGGACTGGAAGAGAGCCCGGTAAGCTCAGGGATAATCCAGGCGCAGGACACAGGACTAGAACTGTTTTACGTGGACAGGTTCCCTCCGAGCCTCAAGCTCCAAGGATGAATCCAGACAGGTCCAAAGTATAAATAACAAAAAAGGTTTTCATTCTCATGATTCTTTTTCCAGACAGGGCAGAGAGAAAGGGATTATCTTAGATGTCCTTAATGCAGGCACAGAATTTATAGACCCGGAGCTGCTGTCATTTTGTTTATTCGTAGGCTAACCCTGATTGACTAATGCAGGACCCTAGATCCTAGCTGCCTGACTTTATCCCACTTTATATAGGACTTTGTATGAGTTTAACCATGAACCTGACCCATGGATTTATCATAAGAATTAACGGAGTGTTAAGTTGTATCGCGCCATCAAGTTAACAACTAATTTCTTTTTTTTTTTTTTTCTTCCCACAACAGAGCCCACAAAATGAGAGCTGTTGTCTTTATTCCAGCCTGGCGATTCTTGGGTAGATGGGAATTTCCCTCCTCCCCTCCACCATAGTCCAAGCTGTCAGCAGCATCCTGCTGATTCATCTTAGAGTGCACTGACTCTGACAGCCATCCCCTGTCCTTGTCCACTGCCATCTCCTGTTAGGGACCCTCATTACCGCAGGCCAAGACTGTCACAACTGCCTCCCTACTGGTCTCCATCTTTCATACACTTGTCATATCAGTATCACTAAAATTATGATGTCACCTACCTGCTCAGCCCTTTAGTGGCTCCCAGGGGCCTCAAGTCTAAAGCCTGGGGTATGTGGTCCTCTCCCATATCCGTCAATTGGATCTGTTAGATCCTCTTCTACTTGTGCCCTTGGTTCCTCTCAATGACTGGGTGTCTCAGTCCTTCCTTACCACAGTAGTCTCCCACACAACTCCCATGCCCAAAATGTCCTTAGCCAAATCTGTTCATGTCTCCAGAGGGAATCCCACTTCCGTGAACAGTGAGATCAGTCAGCATTCCCCAAATCCAGTGACATTTTCTTTTCTCCCCTCACTGGGATCCAGGTTGCCTTTGGCATGCTTCCTTTCTTTTCTTAGAGACATGACTAACTCCATCTCCACATGCTTCCCTGATAGACAACCCAGGTCTATTCCCCCAGCCTTTGGAACAGTTCTGAGAATGGGTAAGGTAAGCTTGTTTTGGACAGCTGATGGTAAACATCCTGGCGTAGGCTTCTGTCCTGTGGAGTACCATTCTGTGGTTCCTTGCATGTCTTAGCATGATGGGGTGATATATATATATATATATATATATATATATATATACTCTTGATTGGTTTCCCTCTGGAGGGCAAGGGAGCCCCTTCTTATACCAAATGAAGAGATTTTGGACTCTGTGGTGGTTACTCTGTGCCTCCCCTTACTCCTTGCTTTTGAGGGAATCTTCTCCACAAGACAAAGGCAAGAAGGCACTAAGTTTCATGTGTCCTCTTTCCCTCCCCCTGCTTGGTTATGATGCTCTGTCTGTGTTCAGGGGGTGGTCCCTGTGTGAGCACAGGCGCAGCAAGGTGAGGTCCACGAGAGCAGACAAGAACACAGGGTATCTTAGGTGTGAAAGCGCATCATGTCCCACCTCCCAAAGGGCACCCCATTCCCCCATAACTTACTCTTGCAAGAACTTCTCCCATCTTCTAGAAAGCACTTTCTGCTTCTCTTGAAACTTTGCTATCCGTCCAATCTCTGCTTCTCATTGCTCTTAGCTCCCGTAGCCTCCTGTAACCTCGTTCACACTCTGGACCCAGGAGGAAAGGGGTGGGCCAGGCATTCTGTCAGCAGCTTTGGGTGCAGTGCCCTGTCTAATCTCTACAAATCCGGTTTTAAGAAACATCCCCATTTTCGTATGAGCTAATTGAGGTCCAGAGAGATTAAATTGCCCTCTGCCTAATAGGTTCTCCTCAGCAGATCCTGGCAAACAGACAGTGTGTGCCCTATCCAACAGTAGCTTAGGTTGGCAGTTGGCAGAGGGTGGTGGATCTTGGTGCAGATAGGAGGGAGGAGGGCTCAAGGTAAATATGTCCCATAGCGTCAACAGGTGGTAGTGAGTATTTCCCATTGTCCTTTGTGAGGCCTGGGTGGTCCTGAAAGGCAGGAAGCATCACAAAGTCGCTCACCTCCTACTACCAGAACCCCCTGACTCTGTTCCCATGGGAACTCAGCAGAGCAATCCTTGGCTGTCTTCTATGGCTTTCTCAGCCCACTTAGCTTTTTTTTTTTTTTTCCAAAACCCTCTCCCCCTAGTACTCAACTAAGGCTAACCGAAGGTAAGGTCTGAATAATGGAGGGATTGCTTAGCAGTAATTTTGAAGGAGAGGCCCTTAAGGGAGGTGGGGTAACACCTGGATCATCAGAAGGGCCTGGATGTAGGTGAGGGAGCAGAAGTGGCTTAATTTATGTAGTGGTGAAGCGTCCAGCCTCTGGCCTCTGGGCTAAGAGTTTCTAGAGGTATAGCTCATTGCTTTTCATCTTTTAACCTACATCAGATGTGGAAGTTCCCCAATTTTTGAAAAGAATCTAGGGGACTCTGGGAAGGTAAAAAACAGCAGAGGGATGGAGGATTGATGGAGAGAAGCCAGCGCTCTGCTGTTGCTGCTGCTTTGGTACTTTCCGCTGGAACTCTCCCCTACCCAGCTGTCACAGTGGTGTTATTATTGGGTGTAGGGTCTAGGATCATTGTCTCCCTATGGCCAGATGAAACGCCTGTTCTGTGCCTTCCCGCCTAAATCCACAAGATGGAAGTTGCTCCCTCTAGCTTTTCCACTAGCAGCTAAGGCTGCTGGTTTTGTGAGTGACCCCTCTCTTCACACTAAACACACTACCACTTCCTTTATTCCACCGCCTTAATATTTAACAATGTATTTTAGAAGACACTCCCAAATAAACTTGGGATAGTGACCTCTTTTTTTTTTTTTTTTTTTTTTGGCAACGTGGAAAGTTGACGAAGCATCGCCTAAACCTGGCTCCGGGAGCCGCATGCAAGACATAGGAGTGCGAAATGCCGGGCAGCCGAAGGTGTGTCAGAGAGAAGCTTGGAACTAGGGTGCCGGGTGTGCGTGGGCTGTATGATCCTGAGGGCGCTGAGGTGTGTGTCCTGCCTGTCTGCCGCCCTGTCAGCAGCCTTACTTCGCCTTCAACCCTTCTCCAGCCAGACGCTTCTTTTTCGGGGCTTCTGGGCTTTTATTATAAATCCTATGACTAAATTACGCCGGTGAGCTGGGCCCAAAGACAGATGGACCAATTGTTCCCCTTCCCGGTTTGGGGAGGAGTCTCCATCCGGAAGGGTCTCCACCCGCAGCTTCGGGAACAGGGAGTGGCCTTAGTTCCCTGACTAGCTAGGGGGTCCAGGAGATCTCTGTCTGCGGGGAGGGGGTGGAAAGCAGAGGCCTGAGTGCCCCTTGTCTTGAGGCGCCCCAGCAGGGTGGGGTGTCAACCCGGGCCGGATTCTTCCCGCGCAGTTCTGTCTGGTTCACTGGCCTTCGAGGAGGAAGTTGGGACCCCTAGACAATCTTCTCTCTGGTCCAGGGGAGGAGAGATCAATTGGGGAAGACATATCTGGAATGGCTGCAGAGCTGGTGTGTGTGTGCGTGTGTGTTGGGGAGCGCGCGCGGGGTGGGGTGGCAAGCGAGGCACTAGTGTGCGGTAAAAGTTCCTGAGCTCAGCATGCAGAACACACGAGTAGGAGAGCGGGGTTAGACCCAGGGATATAAGGTTGGCGTCTTTGAGTTCCCTAGTGCTTTTGGGGAGACTCTCAGATCGGCTCCCCACGAGGAATACATCAGCTTGCAGAGAGTGGTTCTCTCTCTTCCAGACCTAGACCACCACGCCTGGGTTTTTCTACTGCCCTGCCCCCCATGCCTCAAGGATGGCTCCAGCACCCGGGCCTCAGTGTCCCCCTAACCTCGCTCAGGCTTCCGAAACCTCATGGCTCTGGGGGTCCAGTGCGGGGGCAGTGGCACTTGGAGAACGCAAGCCTTCACCTAGCCAGGATGACACATTGCTTGGAGAGGAGGGGGCGGGAGGCTTCGTTGGTTTGAGCGTGGACACTGGCCGGGGGATCTAGTCGGTTTCCGGCCAAGCCAGCAGGCTGGTCCCACGAAGGGCGGGCAGTTGAGCCGAGGGAGCCAGCGGTGGAGCTCACCCCTAGGCCAGTATTCCCGGGCGCCAGCGCCACTCCGGTGTAGCTTCCATCACCGCCGAGTCGCTACCACAGCTGCTGCAGAGTGTAGCTGTTCCGCCGCGCTCCCGCGCGCTGCGCCGCCAGCCGCCAGGGAGCCGGGGCGCTGAGCCCCGAGCAGAGGAGAGGGGCGAGGCGCGAGAGCCTAAGCGAGGGAGCCGCGAAGGGGGAGGGAGCGGGAGGGCGGAGGGAGGAGCAGGGAGAGAGGGAGTAGGGAGGGGAAGAGAGAGAGTGAGGGAGAGCGGAGATCGAGAGCAAAGAGCGAGAGCGAGGGAGAGGAGAGGAGAGGAGAGGGAGAGAGGGAGGGAGGAAAGACTCACGCAAGCACAGGCACACCGGCACTGGAATTCCATTAGAAAAAAGTGAGCCGAGCAAGGGATAGCGGGAGAAGATTTTTTTTTTTTTTTGAATCTTTTTCTTCGTCTTGGTGCCAAAGAAGCTACTCTGGTCTCCCGTCCTAGAAGCTCCTACTGGATTGCTCTCATCCGTCGGTGGATTTCTTTCCTATTTGCATTTATTCTGACCCCCTCCCTCGCTGCTTTCTTCCAGCCCTTCACTTTCAGATTGCCTCGCCCCCACCTCTCCAGTCCCCTCCTGGGAAGTGCAGGGGAATTGGACCCACGGGGACTCTCGCCTTCCCGGACGCGAGAGCGAAGGGCTGGGCTGACCTCAGGACCGGGCTGTTGGCTTAGAAGGCAGCCAGACACATAGCTACGTGTGTTTGATTTCAGTGGCAAGGGGGGGGACGTCGAGAGGCAGCCCACCGCCCGCCTCCCACCCCTCCCCCTCCAGCCAGCAGCGAGAATCCCTGGACTCGGGATCTTCAACCGGCGGCCGCCCGGCGGGATCTCCGCATTGGATTTGGGGGTCGTTATCATTGCTTGGCTGTTATTATTATCGTTGTTATTTTATTTTTAATTTTTTAAACCTAAGGGAAAAAGACACATACACACAAAACTGTGGGATTTATTTAACATGATCTTGGCAAACGCCTTCTGCCTCTTCTTCTTTTTAGGTGAGTACCTGCAGGTGGCGAGTCTGGGGGTCACAAGGGGCTGCGCGCATTCAGTCGCCCACTGGAAGCTGGGCATGCGGGGGTGAGCTTGGGGGCTGCGAGCAGGGCGCCGTGGGAGACACCGGGAGAGTGCGCCGAGCTGGGAGCCCGGGCCTGGGGCTCCGGGGAGCCGAACTGCCTGGGAGGCTCTAGAGGAGGGAGCTGTGCAGCGGCTAGCTGGTTGCGCGGAGGACCGAAAAGGAGACTTCCAACATTCAAACCTTCTCCGCACGCACTCCCGCGCCGCGCGCGCACACACACCGACACACACTCTTACTTGCAGGCCTATAGCGCTCATTTCCCTCAAAATAATGGGTTCAATTTGCAACAACTTAGGAAGGAAAAAAAAATGCAACTCTTGGTGTGAATGAAAGGAGGGAGGGGAGAGGCTGGCGGGACGCTATCAAGCCTGCCCCTCCTTTCTGGAAGGCCCTCAGAGTCGGTGGGTTTCGGCAGAAGGTCTTGGTTTGGACGTTTGCGGGGAGTCCTTGTAGTCACCTCCTACTTGCCAATCAGTCTCAGGAACGCACCCTATCTCTCCACTCTCTGTAGCACTTTGCAAGTTTCTCCCTACCCACCACCTCCCTTTCCAAGCCAGATGGGTAGGTGGAGCTCAGGCTTGCAAATGGGTGTTCAAGGCCTTCAAAGAGCAACAACCCAGGGGCCTAGGGCTTGTGGCACGGGAAAGAGGAGGCCAAAGTTTGCTCCTTGGAAAGAAGAAGATCGTGTGGGGAATGCAGGGAAAGGGAGAAAACAGATTTTAACAAAGACCACTTACTGCTCACCCTGTACGCCCCTTCCCTCTGTGACAGGGAGGAGCGGCTGCCCAGTGGTTCTGATTCTGAGCTCCAGCCGGCACCTCCCCCCTCCCCTTATACTTTGTAAAATCTCAGCTGCTTGGGAAGTAAGGTCTAGGGATAGATAGCGATTTTCTCTCTTACAGGTAAAGAAAAGATGCTTGCAAGGCTATGTGTAGCCCCAGGGTTCCCAGGCAAGGTTACTGGTAGGGAATTCTGGAAAGTGTGTGTGTGTGTGTGTGTGTGTGTGTGTGTGTGTGTGTGTGTGACATCTGCTTTTAGTCAGGTGCTGTTGTACTTGCTGGCAGACCAGAGTGAACTGGCTACCAAGCAGGCATCAAGAGATCACCTTTACCTTCAGCAGAAAAGGGCTTGGGATAGCCCAGACAGGGAGGTAGCCTTTGCTTACAGGAGATGTGAATGGGCTAAGAAGTGCCCTCCAGATTGGTCCTGTGGATTTGTAGTCGATGTTGGCTGTATCTTGGGCCCTTTGCTTGTTCACAGACTTTCTACCTCCCAGCTATGCATTCCCAGGGGACATAGCCCTGCCCTGGGGTGTGGCCTTCACCATACTTGCTTTCTCCACTTGTCAGTAACCCTGTGGGTGGGAGGGACAGGGTAGGAGGGTTGAAGATGCTCTGGGCTCACTTTCATCCTGCAGCCCTTTCTAGCAGCCTTGGGGAAGTGAACTCTCATTCCAAATGAATTGTCACAAAATTTGACCTTTTCTTCATTAATGGTCTGAAAAAAACGTGGCTTTCTAGGGTCTTAGAATGATCAGAGCCAAGAAGAAAGCATTGCATTTCAGGTAAAAACCAGCCAGATTGCCTGCTGTTGAGTTACACCCCTCCCTCATAAAGGATGCATGCTTCCAGGTATAGGGGTCCCCTCTGAGGGGCAGTGGTATATGAGCACGGATCCCCTCCAGTATCAGACCCCATGTTGCACATTGGGTGATCTTAGCTGAGGAGTCAGTTCTCCTCAGAGGTAGCAATGGGCATCCTGCCCATAATGGGTGTGTACACGTATGTGCACATATGTGTGTAGAGAGTATGAGCAGAGAGCAGAGAAATCCGCCACTGCCTGCTCCCCAAGGGTTGAGATGGAAAGTGGAGGGGGAGAAGGTTGCCTGACACCTCCTTGAGTTATGACCCTTCAGTCTCCTATCCCTTGAGAAGTCCCTCTCCAAAGCAGGGCAAAGGGCTCAAAGGAATGTCAGGCCAGAGGAGTCTGAAAAGCTCTGATGGGCTGGGATGAATGGTGTGAAGGAAATGTAAATCCAAAAGCCTTTTCCTGGCTAGACTATATAGTTGGGAACCACTTGGAAAGTCTGTTTAGCGTGGTGGTTCCTTAGCAGTTTGGGATTTCAGTCTCAAATCAACAGTTTGGCTGGGGCCATGTCCCGACCCCTTCAGATGCCTCTCTCAAAGGTTCTGGGTGAGATCTAGTGTCAGAGGACAGCGGTGGAGAGAAAGGGCTTTTTAACCCAACCATCCAGATTTCCAAGGTTGGCATAGGATGCCATGGAGAGAGGAAACAGAGTGGGCAAAGCACCAAGCCCCTGGTGGAATTCTAGCACATTCTGGCTGTTGAGGGGACTGTAGACACAGGAGGGCAATGTGGACCTCTGCCTTCCCCTCCCTGGCATTCCCTGGAACTGGTCCACACTGTCTATCCTTGGTAATTCCAGGTTTTCTTCCTCCAGGCCATGAAGGTTGCCTTTTCTTCTGATTCTTGGCTAGCCTCTCCAGGTTACCGTGATGTGATTCCCTTCTCCGGTTGGGCTTGGTTGCATCTGGGAGTTTTGAAGCCGAGTCCCAGAGATAGGGACAGTCGTTGAAAGGATGTCCTGGTCCTCTGCAGAACCTATCCTTGCCCTTTATGAACATCAGTTGACACAATGAGGAAGCCCTTGAGACTGGCATGGGGAGCCAGTAGAGGCTTGTGTTAAGGCTATCAAGAGAGTTCTCGGCTCCAGCTGCAGGGCAGGCCAAGACTGACTTTAAACTCTTGTAAGTTCTGAGCCCATAGAAGGCCCAGGGTGCCAGCGTGTCCCATTCTGAGCGCCACCCCTTCCTCCCGTGTCCCATTCTGTGTTCCCCTTGGGTAGTTTAACCTTTAGCTCAATCAGGTGGAAGGTGAAGTCCTATGGAACCCCGGGACAAAGTCAGAGAGAATGCAGAGCTAGCTGGCTGGCTGCCTGAGACCAGCTGACAGGTGCGAGTTGGGGGCGTGGTAGTTCAGCTGTTCCTGGGTGGCCCAGAGGCACTAGAGTCCTGTAAAGGGATGCAGGAATCTGCTGAACCCTTGAAAGAAAGCTGCTACTTCAGCTGTAGTGGAGGACACATCTCAGGCTAGTGCCTGGGCAGACCTTGCTTTCAGCAACTCCCACTTTGTACAGGTTTCTACCTCTTGTCTTGTTTCAGTGTGGTAACATCCTTCCACTCTTTCTGTTCTGGGCCAGGGGTGTGGTCAGCAAGAGAAGAAATTTTCCTTTGCTGTAGTTGGAGCCTCCTCCATCAGGAGTCCAACTCCCTTTCATCTCCTTTCCTGTTTCCAACTGGGAATGATCCCCCCTCACCCCCCCCCCCCCAAGCTCTGGGGAGTGACAGGCTTGCTGTGTGCAACTCTACCTGTAGGTGTCGCTGTCTCCCTGCAGTAGCTCCCCCATGAGCAGGGCCTCCTAGGGAGAAGGCCTGAGCGTGGCAGCTCTGAAAGAGGATGGGGTAGGGGGATTTTGCAGTATTCTGAGGAAGGGATGACTGGCCTAGAATTTTATTCTGTTTTGGGTGGGAGGGAGTGGAGGAAGCCTCTCAAATTATTCTTTGGGTCTTGCAGAAGGCAGTCTTTGCTCTGGCAGAGATATGTGGCTTTTTGAGGGGCAGGGTCTGGAGTTAGGGCTTTAGGAAGGACAGGGAGACAGGAAGATGTCTCCTGTGTCTGGAGGAAACCATTTTGGAAGCTTGGCTTTGAAAGGGTCTGGCCAGCTTCTCTCTGCCCTTCCTGTCCAGTCCTCAGGCCCCTCCCTTCTGGGGACACTGTGGGAGGCTGATAAGAGGGGGTGGGCTGAAGCCATACTCAGGCTGGAAGGCAGGGCCCCAAGGAGAAGTCTTTCCTTTCTAGAGTTGATTTATTATTTTGCTTTAGGAAGTATATATAAAAAAGACAGGGATTTTGGAATAGTGTATGAAGGAAAGGGAGAGAGAGAGAGAGAAGGAGAGAGAGAGAGAGGGAGAGAGCACATTTAAAAGAAAAAGGTGGTAAGGTCTGTGGAGAACAGAACCCTTGGGAGACAGGAAGCAAGAGATGATGGGAGATGGGAGAGGTCGTGATGGGGAAGCAGCCCAGGGGAGTGGGCTTGCTCCTGTGCTCCGGTTAATGCGGTCTCTTTTTCAGGGAGCTGGGGAAGAACTTGACCCATGCAGACACTTTGTCAGGCCTCTGTCTGGTGTGAAGTTGGCAGATACGGAAAGGCAAGACACGAAAGGGGTCTCTGCTTTTCTCTCCCAGGCCTCCTGGACTGAGTTAGGCTTGTCTCTGGTTGTCTTCTAAAGGCCTGATGATACAGAATGACGAGACTTGAGGGGCTGGAGGGGGCTTGCTGCTTTTGTGTGTGACCTTGAGTTGGACCGGAGCTTCCCTGGAATTTGATGTTGATGGAGTTCTTCATAAGTCGCAGACAGGCTCTAAGGGTTAACTGACTTTTGGAGCCTCCAATACCTTGGATGGAGCGGAGGTTTATCCGCTGGGAGTCGAGGCAAGATCCCGCTGCATAACCCTTGCCACTCCATGTTGAGGCCATGTCATTCTGTCTGGACTATTGGCATCTCAGCCTACTGGCAGTTTCAGTGAAGGCCTTTCTGGATTGATCATGCCGTGTTCCACCGCCTAGGATTGTGCTCAGGAGAAAATGAATGTGAACCATGGTTGTAGGGGAGCATGGCTGACTAGGTTGGGTCTGCGTTGACCTTGGTCTTGGTGTACTTCGTTATGGAGAGGGTGAGAAGTTCCTTCAAACCTTAGGCCTACATTGGGGTCAGAAACTGTGGTGGCCCTCATTCACGCTTGTCTTCCCTCCCCACTACCCAGACGAAACCCTCCGCTCTTTGGCCAGCCCTTCCTCTCTGCAGGGCTCTGAGCTCCACGGCTGGCGCCCCCAAGTGGACTGTGTCCGGGCCAATGAGCTGTGTGCGGCTGAATCCAACTGCAGCTCCAGGTACCGCACCCTTCGGCAGTGCCTGGCAGGCCGGGATCGCAATACCATGCTGGCCAATAAGGAGTGCCAGGCGGCCCTGGAGGTCTTGCAGGAAAGCCCACTGTATGACTGCCGCTGCAAGCGGGGCATGAAGAAGGAGTTGCAGTGTCTGCAGATCTACTGGAGCATCCATCTGGGGCTGACGGAGGGTAAGCTCGGGTGGGCTCCGAGGGAGGGAGGTGACGGGGGAGGGGATGGATGAATCTGACCAGGGACTCAGAAGGAAGAACTTGGTAAAAGGGTGAACTGATTTGAATCTGGAGAAAGTAGCTACCTCCTCCTAGGAGGTCAATGGTGATGGAGAAAGGGAGGCAACGAGGGTGGAGGATGAACCGGATGATAGGCTGCAAGCAAGGGCAGCACGGAACTGTGCCCACGAGAGGAAAGAGACATCAGGCAGACGTGTAAGTGAGAACAGGAGGTATCAGCCCCTGCCACTCTGATGCCCAGTTCCCTGGAGCGGAGCGCAGAGTCAAGTCTGTCTTCCTTCATGTGGTCTCTGGGTACAATGGCTGACCTAGGCACTTTATACAGAGCTTAGGCAACAGGTTCCATGACTCTAGGCAAGCCCTCTCGAAGCCTGCCCAAGGCAGAACCTGAGCGCCCCCCACTAGCCTCAATGATACCTCTTCAGCACTCCTCAGTCCAGACAGGGGCTTGAGATTGCATAGACTTCAGGATGATTGGTCCGCTTGGCAAGACGTTCATTTACTAATTCAGCAAATACGCATTGAGAGTGCACGGATGCTGTATGTTACTGGAATAGTCTAGGATCTGGTGTAGCCATTGCCTTTATGGAACTTAAAGCCTGGGGTAGAGGTTGGGTAAGTAAGGCGGCACTTGCCATTTGAAGGCATACGCGTTATGATGGAAAAGCATAGTAGGGACACCTCAGAGGAACATCTCTAAGTCCTTGTTAAAAAGTCTAAAGAGCCTTTCAGGGTTGGAGGGGTGGGGTGGGGGAGATGCTGTCTCCAGGCTGGGATGGAATCACACTCCCCAGGGGAGGGACACACTAAGAGTGGACAGATGGAGGGTGAGGCACGTCAGGGTTAGGCCCGAGAGTTGAATTTTCTTGAAGAAGTGTAAGTAACTGGACAATCTAGAGCATGGATTAGAAGGATGGGAAGCTGGGAAGAGAGAGATCTGCTGGGCAATAGGAAGTCTGGGTGGTTTTAATTCAGATTTCAAGGGACCTGATCAGACTTGATGCTTCAGAGTGTATCCATGTAGTTCTGGGGGGCAGCAGTCAGCTGTAGGGACTGTGACACCAGGCAGGAATAATGGTGGCAGGAACAGGACAGGGCAACCAAGGGGAAGCTGGATCTAAGTGCTTCTTAACAAGGTAGAATCAACAAGTTTTGGCAGCTACTGTCAAATGAGACAGGAAGAAAAAGACTGGCCAAGGAAGATAACCCAACTTCCAGTGCCTGTAAAATAGAAGGCGGCAGGGGGCTTGATGCTTCTCTAGGGCTCCCTACCTGTCATTGTTCAAGCCCTGCAGACATGCATGCACAGAGCTCAGGGCAAGATATGGTTCTAGAGAGATTCTGGGGTGTACATCAGCTCATGTGTGGAACCTGGAGCTAAGACAGTCAGTGGGTACAGTCACAGAGCAATGGGCCATGGAAGTGCCCTCTGGACCACTGCTGCCCCTTGGGTAAGCTTCCTACGTGGCCTCTAGGGGCAGGGCCCTGGTTAGGGAAAAAAAATGGAAGCGGGGATTGGACATGATGAACACGGATAATTTTTCCCAGAATTTTTTTTTGTGTGTGTGTGTGTGTGTGTGTAGAGGACAGAAGGAATGACCTACTTTCAAGATGTCTAAACCCCAAAGGAGGATGGATGGAGAGGCTAGGGGAAGACACGGGAAGGTTCGTTGTGCATTTGTGCCTCTGGGAATGAGGACAGGGGGTGTGGTCCAGGGCCAGAGCTGGGCCACTAACCTAAGATGAGAGTTTCCTTGCAGAGTACCAGAAGGGAAGGATGAGAGGAGTGAGTAGAGTCCCGAGAGAGGGTTCTCCAGTAGCTACTGAGACAGCTCAGATATGCTCTGAACATCTAAGTAGGAAGGACAAGCATTTAGTCATGGGATTACTCTCATAAAGATTAGAGGGGTTTTGTGGCTTTAGGTGGCCACTTCTCCCTAGCAACTCCATTCTGAGAGCTAAAGGGCACCGAGGTAGGTATGGCTATCCTGACACGCGTGTGCTTCTTCATACGTGACACGAGGAACCGTTCACCCAATGGTCTGCTTCCGGCGTGCACGTCAGGAAGCCTCCTGCTCCTGGAAGTGGATATCTCTGCCTTCTATGTTCATTTGCAGAGCTTTTAAGAAGTATTTTTATTTTGCTGTTACTTTTAATTATGCGCAGGTGTGTATGTCTGCATACGGTTATGAGCACGTGAGTACAGGGGCCCACGGGAGCCAGATTCTGAGAGCCAGAGGTAAAAGAGTTTCAGAGAGTTGTGAGCCTGCTGGGAACTGAACTTAGGTCTTCAGACAGCCAGTAGAGGTGAGCTAGCTTGTCCTGCATAGCAGGGGACAGGGCAGGTGATAGAAGAGCTGACTAGAGGTGCCCCAGGCTGATTGGCTTTCTGAGCAGGGACAGTGTTATCACCTTGGTGGCATTGCTCAGGACAACCTGTGATCAGAAGCAGGGGAGATGAGGCATTTCTCTGGGGTGGCAGCAGTGAGGTCAGTGGTGACAGCAGTGAGCACAGTGCTTGTGTATTTGGTTGTCACTACCATGTGATCTTCAAGGCCCCGTTGGACTTGGGAATCCCTCACCGTACCTCTCTCTCTCTCTCTGGTTCCATGTCTTGAGATGATTTTTGAGTTAATTCTCTCAATGGCCACCTGTTAACACTACTTACTGTATACCTCAGAAGGTACTAGCCCTGCAGAGACTGGAGTACCTATGCTTTCCAGTGAGGGTTCCAGAAATACATCCCATCTTGTCCCTTTCTACAGAGGTGTGCTTCTTCTCTGTAGGAGGCTACTTCTTCTCTTAGATCTCAGGGCTGGAGATTCTCCAACAGGAGAAGCCAGGAGGCCTTTGAACCTGTGAGTGCTAAGGTCTACCCAAGGTTGAGCCATTTCTCTAGAGGAGGCTGTAGGTCCTTTCTCCCTGCATATTAATACTACTTAGTAGTTGGGCTGGATCTGGGGCCAAGAGGAGGGCAAGAACCATTGAAAGAGGAGACAAGAGAGATGATTGGAGGACTCTTCCTCCAATTCTTGGTTTCTCTGTGACCCTGAGGTGGATGGGACTTGCCCGGGTGTTTGCTTCCTCCACGCAAGGCCAGGAATTACACCGGCAGTAGGAGCCAAGGTTGCACTGGAGGAAGGTGGAGCCAGTGGGTCAGGCATAATGGCCTCTGGAGAGGTAGCCACTGAGTCCAGGGAGTCAGAACTGTAATACATTAACCTTGACGGTAAGGGAAACTGAGGCACGGGGGTAGAATGACTGTCCAGGGTACACAGCAAGTTGGTGGCTGAATTCAGGGGCCTTACACTATATCAAGGTTTCTTTCAGTTGTGCTGAGGGTGATCCCATAGCCGGGACAGTGATGTGGGGTCTCTTTCCTCTGTTATCACAACTGTGTATGCCCATGGTAGATACCACCAAAAGTGACTCTGAAGTTCAGGGCCCACAAAGAGCAAAGGCCTGCCCCAAGTGACAGTTCCCAGGATCTGCATCCTGGTTCTGGCTTCAGTGGCCCAGGCCTGACACTTCCTGGTACACCCAGCTGCAGGACCAGACCAATTAAATGACAGTGGGTTTAGAGAGGAGGAACCCCTGGTTAGCCAATGGTGTGGGCTGCCCTACAGACCAGACACAAGGCTGTGCTTCCTGTACTCAGGCGAGGTGGCAGTTGGACAGTGCTGGGGAACAGTCCAGGGGCAGCAGAGCTCTGACCATAGGGTCTATTGGAGGGCCACACAGTATCTTGGAGAGTGGCATACTGTGAGAGAACACTGTGCTCTAGGGCCGCCACCCCGGGTTGAAAGCCGGGCTCTGCTGCTGACTAGGTGATGAAACTAAGTCACTTTGGAGCAAGTGACTTACTCTGTGCTCCCTGCTCCTTGTCAGCGCAGTAGGTGAGCAACAGTGCCTAGCTCGCAAGGTGGTGAAGAGAATAAGTTAGTTTGTCTGAAGTATGTTTGGTGTGCAGAACTTTATTTTTTTTTCTCCCTACAACAACTCCCAAGGTCTTAGATGGTTTGGCTTTAAACAAGGCAGTGCCTGGGGGCCCCCGCCCCTTGGACTCTCCCAGGGGAGAGTAAGTTAAACCTCAGTGGGTACAATGGACGGCACTTAGACCTTGAGAGGCAATGGATCAAGTTTCGATTCTACTGGGTCACATACTGTGTATGCTGGGTGCTGCCTGGCACACAGCAAGCTTCCCAGTGCTCTGGCCAAGGCTGCAGCCAGCCACCTTCTGTTGTGAGGAAAGTACGCAGCAGCTACGAAGCGTCCCAGAGCTAGCTGGATTTCCAGTCCTGGTTCTCTGTGGCCTCTTGGGTTAGATGAAGGAACCTCTTGCTGAGGTGGTCTCTGCTCCCTCTGGTAGGGACATCCTGCATAGATACTGCTCACTCAGGCTCTCGGGAGGCAAAGGTGCCTGTCTGTGGCGCCAGGGCCCTGCCGGATAGGAAATCAATGTGAGAGGCCTGTGGGTCACCCCCTGTCTGCCCCTCCCCGTCACCACACACACACAGTCTGAGTGAGTTTGCATTGATTTCTCCGCACTGGTCAGGTCTCCTGAGGATGTTCCTCTTTCTTGCAAGGTGTTTGCAGAGGGCATGGGATTCTTGATAATGTGGTGAGGGTCTCCTGGGCATCCTGGGGCCATTTATTTCCTGTCATTCACTTGCTTTTCTACTCCAAGCCTCCGACGTCCTCTGAAGCTCCGAGGGGGCGCACGAGCTAACAGGTAGAGGAGAGGTTAGAAGCTTGTGTGTCGGAGGCCAGGCGGATAGGAGCATGGGGTCAGACCCTTTACCTAGTGACATTTAATGTTCCCAGCTAGACTCTCTCTGATGACATGAGGTGAGGCCAAGGGGGAATTCTGAGTGTGTATCCCCAGGAGACCAGTTTAGCCCTGGGTCTGCCACATGAAGCTGTGGGGACCCCCGCCCCCCCCGGGAAACCTTGCTGGGCTATCCCAGAGTCCTCTCTTGTGAAACAAGGAAATTGAACTAAAAAAGTCGTAGTAAGACCCCTGTCTCCAGATGCTGTGATGTGTACTTGACCTTCTGAGGGCCATGGTTCTTCCCGGACTCCTCTAAAGAGGGTTGGTCCTGCAGGGAGGTCACGTGGCAGACAGTCATATCTGCCCCTGCTGGTGAGAAATAACTTGTCTCTACAAGATGAACTCTCACCCCTGACTTGCCAGCACAGCGTTTTCCACCTTGGCAAGGGCTGCCCTCGTCCACATCCTGGGGTGTGTTAATGGGACTGTCTGAGGAAGAGTTGCTGTCTGATGGGGGTGCTTTGCCTGAGGGAAGCCCGTGTCTCACATCCACCTTTCTTCCAGGTGAGGAGTTCTACGAAGCTTCCCCCTATGAGCCTGTGACCTCGCGCCTCTCGGACATCTTCAGGCTCGCTTCAATCTTCTCAGGTAAGTGACCCTTGCTGGTGCCTGCTCCATTTCCTCTCACCCCTGGGGCGTGGCCCATTCATCTCTTGGACCCAGGTGCTTTTCCTGGTCTTCCGTTGGCTCTATGCTTCACCTGCCTGCTCCTCACCATTTTTTTGAGCTTTAGCTCCTGGCTTCTCGGAAGCCGTGTGGCCTTCTTCCTGCAGCAGTGGCTGGAGTTAAGCGTTTGCCTGGTTCCTTGGTGGTCATGGATAGGTCTTGAATCTGAAACCCAGGACCGTTTTGATGGCTTGTGCTCTGTCTTACCCTTGCTTCCATTTCTGCTTCTCTGGATCCTCAGTTTGGCACGTTCGTCGGCTATGTTGCTCACCATCCTCTTTGTGTCTCAGTTTCCCCCTTTGTGAGGTGAGGAAGCCCCTATCTGCGTGGGTTAGCAGTGAGTCAGCGGACTATAAAGCACGTGGCAGGCGGAAGGACTCTTGTGTTCTGGAAATACTAGTTGTGTTGGTTGGTGGAGATTTCGGGTGTTTCATCTTAAACATCCAAATCTAGAATGCTCTAAAAGTTCAAGTATGTTGACTACTGAGACAGTGCCACAGGGGTGAACTCTACAACTGACCAGATGAATGGGACATAGTGAAAAGGCAGGAGTACTGAAGTTAGAATGTAAGAGTCCCTTCAGGTTGTGTGTATCAAGTATTCATGAAACAGTATCATTTTGTGTTTGGGTCCCATCTCTATGACATCTCATTATGTATATGCAATTATCCCCAAACTAGTGACCATTGGAAATACTGAGCATGCCTGGTCCTTAGCAGCTCAGGTAAGGGATCCTCTGCTAGCTTCGTGTTACCACCATCCAGTCTGCGCTGGGTTTTCTTTCCATTGCTTGAACCACCAGAGGTAGGAGTCTCCTGGGTGATTCCCCCGAGGAATGAGAAAGACCGTGCTGGGCTCTCGTTTTACTTTCTTGTTGGGTCCATGCTTAGGAATGTGAGCAGAGACTCAGCCAATAAATCACTGGCTTTGCAAGCATGAGGACCTGTGTATGATTCCCAGTCCCAGTGTGAAACTGCTGAGCATGGACGGCTGTACAAACTTCTAATCCCAGAGCTGGAGAGGTGGAGGCAGGGGGATCCCTGGGACTCACTGACCTAGCCTTCTTGGTGCGCTCCAGCCCATAAGAGACCCTATCTCACTCTGTTCCCAAGAAGGCAGTTAGGATTCCTGAGGATGGTGTCTAATGTTATCCTCTGGCTTCTATATGCATACATACTTGGACATACATGAACACATGTGCACACACCTGTACATACACAAATGTCCGTGTGCATACATACACATTAAAAATATTAGAAAAAAGAGCTATGGGTTTGTGACTCTTTCTTCTTGATTTTCCCTCTGGCATTTGGTAGGCACTGGGGCTGGCATGGTCTATCTTAGAATTGTACTCTCTGTCTCTGTCTTTCTGTGTGATTGTATGTTTGTGTGTGTGTGTGTGTGTGTGTGTGTGTGTGTGTCTATGTATGTATGTATGTATGGGCGAGTGTATGTATATAAGTGTAATTATGTGTGTTCTGTTCTTACAGGTTCTCTTACAGGTCCTCCCTCCCTCCCTCCCTCCTTCCTTCTCTTTCCCTTCCCCTTTCCCTTCCCCTCCCCCCTCTCTCTGTGTGTGTGCGTGTGCACACGGTCAGCTCTTACAGTCTGTATGTGTGTATGTGATTGTGTGTATGTGTTCAGCCCAGTTCTCATAGGCTGTCTCTCTGTTTGTCTCTGTATGTCTGTCTCTGTGTTTCTCTGTCTTTCTCTGTCTCTTTCTGTGTCTGTCTGTCTGTCTGTCTGTCTATCTGTCTCTGTCTCTCTCTGTGTGTGTGGTCAGCTCTTACAGGCTCCAGTGGCCAGCCTAGAGCTTGTTCTCTGAGTTGCTGAACACAAGGGTCTGGGATCCAGGCTTTGGAACCTTCTAAAGCTCTTCTTATTCTGCCATCTGGTTTTTAGTAGCAGCAATAGGGACATTTTGGCTTGGCCAGCATCTTCTTGTGCATTGTAGGGAGTTTAGCATTGTCTCCAGAGTTGTCTACGGATGCACTTATATATCCCCAAGGTGTGAAAAGCACAAATGTCTTCAGACACTGTCAAATGTTCCCTGTGGGGCAGAGCCACTGCTTGGTAAGAAGCAGTGTTCCAAGTGTCAGGCAAGGTTTTCGAGTGTCTAGATCAGTGCTTCTCAATTATCTTTATTACTGCCTCTCTAAGGAGGTAAGAATAATCCCTTCAGGCAGAGGCATTAAGTTTGTGTCACAGGGTTGAGTTTTGGATGACTATCAACCACTTGGAATCCCCATTTATTTTTGTTCATCCAAGGACCAAGTTATCCTGCTTTGACATGCTACTGTCCCTTCCCCTAAAGATGCCTCCTTTAGATGATCCCAAGAGTGGTGTCTGTGCTCCTGGTGGGAGAGATCCTGGATTCTCAGAGGAAGGGAGGTCCCAGCACTCCTGGTTGAGTCCTATCACTATACAAAATACTTATGTCACTAGTTCACAGAGGAAAAGTCCACTTCAGCTCATAGGATCTGAGGTTTTAGATCACAGCCCGTTCACTTGGGGCTGGGCACCCATTTTACTATGTTGGGATGCATGTGACTGTGGCATGAAGCCAAACTGCTCCCGTCATGCCTGGGAAATGAAATAGAAAAAGAGATAGAGACCAGGACCCCGTAGTCCCTCTGAGGGCATACTCTCAATGATCTAAAGACCTCCCACTAGGTCCCACCTCATAAAGTTTTTACTCCTTCTCATAATGCCAACCTGGGGACCATGTCTTTCATGTATGAGCATTTGGGGCTATTTAAGGATAAAAATCTATAGAGGTAGGCACAGTAGCACATGCCTTTAATCCTAACACTCAGAAGACGGAGGCAGAAGAATTGCTAGTTTGAGGACAACCTGATCTACATAGTAGGTTTAAGGACATCCTGGGCTAACAGATTAAGACCCATCTCAACAAAACAGAACAAACCAAATATTCAAGCTGTAGTAGCTAGAGAGTGGCCATCTGGACATGGCCTTGAGTCCTTGTGGTGGCGTGGGGATGATAGAAGTAGACGGGGATCTTAAAGCTGGCCAGTCACATCACTCTGCCTTGAGTTCCCACTGCTGTAGGCTCCTATAGTACCTATCGGTAGCTTTGGGCTTAGAGCAGGCTGCCTTCCGGCTCTGACTGTGGGTGATAGTGATGGCTGTTTTATAATTTTGCCCATCCTATGTGGCTGGATTATATGATCGGCTGACCAAAGCCCCTTCCAACTGACATTCTAAGTCTCCGTTTCTGATTAGTTTGGGGTACAGATCCTCCATGGGTTGGACCTTCTGAGACTGTGCTCTGAGGCTCACATGCAGGATTGAGGACATTGTTGGCCTATGTCTGCTGAAGTGGGGCCATATTGGAGTTCCAAGTGCATCCATCGTACCGGCTACACATTGGTCAGATGCCAGCTGATTTCTACAGTGTAGACAGGTGCTTTTGGGTTTGCTCTGTGAATGCTGGAAGTCTGTGGTCCTCACCTTAACTCCAGCTCCTGTTGCTTCCTGGATTTAAACCTTAAGTACCTTCTAGCAGACGGATCTTTATGTAGTAGACACTTGGCACTCTGTGGGACAAGGATGTTGACAAGACAAACGAGAAGATCACTGGATGTGCAGCCAATGCTCGCTAATGGTTCTGCTGCTTAGTGATAACTGAGTCATGGGTGGCTCTGGAACTCTGTGTTCCAGTCCACTGCCCACCATCAGGGATGGGCATAGAGGCTGCGGCACTGCATTTTCATTTGGGTGTGACATTATCCCTATAGGATAATGTATTCGAAGCTTGGTGATGCTTTTTATGGGGGTGGGGGGGCATTACTTGGTGGAGGTAGGTTACTCTAAGTAGACCTTAAAACTTAGCCCTGCTTCTAGCCCCAGCTTCCAGCTTCCTGACCCATGCTATATGGAATAGGTTCCTTCAAGCTTCCATTTTCATAGACCAACCTACTTAAGCCCCCATACATTCCCTGCTATGATGGATCGTACCCCTTTGTAACACAAGCTAAAAGATATCTGTTTTCCTTTGCATGACTTCTGTCAAAAAACTAATACATGGTCCTATTGACTCTTCTGGCAGATGGTGGACTGTGACACAGAGCTCTAGAGCCATATCTGGCCCAGTTATCCCCGAGCAGCAGGTGGCAAGATGCTAGTTCTGTAAGCTGCGCAACCATTGACCTCCTCATTTGTCTTGTCAACACCCTTGAGGAAGGTTCACTGAGCCCAATCCTGAAGTTGTTTGAGGGAGTAGTGCTCACTGGAGAGGCAGTTAGAGAGGGGAGGCCTTGGCCAGAAGACCCTACTCAATACTGGCCCTACTCCAAAAGACCATGGAAGCCTTTATAGGGCATTCAGCAGAAAGAAAATGGGAAGCAGAGTCAGGAAGCCAGATGCATAAGGCTTCCCATAAGGCTTTGGACACATGATTGTTTCCCCCACCCCCTGCTGAGAGACAAAGACATGAGTTTGAGCTCCGTCATCTTTTGTCCCACAAGCTTGGACCTCTGGCTGTCTTAGGTCCCTGCCTGGCTCTCCATGGATTGGTGTCTTTGGGCAGGGTGACCTGAGATCCTGTACCCAAGCACTGGGTCTTAGTGGGTGCTGCCCTGTAGAATGACATGCAGCTGACAGGAAGTGGCTCCCCACTTCCATGTGTCTTTGCCTGGCTGTGTGCAGCCCCCCTCCTACCATTTTTCTGAGGTGCCTGTGTTGGGGAGTACCAGCTCTGGGTGACCCCCTCTTGATTTACCACTACCAGCTGGGGCCTGTGGAAAGAGGGAGGCTGTTGTATGTTAGAGGTCCTCTTGCCTTTATCTTTTTATCGTTTCCTCTCTGAGGTTTGAGGCTGTGCTTGTTATAGGGACCCCTGGAGCATGAACTCTTCATCTGTCTGGAGGGTCTTGGAAAGTCCTTCTGGGATTCAGTTGACAAGGAAGGCTGCCAGAATTCTTACAACACCCTCTGCATGCCTGCGGCCTTGGGGCGGGCACAGCCTAATCCTTCTCCTTTCTTCATAGTCTTGCTCAACACTTCCTGGGTTCCATGATGGACCAGCCAGTCCCAGCCCAAGGCCAGCTAGGGGCAGTGTGGCTGAGACTGACCGACCAATAGCAATAGAGATGTTGAAGCATCTAACGTTGGAAGCCTTTACTTTAACCTGAGAAGAGAGATTTCATGAAGAAGTTGGGCTTGCTTTGTTCTTTGAATTCAAACTGTCCTTGAAAATATACACCAGAGCATTTGAAGAGGTGTCTGGCATAGGGGTCATGGTCATAGGGGTCACGGGCATAGGGGTCATGGGCCAACAGTCCTGGGAACAAATCCTGTCTTGGTTGCTGAATGCGTTAATCAGTTTTCTATCCTTGAGACAAAAGACCTGAGGCAAACAATTTGGAAGGAGGGAAAGTTTATTTGGGCTCATCATTTCAGTCCACGGTTGCTTGGCCCTGCTGCATTGGTCCTGTGGTAAACAGTAACAACCATGGTGGAAGTGTGTGGTGGAGGGGGGGCTCTTTGCCTGATGATAGCTGGAAAGGGCCACAGTCCTAATACTCTATGGGCGTGCTCCTCTCTGGCCTGACTTCCTCTATCTGGGCTCCATCATCTCAAGGTTCTATCAGCTCCAAAGCATCATCATCAGCTGGAGACTCAACATCTGGGGTTTTGGAGGGCTTTTAGCAGACTGTGTGTTCTTGGGGCTTACCATGGTCTTTTTGCGCTGAGGCGGCTACATCTGTAAACTGGGCATATGCTGTATACCTTCAGGGGTGACAAAGAGGCTTTAGTGAGAATGGGTTAGGGGATGTATCGTTTACACATGGAGACCAAGTTGGACTTGCTAGTTGATCATCTTCTCTCAGCTGGATCTGGGCAATGGGGGGGGGGGTAAGAGGTTGTTTAGACAGGATGCAGGGTGCTGATGTCCCAGGCTTCTGTGATCCCTTAAATGCAGCTGGGGGTAGAAAAGGTAGAGAAGAAAGCAAAAGCTTTGAAGCAGAGAGTTCCTCTGAAAAAGATTCTAAGAAGATGACCTGGAGCTAGCAGGTGTGTGGGTCCAATGGAGGGTGAAGGATGTGGCTGGGTATCAGTGAACAAGGAGGACTGCTTTGGGCAGGCAAGGGTGTCTCTGACAGCTAAGGGGCCATGACTAAGGAACACAGAGAAGCGATAAGTAGGTGGTGCCATGTCATTAGCCTCTGCCTCTGCATTCTGAGTGAGGTCCCTGGGGTGGGGGGAGGGGCGGCTCCAGGGTCTCCATCCCATCAAAGCATTGCTTAAGACATAGGTTCGGAGCATATTTGCCAAGCAACCACACTCTGTTTACTGTAAAGAAAATTGAGGTTCCGAGAGAAGGGATGGACAGACACTAGGGTTCAAGTTCCACTTTGAGCTCTGCCTAGCATCTCCTTAGAAATGTGCATGGGCCAGCAGAAACACCCATCTTCTAGGATAAGGACCAAACAAGACGACGTAGGTAAGCACTTTGCCGGGAGGGTTGCGTGGAAATATGTTAGCTATTTAGAAATGATCAGGGAGGAGCTTCTCCAAGGTCAGATGGTAGATGGTGGCAGGGTCGGTCTAGATAACATCTGAGAAATGGCTGTGGACCTCTGGTTGACTTGGCATTACCTGCAACAGCAATCAGAGCTTGTGGGGGCTGGAGAATGGAGGTGACAGGGTGTTTTTTTAATTTATTTTATTTTATTTTATTTTTTTTATTTTTAGAGGACAGTGGCATCCTAAGGCTTAGTTGAAGTCTTAGTCAATGACCACCTTCCAGTAACTAGTTGGGACAGGTAGTGGCTGGTGAGAGACCTGAGCTCAGGGGTTTTCTGTGACTTGTGGGCAGAAGGTTGGCTGTTCTACTCTAGCAGGTCATCTAGCTTGGATGGATCCCAGAGAGGGCTAGGGACAGTCTTGTGGGTGGGCCTCATGGCCTCCTTTATGTGGTTGTGGAATAGAAGAGAGCCCGTGCCCAGGAAGCTTTACGTATGGCTTCTGAGAGGGAACACTGTTCTTGCTTCCACGGCACAGTGCTTCATCATGTGTGTGCACTCTTCTTCATACCTCCTGGGTACACACCCCTCTGTGCTTCACCCCGATGACACAACGCTTGAGAGCCTAGAATGAAGACTTTGAGGTCTGCTGGCTGTAGCATGGAATCCTGGCCTTGCTCTACTAGCTGTGTGACCTCTGGGCTACTTGGCGCTCCTGAATCTCATTTTTCTCATCTGTAGATAGGATAGGTCTGTTGACTTGTGTAATGATGTAAGGACAGCTGCTCATGTGGTGTGTGGCACACTGGAGTACCCTAGATGGTGACCATTGGGATCACTGTCTGGGTATTGGAGGGAGAAAATGATTTAGTCTGAATGTTAGATCTGCCCAGGAAAAGGTAACCGAGGTTTCCAAACAACTCTGAGATGTTCCATGTGTGATGGATCTTATGAGTTCTGAGGGGCAGAGAGGGGGTATGCCTTGCTAGGGCACAAGAAATGTTCACAGAGAAGGTGGGATCGAGGTGGGCCATGAAATGAATATCACTTAGTTCTGTCCATGTGGAGTGTGTTCTGGAGAGACATGGAATCCACTGCTGCACAAGGTGGGACCTGTGCCCTCAGTGTGCAAGGGAATGTACACTGAGCTGAGGCACCCTATAGGTAGTTCATTGTCCATGAGGTTCAAACTAAATGCTGGCCCAGGCTTTCAGGGAAAGGAGAAATCAGCAGTGCCTGGGGCTATCAGGGAAGTCTTAGTAGATGAGAAAGGGGAATGGGAACCTGGGAATGACATTCCTTTTTTCATTCTTTCTTGTCTTTTGTGTGTGTGTGTGTGTGTGTGTGTGTGTGTGTGTGGTGTTCATACCTTGTGTATACCTGTGTATCAAGGCCAACCTCAGGTGTCGTTCCATAGGTATAAGGACCTTGCTTGGGTTTTTGTTTGTTTGTTTTTCGAGACAGGGTTTCTCTGTATAGCCCTGGCTGTCCTGGAACTCACTCTGTAGATCATGCTGGCCTTGAACTCAGAAATCTGCCTGCCTCTGCCTCCCAAGTGCTGGGATTAAAGGCGTGCGCCACCACTGCCCGGCTAAAGACCTTGCTTTTTGAGATAGGGTCTCTCATTGTCCTGGAGCTTGCTGAGTGGGTAAGGCTGTGGAGCCAATGAGCATGGGGAACTGCTCATCTGCGCCTCCTCTTGCTCTGGCATTACAAGGATGTGCCATTATGCCTGGATTTTTCACAGTTGTCCTGTGGTTTGAACTCAGGTCCTCAAGCTTGTGTAGTAAGAACTGCTGACGGGTCTTTCTCTCTAGCTCTGACATTTCTGACAGCATGATGCCTGGGAAGCCAGGCTAAGCTTGTGAACAGGGCCCATGAGCTCAGGGAACATTGGATACTGACTGTTGTGGCATAGCAGTACTTAAGGTAGTTGCTTGGGCAAGAAGGTTAAACCCTAGGGAGGTGGGTAGGGCTTTCCTTGGGAGAAGGGATTTATCCCTAGGCTCCAGAGTCAATTCACTTTGAAGAGCACCCCAGTGGCTCTGGAGGGAAGGTTGGGCCCTGCTGTATGCCTGGGGATGACCCTGTCATGCCAGCCTGCTTTTTCTAGTTTCTTGGACCACTGCGCAGGTGTGGATGGGTCTTACAGTCTGGGCTATGCAGAGTGATGAAAGGCTCAGCTGTATTGTCCAGCAGCCAGGCTCCTGTGAGACAGCCACAGAACAGAGGATGTCAGCAGGTTGGTGGGCTGGAGGAGCTGGAAGAGCTTAGCCCCTCCCACCCCCTTCATGGTGGCTCAGGCGATAACCCGCTTATCCTCAGGTTGTCTTCCTGAGCCGAATGCACAAGTGTGTTATTTAAATTTCAAAATCCCATTCTTCTTCGAACAGCTGTCAGGGACTCTGAGTGTCAACGGAAACTGGGCTTTAGCCGCAGCTCTGTCACCTCTTCTGTCCCCCACTTTTACAGAGAAGTCTGCTGGCCAGGGAGAGGAAGGGTGGCTTGGTGAGGGCCAGGGACTGATGGCTGTGGCCATGGTGATGCATGGTTGGGACCATCAGAGAGTGAGTCAGCCTCTCCACCTATTGGGCTGTAGAGATCCTTATATGTCTCTTCTCCTTCCATTTTCTCGTTTCTGTAAAAGGTGGGCGACTTCAGTCTCCAGTCAGTGGGTGAAAGGATTTGCTGGCACTGAGGTGTGATCAGGATGTTGGTGACTTCATCTCTGGTTGCCTTTGTTTTCAAGGAAGAAAAAAAAAGGAGCAGCATCAGAGAAGAAATTTAACCTAAAGGCATGCTTTTTAATGGCAGACCTTCAGGTGCTGTGGCTTGGGTAGGTCTCTTTTGCAGGTGAAGGTAGTTTTCTTTTGGTTCTTTCATTGCGTAGGCAGCCACCCGATTGCTTCTTTTGTGCATGATGGGTTCTGCTGGCATGTGAGGTGGCTCTTGGCTGGACACTTTCTGCCATCATCAGCTCCTGAGCTGGTTTTCTTGGGATTCTGTACACCGTAGTTGGCCCCTGTGTCAGCCAGTTTATCCTGATAGAAGTCAGGTGTGAGTGATGTGAGTTCCCTCACTGGATACACTCCTCCCCACCACAACCATGCATCCATCCATGCATCCATGTGATCCTGGGCCAGCAGGGTGTACAGAGAAAGGACCACAGCAGAGTGAGAGGTCCATGTGGAAACACAAGGTGGAGTGAGAACAGGGGTATTGTAAGTATGTGTGGCATACATGCGTGTGTATGTGTACATACATGAGGTAGTGTATCTGGGCCGATGTGTATTGATTCAAGTGGTGTGTGTACGTGAGTGTGTTTGTGGGGTGGTGTGTGCGTGTATTAGCCTTTTGTATGTATATAGATATGTGTGTCAGGATGCACGAATGACATGTACCTAGTGGGTATGTGTATGTAATTATGTGTAGTTATATGTGAGTGTGTGGTGATATGTGTTTATGGTGTGGTTTGTGTATGTGTTTATTATGTGTATGTGGTGGCATGGATGTGTGGTGATATGTGTTTATGGGATTGCTTATGTGTGTGTTTATTGTATATGTGTATTGGCTGTGTAAGTTAGTATGTGGATGTGGTACGTGGAGTGCCTTGTGTATGTGGGGCAGCATGCATGGAATGTATGCTAGCATGTGTGTGTATGTATAGTGAGTAGGTTGTGTGCAGCTATGTGTATAAAGTGTGTTTAATATGTGTAGTTGCATACATGTGAGTTAATATGTTGGGTTGCTTGTGTGGTTTTATGTGGCTGGTATAATTGTGTCTTATGTGTTTGTGTGGTGATGTGTATGGGGTGTTGGATATGTTTAACATGGCTTGTCAGTATGTGTGTAGTGGTGTGTGGGAGTGGCTGTGAATTTGGGGAGGTGGCTTTCTGCCTGTAAATAGAAAAGGAAGAAGAAGGATGGGCCATAGCCAGGGTGGTAGAAAGACAGAGGCTGGAGACATGGTTCTCCCCAGGTCAGAACAGAATCCAAACTGCTGTCCCTTAGGGGGCAACCCCAGCCACCTTTCTTGTCTTCTGGAAAGTCCTGAGAACATGGTTTAGGGATGAACACTGGAGCAATTTAGAAGATAGGAAGACATTTTGGTCTGGTCCACAAAAACAAAAACCAAAACCAAAACAAAACAAAACAAAAACCAAAGAAGAAAAAACATAACTAGCCTTAAGTCAGATGTTGATTGAGATTGCTATGAACACCCAGTTATGACTCCCAGAAAGAACCTAGCATGGGGAGATCAGGGGGATGGTAGGTTTGAGTCAGTTAGGGAAAGACCCCAGTGGGGAACATGTGTGTGTGGGACATTCAAAAGACCGTGCAGCTACAGCCCTGAGTGCGGTGTTAGCGGAGGGGATGCTGTGGTAGGCGGCACTGTAAGTCAGCAGACCAGGTAGTTAGGAGTTGGGGGTTTAATTGAAAAGTGATGGGGAGCCATTGGGAGGATTTTAGATGCCTGAGCAATACATTACGATACACACATTTGAAAGCTACTTTTGCTCAGTGGGAGAGTGGGTGATGATGAGGAAGCAGGGCCATGGGCAAGCATGGTCCCAGTCAAGGACAGGTCCAGGACAGTCAGAGGAGACGAGCAAACACAAGGGCTTGCATTAGATTGCATAGGTATATGGACTCAGAATTATGGCTCAATCACATTTTGGGCTTGTACATCAGTGATGCTGCCATTTATTAGGATGGTAATGATGAAGGAAAGGACAGAGTGGGGTAGAGTGGGTACAAATCAAGAATTTGGCTTAGTCTGTATTAGGATTGAGATGTCACGTAGACCTGCACCGGGAAAGGCCAAAGTCAGGGGCAATGTGTAGAGAGATGGTGGCATACAGATGACATTTGGAATGGTGGAAGGAAAAAGTTTATAGTCTGAGAGAGAGGTGGGGGGAGGCTAGGATCTAAAAAGCAGAGGGCTAGGATACAGGCTACAGAGGAGGAGAACCATATGGGAGTCGGGGATGGGGTGGGAGCTGGTTAGAGAAAGGAGGTGAAGGTTACTAGGTGTAGCCAAAGTCAAGCAAGAGAGGCTTGGAGACATGACCACTCCCTTGACCATATGGAGCTACTCCAGTCTTCTGCTGAACCCATGCAATGGGTAGATGGATTTGGGGGACATCACCCTCTCAGGCTTCACTGTGAAGAAGAACAGCTAGAGAAGGGGACTGGTGGGCCAAAGTGAGGTTTTGTTCTGTTTGGGGACAGGTAGCAATGGCCATGCGTTTGTTCTCTGCATTGGATGGAACATGACAGGGAGAACTTGGAGGGCACAGGAGGGGAGTGGAGGAGGGCAAGAGGATGTCCTTGAGCGGTGAGGAGGAATGTGAGCCACATGGCACACAGGAGCACAGGGAGCCAGGTGGCCTCTGGCAGGGACATTTCTGCCTCCCTAGCAACAGAATGCAAAGCTGGGTTGCAGGTGAGATAGTCTGGTTGTTGCCAGGGAAGGACGCTGAGGGAATTTCTGTTCAGCTCTTTTGTTTCCTTAAAAAATATAGGAGGCAATGTTCCGTCCTTTGAATGTTTGAGTATGCCCGTCTCCCACCCAGGTCCTGCGCTGAAATCTTAATTCTGAAAGTGATGGTGTCAAGAGGGATTTCATTTATTATTTTATGTTTGTGTGTATGTGTGTCTGTATGAGTTTATGTGTACCATGTGTGTGAAGGTACCTGTGGAAGCCAGAAGAGGTCATAGGATTCCAGAGGAAACCGGGTAATGAGGGGGTAGGTTCCCTTGACTGGAACTAATGCTTTTGTAAAAGATCGCCCAGAGAACTCCCTTGTACCATTGGACAAACAGGGGCATAGGGAGATATGATTGCCTGCCAGCTGAAAGTAAGTGCTTGCTAGTCAGCTTAGACTTCCCAGTCTCCAGAGGGGATTTCTGTTACTTACTGGCCACCTGATCTGTATTTTCTTTTGTAGCAGCCTGAGCACACAAAAACCACAGTGTTGTCAGATTAGAACAAAGAGAGAAGAAACAACAGACCAGAGAGACTGAGTCAGGAGATGCTGTGAGATAGATTTTTAAAATAGGCTGTTTGAGACTTGAGTACAGGAATTTCAAGTGAGAACAGTCATTTTTGCATGGTGTGCCTCTGAGTGACACTTGGCCACTGAGCCAGCATGGAGATGGAAGGTGGCTTTGCTCTCTTCCAGATTAGTGAGTTAGAGGAGGAGCCAATGAGGCGATGTGCTTGCCCTGGAAGTTCAGCCTGCAAAAGGAATGTTTGAGGATGGGGTGCAGTGGTGGACAGGGTTGGCAGGACAGTGACCAAGTTTCAGGGAGGGTGACAAATTTGGCTAGAATAGAAATTCCCGAGAGAAAGCGGTGGAGGTGGGGAGAAGGTGGTCCAAGGTTGGGATGTTGGTATGGATACCAGTGCACCCAAGTCTGGGGCATGGCTGTGGCAATGGGGAGCAGAGGAGTGGGGAAGAGGTAAGATGATATTCCAAAGCATTCAAATAGATTCTTGCTGTTGATTTCCACTACGTTTTTGCCGTTAAGCAAATTGACTTCTGGTTGGGCTGGCCTGATTTCAAACTGTCTGCCTCTTCTAAAGAGTACTCAGGTGGTCGTGGGTTTGCGCTGGGATCACTGGGTTTGCGTTAGGACTCCCAGGGCATGTCTGGGGAGGGCCGTGCTCTGGACATACAGAGTAGGGGAAGGATGGGGAGTCAGGTCCTCTCAGGTCTGAAAGGAGTGGGAGGTGGTATGTTGGGCCTGTTGGGAATGTTAGAATTGGTTATGTTGTCTCTTGGTGGTGGGGGGCAGGGAACCACTTTCTGTAGGTTGATTAGAAGCTTCAGGAGTGGGGGACAGATATGAGGAAGGGTCTGAGGTTCCACTTTGGCAGATTTTCTGTGTGGAGAAGAGGAGCTCTGGGGATGGCCTTTTGTCCATGGAGAGGGAGACTGAGGGACCTTCCTTTCTTTGAGCACAGTGTATAAAGGCAGGGGCACATGGATCTGACCTTTTCCATTGGCAAGGTGTGATGGACGTTGCCAAAATGGAGAGAAGGGAAAAAGTCCTTTCCAGCTGGGGATCTTATTTTTAAGCAGGCTCTTGTTGCTTATATGCTATGAATTGGAGACTCTGAGGGCCATTAGTAATGAGCTTTTCATTATTATAAGAAAAGCACTAGCGGCAGACGATTATACAAGAAAAAACTCATTTAGCGCAGAGTTTGGGCAGGTCCAAATCCAAGACTGGAGAGTGGACAGGAGTAGTTCTTCAAGGGGGCAAGTGTGGGAACAAATGGTTACATCCTGAACTTGAGTAAAAAGGCTGATGCCAAACTCAGGCTTTTATGACAATCCTCCCTTTCTCTAGAACCACTAATCCATGTGTGCGACCTTCCAAAAGCACGTACTCAACCAAGAAGAGACCTCCCAGTAACCCCCACCTCTAAAGGTTCTGCCATCTCCTAGTAGCAGGGGATTAACCAAAATTTCAACCAATGGGCCCTTAGAAGACATGCAAATTACATTCAAGCCACAGTGGATATTTTAGTTGTTATCATTCTGTTTTACCTTGGACGTTACCTGGATGCACAAAGGATGAACATTTTGGCCCCATCTTGCAGATGAGACAAATGAGGTGCACAGAGGTTCCTATAACCTCTACACACTTTTTCTGCTAGCCAGTAGCCTATATCTAGATAGATTTACCTCCCACACTACTTCTGAGCCAGTGTGTCCACTCTTAACAATAACCAGAGACAGACCATGAAGCCTAGGAAACCAAGGAAAGCTTCTGTCTGTCTGTGGGCTTCATCTCTTTTGCTCTAGACTTCGAGCTCCAGGCAGCTGGGAGTCTTCTCAGGCTAGTGTTGTTATGGCTCCAGCAGTCCTTGACCTGTGGTAGGAGAGAGTTCAGAGACTGATGGCTATAACACTGAAGCTGCGGTTGGGTGGCCTCTTGAGGATGAGAGATGATAGGTTATAGCACGGGATCCCCACTTCTGTCCATTCTCCTGTCCCTCTCCTTCCCCCTTTGTCTTTCCAGCCGATCATCCCACGCTGGTAGAGTTTGTTTATTCTTTTTCTCATTGTTAGCCTGCAGTGCTACTTGCTTGAGGTCTGTTGATCATCCACTTGACTCTCCTTCATCTCCTTCATGTTTGAAACTCTTGATTTCATGAAATGAGACCCTCTTGATTTCTTCCAACTCAGGAATGTACTAAACATGGGCACCTATGGTTCTGCCCACTTCCCCGTTAATCTCTATTCCCATGCTCAACCTAGACAGTCTTATTGAGTTAGGCTGCCCCTATGTTACTTAGGACTAGTTCGGTGTCTATCCCAGATGGCTCTCTGATCTTTCTGTTTTGTCACCATTTCCATTTGGGCACTTAGGAATTCTCTCATACAAACCAGGTTTCATCCCGAAACAATTAATCCTCTCCTCCTTTCTCCCTCGTATTCTTTTGTCTAATGAATCATCCCTATCGACCTGAAAATGCTAATCTTCTCCCTCTTCCCACTCGAGATCCAGCCAGTCCTGTTTTGCTGTTATCTCCACTTAGTGTGCAGAGTGAAAATGGGCCACAGTGACTTCCCTCCCAAGCCTTCCCCTCTCTAGAGTGTGGCTCAAGCAGCCTGGAGCTCATCTCTTTAGCTGGCTTCATCCATGTCCTTTCTTAGTATACCAAAAGTATGCTTAGTATAGCTCACTCCATGTACTGACCAGTGAGCTATTGTGTCTCCTCCTCCCAGTGCTTATCATTAGAGGAAAGCCTGAAGTTCTTACCCTGTCCTACACAAAGCTTCAGTCAGCCCAGTTCTTTTTCCTAAATTGGGAACATGCCAAACCCATGCCTGTCTCCAGGCACGTGACCTTCCTTTTGCTCGTAACTCTCTGACCTTGGATTTTCATGTGCGCTGCCCCTCCTGGTCATCATCCTCAAATTAATGTCACCTCCAGGCAAACAAACATTCTGCATCCCATCTCCTTATCATTCTTTCTTATCATTCTTTGGGAAAGTTTCCTCCACTACACTCTCCAATCCATTAAATTGTTTTACGTGTCTGTGTCTTTTTGTCAGTTTTCCTGTCACTGGAATGAAAGTCCCTGGAGGACAGGGACTCCATCTTTCAAAGCCTTGGTGTGTAGTCAGTTCCTGAAAATATTTATTTGTTTGAGTGACTGCTGATGGTCAGGCCATGGTGCTGTTGGTGGAGGGTCTTCGTGTGCACACACGTGTATAAATGAAGCTGGGCCCAAATGACCCCTGGGCAAGAAGGGAAGTTGAAGTATCTAGGTCCCTGTGACTTGTAAAATTCCAGAAGGTGGAGACTCTTGTTTCTGCTACTTGTTTGTGGTTGGAAAGACTGCCTTGATGGTTGGGGGTAGGGAGAAGGTAGGAGGAACAAAACATATTTGAGAATCGTCCTCAGGTGACAACAGAGCTCCAGGCTACCTTCTGCTCAGGTGGCACTGCTCAGTGGTGTGCTATGGGCGCCAGGTGTGTGTGTCTGCATGTCTGTGAATGTGTGTTTGGTGTTAGTGGTCAGCACCTGGACCTTGTCTCTAGGTTGGGCTCAAACTTTGGAAAGCAGCTTAGAGTCATGGGGTAGGTACAAAATCCAAGTGTCAGCCAGAAAGCTCGTGGCTCAGTGGGTCTTTGGATAGCGGGGATTATGAAGTCTGAGTACCTCTCTCACAGCTAGTTGCCTCTTCTGAACGCATACATGGTGCAGCTGGAATATGAGTTGTGTATGATGCACAATTAAAATTGAAAAGTAGCGGCTTTACTATGTCAGCTCCAGAACTAATGGAGACAGTACCTTGTAAGATGTATTTGCAAGAATTGAAGACTTTAAAGATTGAACCAATTAAAGACAAACTTAAAATTTTCACTTAAGAATTAAGGGAGTTAGGCAGGTTTAGTAGTTTAGGACTGTAATCCCAGCTGTGTGGCAGGCTGAGGCAGAAAGATCACGTGTTCAAGGAGTCTCTGGACCATAAAATGAGTTCAAAGCCAGGTTGAATAACTTAGTAAAAATGGCTGGTGCTAGAACACTTACTCAACCCACAGTAGCTCCCCACCCCCCCACCCCTTAAGGAAAAAATATAATTAAATATTCACCGAAGCTATACTGTCAACAGGGCTAAAATTTGGTGGGCTGGGTGACTGGCTTGGCAAACTCAACTCTATATTAAATACAGAGCAGCTATTTAGGGAATGCCAGTGGCATGACATGAAGGGTGCTATGATGTCTGGGGACTGCCTGGTGCTGCAGATAGACCAGCTCAAGTGAGTGCTTCTGGCAAGGAAAGAGAACCAAGGCTGGGGTGTGGGAGGCTGATGTCAGATCTTTTTCGGTGAGGTTCCTTAGCCATCTTTTCTCCTCCCTTGCTGAGGGAGGAACAAGGAAAGGGATAAAGAAGCCAGGGTAACACTCTGGTGGGCTCAAGTTCCTGTGGGAGAGGTTTATCAGGTTTTGGAAAATGCCAAGTGCAATTGAATCCTGCCTCCCTCTCCCCTGGGCAGCTGGGCACCATGGACATCTTGGCCCATCTCTGCCCTCTCTCTATAGGTCCAGGGGACCCATATAAGACATGCGTGGCAACATCTGTCAGGGATGGGCAGTCCTGGGTCAGGGGGCCTGGCATCCATTTTTAGTTTCCAAGTCTCTGTTGAGGTCTGTGTGGTCTATGCTATTTGCACAGTGGAATAGGTGGAGACTGAGAGGCCCTAAGCCTCCAGAATCTTCATTTCTGTCTACGGCACCTTTTCTTTTCTTTTCTTTTCTTTTCTTTTCTTTTCTTTTCTTTTCTTTTCTTTTCTTTTCTTTTCTTTTCTTTTCTTTTCTTTTCTTTTCTTNTTTCTTTTCTTTTCTTTTCTTTTCTTTTCTTTTCTTTTCTTTTCTTTTCTTTTCTTTTCTTTTCTTTTCTTTTCTTTTCTTTTCTCTTCTTTTCTTTTCTTTTCTTTCTTTTCCTTTCTTTTCTTCTCTCTCTCTCTCTCTCTCTCTCTCTCTCTCTCTCTCTCTTTCTTTCTTTCTTTCTTTCTTTCTAGCTGTAGGTTGAAGTTGAGTGATTCAGGAGGAAGACGTGTGTGTGTGTGTGTGTGTGTGTGTGTGTGTGTGGTGTGTGTGGAATCCTTCCACTGCTTCCTCAGTGGGGACTTAAGTTTCCAGGCACGAGGAGAGAGGCCATGGGGTGGGATGAAATATAGTAGGCAGGAAAGAGGCAGCCTGTGCCACAAACCTGTCACCTAGGCCAGCATGCACCTGGCTGTGTGCTGAGCCTCATTCTTTGCTGTGCGCGACAGATACTCAAGTAGGCTGCTAGGCTAGTTCTGAGGGGGTGGCTTTCTCTACAGTGGAGCACCCCCCCCCCCGCGCCATCCCTTTGCCCCCTGCAGGCTCGGGGGGGGCATCTTCCTCACATCCAGGCAGTTGTTGTTCATGCTGCCGCATTTCTTGATTTTTTTTTTTTTTCTAGGAAATTTACCAAGTTGAGGCCCAGGGGTTTACATGTCCTACCCCATAGCAAACACTTTGACTATTCAAGCTCCAAATGGAAGCCACTGGGGCTATAATTACACTGGCATTAGCTATGAACACTGCTGTGAGGAGGGGGGAACAGAGCACCCGGGGGGAAACCTAGATGCAGCCACAGGCCTAAATTAGCTGTTGCTCTGTTAGCAGTTGTCAACTGCTTCTCTGCAGCGACCGACCCCCCTTCCTCCTCCTCCCTGGCCCCAGGCCACACTCTCTCTTTGCTCCTGCCAGCCAGCAGGCATCTAACAAGTGCAGGGAGGACTGTCTGCTACAGGAGAACACCCCCACAGAGGCAGGCCACACCAGCCTTTGTGATGACAGGTGGCCTTGGGTCCTTGCACAGCCTGCTGAATGGTTGAATAGCAGCTCGGAGGACTGCTGCAGAGGTCAAGGCTCCAGCCTGGCAGAGGTCACTGCCAGGCTGACCCACAACCCTTCTCCTGTTTCCTTGCTCCTTTCCCCATTTCTTTCTTTCTTTTCTTTTTTTTTTTTTTTTTTTTTAAAGATTTATTTATTTATTATATGTAAGTACACTATAGCTGTCTTCAGACACACCAGAAGAGGGAGTCAGATCTTGTTACGGATGGTTGTGAGCCACCATGTGGTTGCTGGGATTTGAACTCAGGACCTTTGGAAGAGCAGTTAGTGCTGTTAACCGCTGAGCCATCTCTCCAGCCCCCTCCTTTCCCCATTTCTAGGCATGAGTTTTCTTCTCTTCTGCTCAGCCTTTGTTTGACTGTCCCTTCTGCCTGGAACCCCATTTCCTACTTCCTCTGACACACTCGGTCAGCTTTGGCAAAGAAAATCAGTGTGACCATGTTCCCCCAACTCCAGATGGGTCCTTTCCTCTGCGCTCTAGCCCCTTCCAGGAAAACTCGGCGTTAGCACTTGCACAGATGGCTGGCACTTCTGTCCCCAGCTGTTGGCTGGGGAAGTACCTGGTCTGTCTGTCTGTCTGTCTGTCTGTCTTTCTGTCTGTCTATATGTTTGTATGCCTGTACAATTATGTATGAATTTATTTAGATTTGTATGTAGTATATGTGGTGTATATGTTCTCTCTCTATGTGTGTACATATGCATACACAAGTGGATGTGCATATAAAGGCCAGATCAACATCCAGAGTCTTCCTCAATCACTTCTCCACTTTATTTTTTAAGGCAAGGTTTCCTTTGGACTCCGGAGCCTGCTTAGGCTGTCTGGAAATGTGCTTCAGGGCCCCTCCTCCCTCCCCCCCCCCCGGGGTCCTGGGCATCCAAACTCAGATCCTCATGTTTGTGCATCCAAACTCAGGTCCTCATGTGGCATCCAAACTCAGGTCCTCATGTGGCATCCAAACTCAGGTCCTCATGTTTGTGCATCCAAACTCAGGTCCTCATGTTTGTGCATCCAAACTCAGG
>NC_034597.1:61700103-61710149 GCF_900095145.1 Mus pahari
TCATGTTTGTGCATCCAAACTCAGGTCCTCATGTTTGTGCATCCAAACTCAGGTCCTCATGTTTGTGCATCCAAACTCAGGTCCTCATGTTTGTGTAGCAGATACCTTACCTATTTTATCTGCATCTCCTCGGCCAAAAGCTGTTTTTTTTCTTTTGAAAATAAAATAGGAAAATGAATCATGATTCCTTTCTGCCTCAAGTTCACCACAACCTGTCTCTTTTCTCTCTCTCTCTCTTTTTTTAATCTCCTCTCTTTTCCTTCCTTCTCCCCACGCCATACCTTTTTTTTTTGAGGCAGCGTGTCCCTCTGTAATGCATGAGGGCACGGGACGGGACTCACTATAGAGCTGAGGTTGACCTTGAACTCACAGCGGTCATCTTGCCTCACCCTCCTGAGTGCTGAGACTACAGAAGTAAGCTATCATACCTTGTTTCAGTTTCCACTGTAAAGAGATTCAATGTTTGTAGGGCGGGTTCACCCTCAGGCAGGATTGAGGGAAGACATGAGGACCCCAGATCCCCTACTCCCCACCCTCCTCCCGGTGATGCTCTGTTACAGCCGACAGCAGTGGTGCTGCTGCCGTCTGAGTTTATAGCTGCTGCTATCAGGATCCACTCTTGGAATATCCCTTAGGTTTGGATTACATGCGTTGTACCTGCTGACCATTGCAGTATCATGTAGATTATTTCATTGCCTTAAAAAATATCCCGCGTTTTGCCTACTCATCGTTCCCTCCCCCAACTTCTGATAGCCACGGATCTCTTTGCGGTCTCTATTGTTTTCTTTCTCCCAAAATGTCATGTTCCCGGTATCTTATGCCCCGCAGCTTTCGTGAGTTTCTCATGTGGTGACAGCTCATTTCCTTTTATCACCAAATAATCTTCTGTTGCCTGTACTCCCTTCCTCTCTATTTCACCAAGAAGAGAGGGAGCATTGCACTTCCCAGTATTACAAGGTTGCTGATGGCAAAGCAGCGGTTTGTGGATGGTTCACCCCTGAGTTCTTCCACTCTGCCCTTCTGATCCCTTCTTGCCCAGGCCACCATTAAGACTTGAATAAATGCAGACTTGTCCACTGTTACCTGGTCTATGCCAGTTTTGCTTCCTTCAAAATATAAGCAAACTTTCAAGCATTTACTGTAAACTGAGCATTGTTCTTGCTAGATTTGTTCTTTACATGGAATCCTTACTGAGTATTCATATAACAGACTTTTGATACATGGAGGAGGATAATGATGTCTGCTTTAACTTGATACAAAGAATGAGTTAGGTATCTACTCTGTGGCTTCTGCTGATGTGTGCTGTGAGGAAAGCAGGGCATTTGGGGGGGGTGTAAATGTAGTATAGGGAGTTCTTTGGACTGGTAGGTGAGAACTCAGAGCTCAGCTAACCCCTTGAGCAGAGACCTGAATGAACTAATCCATGTTGCTCTATGATTATCGAGAGGAGAACCTTGTAGACCAAGGACATACCGAGTGCAGAGGCCCCAAGGCCAGGCCACCATTGGCCTGTCCTAGGAAGATCAAGGCAGCTAGTACTGGAATAGAGTGACAGTGGGATGGGGAGGGGGAAGAGGAGGAAGAGGAGGAGAAGGAAGAGGAGGAGAAAGAGGAGGAGGAGGAGGGGGAGGAGCAAGGTTAGACAGAGAAGAACTGCTTAAAAGAAACCTAACATGCTATGTACACGGAATTCTGTATGTTCCGGTACCCACATTAAACGAAAAAAAGGAGACAGGTGAAATTAATTTTGATACTATGTTTAACACTTCATGTCCAAAATATTATTCATTCAACATGTAATCAAAGCAAAGAAATTATTACTGAGATACATATTTTGCTTAATAAGCTTTTAGAATCTGGTGTGGGTTTCCTAATCTTCCAGTTCAATGTCCAATGGCTATCATTCTGGACAGCGCTCATGCTAAAGCCACCGAATGAAGCCAGTGGATACCCTGGAACACTGGTATTACATCTCTGTGCTTTAGGTTCTTAAAACTCACACCAGTTGTATGATGAGAGAAGATTATTGTGGGGTGCTGTGAAAACTGGGGGGGGGGAAGGGGGCTGGGCATGGTGCTGACAATGTGGAGGAAGCTGGTAGTGGCAGTGAGAAATGTATTCTGGGCATGTTTGGAACATAGATTTCCTGGTTTTTCTAATGCGCTTTGTGAATGGGACAGGAGTCAAGGATGGAGCTGCGTTGTATGGCTTCTTCTTACAGAAGGATTAAGTTGACTGTCAGTTGAGCCACTGGGGTCTGGGTTTGACAGAAGGGTGTTGGGTTTTCAGGCAGTAGTGTTAAGTAGAGGCAAACAGACGAGTCTGGGGTTTTCAAGAGAGGTCTCAGGATACAGAAGCTCTTTCTTGGTTTTTAATGGCCTGGGGTGAGATGATAGCCTCAGGTGCCCAGAGAGGAGGGCTGGGTCCTGAAGAGCACAGGCAAGAACCAACAGAGCAGCCTGAGCAGGGAGGTACCAGGGAGGCCAGAATGAAGACAACTGAGGAGGGAGGTTCAGGTAGATAGAAAAGATTCTGGGAAAGGCTAGGCCTGTGGGTTCCTATCAGTGATGAGGGAGAAGAGCAGCTGCCGGGCTAATGTAGGTCTGAGAGAAAATGCAGAACAAGACCCAGATGAAGGAGACAAATAGTGGTTTGTTTTAAAAGGGAACAGAAAATGGGGCAGCTGCTTAAGGGAATAATACGACCATGAGGAGATTTCTCCCCACCCCAATTAACAATACCCACTTATATGGCCAATGTGAATGTTCTAGAAGACAGGGAAAAGTCATGATGCAAAGGCCAGAAACCTATGAGGAATTTTTCATGTTTGCAAAGTTGCATGATGATAGGACCTATCTTGCAGATAAGGAAACTGAGACAAAAAAAAAAAAAAAAGGTTTGTCCACACACCCGATGAGTACCTGAGGCAGGACTTGAAAGCCGGCTCAGTTCTACAAGGCCTAGTCCTCGGCCTGGTTCTGTCTCTTGCTTTCTTCTCTGGAGTGGTCAGCTCTTTAGTTGGGGCTTCTTCTTAGTACTTTTGACGTACAGCATGGCACCCAGCAGAGGACCGCGCAGAGCTGGGAATTTATAGATGTTTAATGAACAAGCAATCCAAGGACCAGGGACTGCACAGGGAGTCACCAGGGATAGCTGTAGAGTGGGGTCACAGTCTCTATAAGCCTGGTTTGGATTCTTCTGCACCCCATGGCCGGCTCTTGTCCTTAGAGAGATACACAGGGAGGATCGAACATGGTCGGTGGTGTGGGGAGGATGAGATTACCAGGCTGATGGTTCTCCCTGGCATGTGCTGGTGCTGCGTACCCGGCTTCTGGCTCTAGTGTTCTGTCAGTGTTCTGGATGACAGTGGCAGTGCCGGGACTTGCCCAGAATTCACTTTTTTTTTTGTTTTTAATCTGTAAAACACAGGTTAGGTTGGCTGATTACCCACCTGGTTCTCCAGAAGATCTCAGCTGGGCATGGGCAGATCAGGGCCCTACCCTTCCCTATGCCCGTTATCAGAGGGACGAGAGAATCTGTCTAGGTGGGAACTGGTTGGCTATGGAGTCAGATGGTGTCTGTGATAGGCATCACCGTGGTACAGCTAAGATCTGTGGGGTTGGGACAGCCACTGTAGAGGTACCTGGTGATTCTGACTGTGTACCTCAGACGTTGCCTCACAAATCCACAGCACTAGGGCAAGAGACCCAGCCTGTCTGCCTCATGGTTGGTTGTCCATCCAGCAGTGTCAGAGTTCAACTTGGGGTAGCCTTCCCTTCACACTTAGAGGACTATGCTTCCCTTTCAGTGGCAGTGGCAGTGGCAGTGGCAGTGGCAGTGGCAGTGGCAGGTATATGCCCTCTGGATACAGAAGAACAGTTGTGGTGGTCACAGGGGTGGGGGAATCATCCTTGTGGACAACACTCAATGATGAATGTTCCTCGCTCCAAATGCCAGTGGTGCCACTTCCCAGAAGTCCTGCTGAATTGCCGGGGGACAAGTGACAGGGGCTCCAAGTTATGTGACTCGGAGTCAGACACATTATTTCTTACCCCTCCCCCCTCAAACAAGGCTGTGACACATGCGTCCATGTTATGAAGCAAACAGCAAGTATATGAAGCTGAGGTTAGTTTAAGACTCTGGACCGAGAGGAGAGCCTCCTTCTGAATCACTCCTTGTCCTTGCCTGCAACTCTCATGTATGTTGGGTGTATAATCAGCATCTTCAGTGGTCCCTGCAGTCATCTGTTCTTGGCAATGATCCTTATTCCAAGACAAGGAAACCGAGGCACAGAGTGGGCATATGGGATCATACCAATCTTGAGTGGTCACTCGTGTCCATCCCCTGTGTCCATGTGTATCTCTGACTCGTGTTCCCCTTTGCACTCTAGGGACAGGGGCAGACCCGGTGGTCAGTGCCAAGAGCAACCACTGCCTGGATGCCGCCAAGGCCTGCAACCTGAACGACAACTGCAAGAAGCTCCGCTCCTCCTACATCTCCATCTGCAACCGCGAGATCTCTCCCACCGAACGCTGCAACCGCCGCAAGTGCCACAAGGCCCTGCGCCAGTTCTTCGACCGTGTGCCCAGCGAGTATACCTACCGCATGCTCTTCTGCTCCTGTCAGGACCAGGCATGCGCCGAGCGTCGCCGGCAAACCATCCTGCCCAGCTGTTCCTATGAGGACAAGGAGAAGCCCAACTGCCTGGACCTGCGCAGCCTGTGTCGTACAGACCACTTGTGCCGGTAAGAGCTGCTGAAGCTACGGATGCTGGGGGGTGCTCATGTGGTTGGCCTGTGTTACAGGGTCACTTGGGTTATGACCACGAATGAGCCCAGCAGAAGGTGCTGAAAGGGTTAACGTTGATTGATAATGGGCAAAATAATTTCATGTATCCATTCATCCATCCATTTATAGTGCATTTATCTATCTGTCCCTCACCCAGTTATTCCATTCAACATGGGTTTATTATTTGTCTATTGTGCCCAGCTTTATGCTAAGTAATTAAGGGAAGACAAAACAGAGCATCCAAGGAACTTACAATTTCAAATCGGCGGTTTCTAACAGGAGGAAAGGACTGTTAGAGGTTTTTGTTCCAATTTTAAGGGAGGTCTGTGCCTTTGTCCCATCAGAGGGGTGTGGCCTAAGAGCCAGTTCATTGCTCGCTGAGTGCAAGGCCAAGCTAGTGTTGCATGAGGACTAGGTTCTGGAGTCTGACAGTGCTAGGTTCAAATCCCGACTTTGACACTTACAAGCTGTGTATCTTTAAGGAGATGTGGTCCCAATTCAGGGGAACATGGCTGGGGTTCCCCAAAAACGGGAGAACAGGGGAGGGCCATCTGCCTGAGGAAGTCCTGAGGGAGGTCACTTAGTTGATGGAGGCTTGAGAACTGAGGAGAGGGTCCAGGCCTGAGTCAGTCAGGAGAGACTGGAGGGAGAGCTTGGGCTTATGGGTAATTCAGCAGTTGGTGAGAGAGGGCTGCTGGAGAAGGGATGGTTGCAGTTGTCTCATTGTCTACCGTGTTCTGGGCACTGTTGTGAAGGCGTCGGGCTTGTAATGCAGTAACCCTGCAGACAGTCTCTGATGTAGGCATTGCTGCCATTTTTGACGGGAAGGAGACAGACTGAGGAAGAAAGACTCTTGCCCCAGGTCATATGACACAGGTATTTTAGAGCTGTGATTGTATTAGACTCCTTCTTGCTACTTCGGCTGTTAAAGTGTGCGGCCTGGATGACAGCAGGCGGATCACCTGGGACTAAGGTAGTGGCCTTAGGGATAAGGAGGATTTCACTAGAGGTGGTAAGAAGACTTGCCTCTGTACCTCTTCCTGCATTCGGAATGCGCCCATGGGGAATACTCAACAACACACTAATTGGATGGCTGTGTGCTTGGCAATGGCTTGTTTCCTAGTTGAATAATGATGAGACATTGTAATTATCCTGTGGGGATGGTGTAAATGCAGTGTTTGAGGGACCAGGGTGACCATTACCTTCCAGTCCTGGCAGCATCTGGGGTGTTTCCACTGATGACTACTGAACTCAGTCATGAAGCTGGAGAGAAGAGATGGATATAGGTATTCTTGGGCACTTGGTTATGATTAAAGCCCAGTCATGTAATGAGGAGGGTTAATGGGGCCCAGGATGGAGTCCAGGCTGGAGGTGCCTACTGACTGGGGCATCCTCAACGGTCGGTAGAAAAGTGGAGCCGTTGGTGTGGGGAGCAGGCTTGACTCTACAGGGAACACCCATGCATACCCAAGAGAGGGACAAAGATTCCAGCAGAAGACAGGGAGGCTGAGGAAGTAGTGACTCAGAATCCAGAAGGAAAGGGCTTCAAGAGGGTAGGGTCCGCCAAGCCAAGGGCCTCAGATTGTGTGCATGCATGTGTCTGTGTATGTTGAAAGTCAACTGCTGTGGCCCAGGCTTGGTGAAGAGCTAGAAGAAGAGGCACTGGGTCTAAGCTGTTTTATTCAGAAGGCAGAGGGTTGAAGCCAGAGTCTTCAGGAGGATATAGGATGGAAGAGAGTATCTTTTGGACCCTGGAGATCTGGGTCAGTGTCCAGCTGGAATGGGAGGCTCTACTTTGGTTTGGAAAACAAGCTCTCACAGTGTTTAGCGAAGGGATTGAACATAGAGCTGGCTGTAGGCTCAGGGAAAGCCTTGTGAAGAAATGGACTTTTTGCATCTGCTTTAAAAAAAAAAAGCATGCATTTAGATACAACCAATGAAAGCAATTTGAAATAGGCCTGTGCCTCCTACAATAGAGGGGTTGGCAGGGGCAACCGAGAGCCCTTGAAGGCAGGAGCTAGCAAAAACCTTCACTGCATAGGCTGGCAGAGCTCTGAACATTCGTTATGAGCTTCCTGGTGACTTGGATTATGGGGGAGCTGGATGGACCATATAATTCCTAAAACACCACGGAAGAGAGCGTGCTAATTCTTGAGTGGAGACATAGTCTCCCCTGTGGGCTAAATGCTAACCTAAGCTTGCCAGACTCTGTCATACACAGCAACTTGTAACAACAGAGCAGAGCCTTGAAAGAGCTTGGTCAGGGCAGCGTGAGTCCAGGCTCAGGATCCTGTGCCTCCAGGTGGGCCAGGCACGTCCACAAAACCAGCCGGCTGTAGTGTTCCTATGCAGGTAGGTGTTTAGGGTCAAGCTACTCAGATGTCTCAAGTTAGGAGTCCCCAGCAGACAAATGACTTTGTGCCCACTTATAAGTTTGTTTGTTTGTTTGTTTGTTTATTTTTGAGGAATGATGGATATCCACAGGATATTTGGCTCCAGTGGCTGAAGTCATGTGTGATTGGAGTATTTTGGTGGCTCTAAACAAAACCTAAAGATTTTTGTTTGCTTATTTTTCTGGAGATGGGGCAGCCATGATCAGGAGAATTCTGTGGGAAACATCACACTGTGGAGTCAGAACAGATGTTTAGACACCATCAGGCATTGTGAAGGTCCAGATGGAGGACTCTGAGGGATGAAAGACTGACCAAGAAAAGATGCCCCTGGCATTGGGATGTGGACTTCAAGGACCACTATCTATAGGGATCCATAGACAATGCTGCATCAAAATTATTGACTTAGGGGGCAAGGCCTGATTTGTCAGGCTTTGGGTAGGAAGTTAATCTTGCTCCCAAGATGAGGTTATGTGAGCTCCTTTTTTCCAACCAGGATGTTTCTTGAGCCCTCCTTTGCCTGTTCCATCACCATCTCTTCTAGTATGCAGATGTCACATGGGCTCCCAGAGAAAGAAGGGAAGGAATGAGGAAAAAACCCTGCATCTTGGATGGGTCTGACAGAGCAGTTGGGGGGATGTCAGAGCGCAGTCAATTTCCCTGCATGGGACTTGGCTCTCAAGTCAGAGCTGAAGATTTGTGTGCGCCAGGAGGCTTGTGCTGAGGAGAACTCAGAGACAGAGATGTGGGATGATAGGCGGGTGGTGGATGGCGTGCACTCCAAGTTAGAGACCTGCGGCGTGTGATCTTCTGAAAAGCTGTCCAGTGGGCTATGTCTTTTCCTAGGCTCTTGGTTTCTACACTGATCAAGCAAAGACACTTATCCATGACACCTCTTGGGATCTTATTGCATTGCCTGGATCTGTGGGCTAGAGTTTTTCCAGTTGGTTTCCAGGCATTCCTTGTTGCTCCTGGGACCAGCCTAAAGGGCTTTCAACCCCGTGGTCTTCCCAGGATGGGCTTAGAAGGAAAGAGGGCACTTTCTACTATCTAGCTCCCACGATGTGACCCCTGACCCACTGCCCAGCAGTCCTTGGTGGTCCTGTCGGTGCCAATCTCAGCTCTGTGAGGTTAAGGATGACTTGAAAGGACATCTGGAGAACATCAAATTGGACTTTGAGCCTGCACTGTGCCCAGGAAGGCATTCTGTGCCCTTCCTTTCTCTGGCTTGGCCTTTTCCAGGTTTCTGCCTTCCAGAATGGGCACACAGGTAGAAATCTTATAAAAATAGTGGTGACAAACGTCATGGGGGTTTGGGACAGGAAGTGAAGACCCTCTCTTCCTTGGGTATGTTAATTAAGCTGGTTAGATAGGGACAATGGGAAACCATCTTTGGGGATTGAATCTTTGGGAGTGGAGTTTCCATCTGTTGGAATTCCCTGCAGCCTACCCCACCATGCTCCACTTCCACCATGCTCCGTTTCTGTAGCATTCAGTCCCGACTTAGCCAGTCCTGCCTCTTCTTCTGTGGAAAGGGCCCAGGTATCTCCAGGCTTCTTGCTGAGTCAGTCTTTGCCCAGGAGTTCTAGAGTGGAAGGAAGCAGCTTTGCCAAAGCCTAGGTGGCACGACCCGAGAGTTAGTCTGTCTCACCTGTGTGAGGTACGGTAGATCCTGTTGAACTGTCTTGTTAAATGTCATTACCAGTGAAGTTTTTGATCTAGCATTTGGAGACGCATTGGCTAATCAGGGCTTGACCTTGGACTCATTGGATATGCTTCCGAATCCTCCTGCTGCTCTTCTGACGTGGGTAGGTGACCTTCTGTGAGTCGAAACTTCCTGCTATACTCACAGTCTATCTGGCTGGCGGGTCTTCTGTAAGAGCCCAGGCTCTGCTTTTGTCCCAATTCCCACCCTAGGCCTCAGGGCTGTGGACTTACACTAACTGAAGATCTGAGGATGAGCAGGGAAGACATTTCCTTTAGAAGCATCTGATAGGGAGCCTAGAGAGCTGGGAGCTTTTTGGAACAGGTCTGTGGAATCTGACTGGATTGTCTCCAGGTTCCAGTGGGTCATGAGCTACTTTTATATTTTCGAACACAACTGTTTATATCTTCTCAGCTTGCATCCACTGTAATGGATGCATGCCTGTGTGCATGCATTTGTGTGTCTTCATGCACTTGTGTGTGTGTGTGTGTGTGTGTGCACGCGTGCATGTGTGTGGGTTTGTGCGTGTGCGTGTATATGTGTGTGGGTGGTGTGCATGTGTATGTGTGCATGGTGTGGTGGCTCTGTATGTGTGTGTGTGTGTGTGTGTGTGTGTGTGTGTGTGTTGTAGTGGCTGTGAAGTTGTGGGGAGGACAACTGCTGTTTCACTAACTATCTCTGGCTGGCTGCATTTGGAAATGGCTCCTGGAGTTTTCTGTTCCTCCTGGTCTGCCAAGAGACTATAAATAACCTCTTGCTGGACCCACGCCATCTACAGAGCTGTGATTTAACCTCTGGGTGCTGAGGATCTACACAAATAGACTCCAGCCTGGGGCTATCCCAGTAGTCCTGGGCCACATGTGCTGTGGTTGCTGTCTTTGTCCTAAAAGAGAAGATGGCTGGGGTAAGGAGTGGAGGGAGGTAGCTTCCTTCTCTCAGGCTGTCCTGAACTGGGGTTTGAGTGTTGACCTCTTGGCATGTGCATTTCTTTGGCTCTGCAGGATTTGTTGGCTGGTGTATTCAGCAGACCATCTCTAAACAATAACAAAAGACTTATTTCCAAAGTGATCAGGTGGCTAAGGACTTCCAAACTTCTTCTTCTTCTTCTTCTTCTTCTTCTTCTTCTTCTTCTTCTTCTTCTTCTTCTTCTTCTTCTTCTTCTT
>NC_034597.1:61710638-61717371 GCF_900095145.1 Mus pahari
TTCTTCTTCTTCTTCTTCTTCTTCTTCTTCTTCTTCTTCTTCTTCTTCTTCTTCTTCTTCTTCTTCTTCTTCTTCTTCTTCTTCTTCTAAAGAAGCCCTTGTGTATCTTGATGTAATATACCAAGTTTTGGGTGCACATTTTAGAGAGAACCTTACTTACTGTGTTCATTACATTCTGGAAAGGTTCTTGGACCGTGTCGACCTTAAGAACCTCTGTCTCCCCTGGTAACACCATCAATTCCCTGGGGATGGACGCTGAGTTTCCCCCTTGCTATGGTAGTACAGAGAGCTGCTACTGACTAGCAATGTCTGCCACTGGCCTGGGAAGTTAGGGTAGGTCTTGGCTGGAACCCAGCCAGTTGTTCTTAAGGCAATCAATTGCCTCTAGCAGGGAGAATGGGGGTCTTGTGAACAGTCTATGTTCGCTGTATAATACGCTGTTGATCATCTTTGTGGGCCTGGCATTGTGTTAACGTTGGAGAGCTCATGACCAGGGAACTGGAGGTCTTTGGAGTTGCATGGAGCCACCATATTGGCTGGCTCTGCAGAGACAGTGGGGACCTTCATCCTTAGATGAAGGCATTTCTCGCTAGGCTTTTCTGGAAGCCCTCATTTTTTTGCTGCTACCTCCTAGGTCCACTCTGGTGGTACCGGAGAGCACCCCTCTAGGGAAGGTGAGCTCTAGCCTCCTTTGAGGGCCTGGCCTGGATCAGAGAAAAGCTGCACTGCTGAGATTTCCTGAGGAGGGAGGAGTTGTGGGTCTGCAGGGTGTGTGTCTCCTTTGCCCAGCAACTTTGCTCCCACATGACCCATGTCGCTCTCACGGAGCCCCTGCTCTTCTTCATTCCGGGTCAAGGGAAGGGCTCTTCCTGGAACTTCCTCTGATGTGTTGACACAGGGAAGAAATGTTGACTATTACTTTCCAAAGGCCTGGGGATATCAACTCACAGATGCTCCAGCTCAGATACCTAGATTATGTGATAGAGTCTGTGTGACTTCCTGCTGTGGCTGCTTTAGGCAGAGCAGCATTGAGGAGGGGGTGTCTTTAGCCTTCCTCTCCATCCCTCCCCATATTCCAGATACCTAGGCCCCACAAAACTCACACCCAGCACTGATGAGGTATGGTCCCCGGGTAGGGGAAGGCTCCCACTGAAGAGATGTGATTAAGGCCCTGCCTCAACTCTGTGGGTATCGGAAGATGATCCACTTGGGGCTGCTGGTGATGCAGGGAGTGGGAGGCTATAAGCCCACATGATCTGTTCTTACCAGAGCCTCTGCTATAGGTGTGTGTATGTGTGTGTGTTTGTGTGTGTGTGTGTGTGTGTGTGTGTGTGTGTGCCTATCTGTGTCTACTCACAGGGTGCCAGACAGCCTAAGCCTTTAGCTACCTTGGCTTCAAGTTGTTTCCATTGTATCTATGATTGTTTCTACTCTCATTCAATGTGAGGAGCACCCTGCCTGGTGTTTTAGTCACTTTTGGATGCTATCAGAGTACTACAGACTACATGACTTAAACTATGCTGTTTTCTACCAGTTTGGGAGGTTGGAAGTCTCTGATCAGGATGCCAGTGTGTTAGATTCCTAGTGAGACAGTCTTCTTGATTGTGTTCTCCTGTGGTCTCATCCTTGGTGTGTGTATGTATATATGTGTATGTGACACACACACACACACACACACACACACACACACACACACACAGAGAGAGAGAGACAGAGAGAGACAGAGAGAGACAGAGACAGAGACAGAGACAGAGACAGAGACAGACACACAGAGAGAACTTTCTTTTCTCCTAGATCACTAATCCTATCATGAGCAGTGCCCACTGCTTCTAACATGACGAATCATGACTTCTAACACTATTCATCCCCAACGGCTCCCTCTGCAAAGTGCACATTGGAGTTTCGAGTTTGCACGTCAACTCACTCTTTGTCAAGCCTGTCTCATCTGCACCTCTTAACCCTCTTCTGGCAGCCGGCTCCTTGTGTGGGTTTTGTCTTGAGCTTCTCTGTATCCTTCACGTGGTACTTGGTGTCTTCCTTCTTGACAAGTTTCCCCTTTTTATATCCTTATGCTACCGCTGTGCCAGTTTACTTATTTAATGAGTGTGTGTGGTGCCCCTACCATGTCCCAGGCACTAGACACGGTGCTAGACACTGGAGGTACCTTGGGGATCACAGTGGGGATGACCTCACCTTCTTGGGACAGTCTGATGGAGGAGACAGTGGATAAGTAAGCACAGGTTTATCCAGGTTGAGGATCCCATATCTGGAAATCTGACTTGCCAGATGCTCCATAATTGAGACCTCTCTGAATAGCAATGTGACTCTACAAGCAGAACATCCCATCCTTGACCTCAGGAGATGGGCTGCAGTCCAAACACAAGTGTGCTAAAAATACTACACAAAATATCTCCAGGATGTCTGTTTAACATGTACATGAAACAAAAACAAATTTCCCTTCCTCATTATCTCTTAGTATTTACATGCAAATATTCCCAGATCTGAAAGCTGAACCACTTCTGGTCCCAGGCATTTTGGATAAGGTACACCCAACCTTAATAGGATGCTTACAGTGAGCAGGGCGATAAGTGGTTAAGGTAGGTAGGGAGGTTTTAGAGATGGGTTTGGGAGTGTGACGGAGACACTCTGGGATGACTCAAGGCATACATATATGTAGTGGCATGGAGCCACTTTTTCAGATGGGCAAGATCTTGGGTTGGTCAGGAATTCTGTTTGGGACACAGTAGTACTTTGGTGTTTCAGGATGGCTCTGGTACCTGACTGGGTTTGTAAATTCTTTTTTTGGGGGGGGGTGGGTGTCATTAGCAGGGTGGTGGTAATTAAACTGAGGGATGATGAGTTCCTCCTGGGAAGACTCTGGTGGGAGAAGCACCAAGTGTATGGTTGGAAATATGTTTTGACTTCTAATATTTCCATCGATGAGGCTTATGGGGCTATGACTGCATTTTAAGTTGAAGAGCATGCATGTTACAAGTTGGACTTTGGTACAACCCCACCTGGCTCTGAAGGTCCTTGGTATGGTCATCTATGGTCATCAATGCCTCTACCTCTCCAGCTCCAGGCCCAGGTCATTCAACTGTGGAAGACATCCGTGTCTGGGTCACAGCTTTAGGAGCAGCGTAGGAGTCAGTCTCTACTTTTCAGCTCTTATAGTCTTCCACAAGGAGGCATTTAGTGCTTTATTGAAGGGCTTTGAGGGGTGTTTGGGGCTCCTGTGATGGAGTTTTCTCCAAGGACTCCCCTGTGCCCAACATCAGAGGGCTTTGCCTTACTGTTCAGTAGAGTCGAGGTAGCCTTCACCTCATGAGTACTGTGAGCCCTATTGTCCTTGAGCTACATGCTGACTTCATGGCCTGTCAGTTGCTTTCACATAGTCACGGTGTAATACTTGACAGAAACAGGAGAATCATTTATTTGACTCATGGTCCACCATTGTGAGGATGGCATGGCAGACTAGTTCATGGCAGTAGAAACATGTGGCACAGGCTGCTCACCTCGTGGTAAACCAAAAAGCAGAGTGTGGCAGGATCCAGGAAATAGAATATTACCCTCAAAGGCCTAACCCACGTGACCCAGAGCCTCCCAAAATGACACTAGCAATTGGTGAAAAAGCTTTAAAAAAACACAGGCCTGTGGAAGTAGTTTCAGATTCAAACCGTGACAGAATCCTTTTAAGGCCTTTCTTGCAAGACTCAGAGGCCTTTCACTATAGTGCTACTGTGGAAGGTTCTGAACAGCTTAGGCTGCTAGTGACACTCACCTGCCTACTGAGAAATGGGGACTCTATACGAGTCTATACTGGTCCCCATTTGTATGGCGGCTCATATTGAGATGTTTGCAATACCTGCCCCCATCCTGCCTGGCTCAGGTCTTCCTGAGCCAGTGAGTCCTTCTTTCTGTCCTTGGGGGCTGGACTTTGGTCACCAAGATGTGTTTAAGAAAAGAATCAGGGAGCTGTATCACGAGTGGGTCAGACAGCCCTGGGTCTTGATCATGAGCCGCATGAGAATGCAGACATTTCTTTTCACACTGATTGAAGAGCCTCTGTTTGTAAGTACAGTGGCTTGGTAGCCCATTTAGGAAATGGATTTAAGGATTTGGATTTCTCTCTGGGTATTCAAAGGTGCTGCCTGGCTTGTTAGGGCTCTAGGTGGAAGGCTAGCCCTCCCAGCTGGCAGGGTCACTAGAGAAACATTCTTGGAAGTGATTTATCTCCTTAGTTTGAAGGAGAAGTAATTTTGTATTCTGAGGTGACCCTTCTGTTTCTTGCAGAGGGAATGTATCACAGAGGTCTATTGTAGAAGAGGCAAAGAGGGACTAGCTTATCCCAGCCCACCTGTACTTTGCTAGCAAGTTTGATTTTTCTCTGGAAGACAGTGAGGAGTCATGAAGTAGTTAAACAGGAGGACAACATGACCCAAACCTCTACATTAGAAAGATGCTGCTGTGGGTAAAATAGTTGGAGGCTGGAGACATAGAATCCAGTAGGAGGCCTTACTGTAGTGGGCTTGCGACCCAGGAAAGTCAAGTTGTGAACAAAGAGAAACTGGTCATAGGGTTGACATGGGGTCCTTTGAGGGCCAGTTTCTGAGGGCTCACTGGAGGCAGACAGTAAAGGGGAATCCAGGAGGCTATCAAGGTCTCTAGTGTGACAGTTGACTGGCTGGTCAAGCCTTGAGAATGGAAGAAGAAAAAAAGGAGTTTGCTAAGAGATGGCACAGGGCAGGGAGGGTGTTTGGGTTTCAGAGCTGTTGTTTGAAAACCTTTGACTGTGCAAGTGTCAATGTCAAATACAAAAGGTATTTGTTATCTGGGAGTTCAGTGGAGAGGCAAGCGCTTGGGTGGAGATGATGGGATTAAGGGAAATAACTCATGAAAGGCTGTGAGCAGCAGCTTGGCACCTGGGCACGTAGAGAACATGAGCTCCTTCAAAGAGCTCTAAGCTCATTTGGGGAGGCAGGACTTGCCCCTGTGAACCTGCAGCCATGAAGAGGAGGCCTGGTTTAATTAAGAGTTTTGAGGATTAAACTGCATGCTGCAGGCAAACCCTGGAGAGCCAAGGAGGGAGGGTGCTGAGGAGAGTGGGTCCAATAGCAGGGCCAGGAAGGAGGAGGGACGATGCCTTAGGGTAGAGGCTTCAGGGAGAGAGGGGCTTGAGGAGGAAGAAGGGCGTGGCTAGTGTGTGAGTGTGTGTGTGTGTGTGTGTGTGTGTGTGTGTGAAAAATTAGAATAAGTAGCTTTTTTAGGTGTTCAGTTCGTCCTCAGAGATGCAGATGCTCTCAACTTTAAATGAATGTGGGGGTCAGAGGTATGGGTTAGTCCTTTCCAAGGCAGTCTGTAAGACTCCCATCTCCTGTCTTTCTGGGCAGTGGCAAGGAGCCAGCTCTGTGTCCTACAGTCATGCCTGTTTCTCCCCTCTCACCTTTTTTTTTTTTTTTTCTTTTTAATTCTCAAAAGGAGATTCAACTAGTTTTTTGTTTTTTGTCTTTTTAAAAGCACTATGAATTTGGCTGGGCAGTGGTGGCGTACACCTTTAATCCCAGCACTCGGGAGGCAGAGGCAGGTGGATTTCTGAGTTCGAGGCCAGCCTGGTCTAAAAATTGAGTTCCAGGACAGCCAGGGCTACACAGAGAAACCCTGTCTCGAAAAAAAAAAAAGTACTATGAATTCATTGTAAGGAATGATTGAAAGCTGGGTGTGGTGGCTCACATCTATAAATCCAGCACTTAAAGTGGTGGAGCAGGAGGATCATGAGTTCCAGGCCAGGGAGTGTGGACTATCTAGAGATCTTGTCTCAAAACCAAAACTAACAAGCAGACAAACAGACAATAGAAACAATCATATCATCATCATCACCACCACCACCATCATCATCACCATCACCACCACCACCACCACCACCACCACCACCATCATTGTGAAAGATCATTCAGGCCAGACAACAGGTATAAATTATCCTTAATACAAATGCCCTGAAATAAACTTTGGATGGTACTTTGGGAGAATGTACACTCTCAGACTATTCTTAAAAGAATGTTCATACATTAAAAAAGAAAAAATGATGTCACATGTGCTGTTCTGTAAGCTATTCTGTGGTCCACATTTCCCCTAGTCGGTACAGTATGCTGTTTTTCCCGTGTGAACTGTGTCTCCATGAATGGCTTTCACAGCTTGCCTGTCTCCTTGTTTGTACATTGCTAGCATCTAAGGAATGTGTATCTGGGTTAGACAGTAGGGGACAGCCATATTCCAGGTCCTCTGGGGTGGGGAGGGGATGCTCAGAATATCCTCAGAGAATTCTCGGGACTGGTGTGCTGCTTTCCCTAGGAGAAGGGGGGCCGTGAGCCAGAATTAAGCAGCTGCTATTGTCCTTACAGCAGGCAGGAGGCTTTCCCGACTATGCCAGTGCTCTGCCAGGACTGCTCTGAGCATCTTTAGAAAGATGCGGAGACCTTCTTAGCCATCATCCTGAGACTTTAGGAGAGATGATGCCCAAAGCAGAATAGTTGAGAAATATTTCTGTGTACTGATACTACTAAATCACCAACTGGCTAGCTGTGTCAGAAAAGGAGCTGTTGAGAGACATAGTCAAAGATATGAGAGCATGTTTGTCTTAGTCAGGGTTTCTATTCCTGCACAAACATCATGACCAAGAAGCAAGTTGGGGAGGAAAGGGTTTATTCGGCTTACATTTCCATTGATCACCAAAGGA
>NC_034597.1:61717445-61731997 GCF_900095145.1 Mus pahari
AAGGGGCCCTCCCCACTTGATCACTAATTGAGAAAATGCCTTACATCTGGATCTCATGGAGGCACTTCCCCAACTGAAGCTCCTTTCTCTGTGATAACTCCAGCTGTGNCAAGTTGACACAAAGCTATCCAGTACAATGTTGATTATACTGGGTCTCTGAGGGCTGAGGTATACACTTTTTTGGCTCTGTTTCCTTAAGGATTTTGCTTTTCTGTGGGTGTTTTATTTTATAATAATAATTAATAATAATGCCTTTTGAATGTCTCTTTGCAACCCAAGCTAACCTGGAATATACTTTGTGGTCCAGGCTAGCCTTGAACTCATGGCACTACTCCTCCTTCCTCTCCAAGTGTTAAAATATGGTTCTGAGGTCCCTGTGACCCTCACCCTCACCATTACCTACATAGGGGGAATTTCAAATGAGTAAGGATGATTGCCTGTTTTGGGGACAATATGAAATCCCTAGGACACCAACAAGTAGTAGGCACCAACTGTGATGAGTCCTGAGCCTGGAAGACTCCAGGCAAGAGCTGTAGTTATTAAGCTATGGCTTCCCCTTTCCCTCTCTCCACCTCTTCCCTGTACCCTCCTTGCTCCCTCTCAAAACTCATGGTGTCTTTTTCTTTAATGTATACACACATACACATATATGTTTAAATACACAAATACAACTTGCTCAGTCCATTGATATTACTTGTGTGTGCATTATTTCAGTTCTGCTCCTTTGGTATTGTATAATCAGCCAGGTGGTGCAGACCCGAGGAAGACAGTTTCCCCCACTCTCTCAACATTGCTCCTCTGCCTGAATTTCTTTGCCTAGGGGTGATATCTCATGAGTTTCCCCTCTTCCCTGTTAGCATGTCTACTGATGTTATCACTGCCTGGTTTTTGCCTAGGCAGCCATGTTGTTGAGGTATGAATGTAGCTTCCTCGTCATTTCTAGGAGATAACATGCCCACTGCAGCTTTCTTGGTCCCCTGGCTCTTAAAATCTTTCTGCCCCATTTTCTGCTCTGTTCCCTGAGCCTTAGGTGTAGAAGTTGTGCTGCAGGTGTGTGTCACCTGGGGCCGTGTACCTCACAACCATTTGTTTTAGGCTCGTGGAGTGGTTGTGGTTTTCTGTAATGATCTCCTGCTGTAAAGAGAAGTTTCTTCTAAGAGCGGTGAGAGCTACACTTCTCTGTGGGTGTGAAGATGTGGTTTAGGATGCAGTCATGGATTGTGCTGGTTCAGTGTAGTGGTGGGGTAGGTTCTACTCTCAGCTCCATAGCCTCACCAACCTTAGGTAGCTGGCTATGTTTTCTACTCCAAGGCATGATTTCCCTCCTATCGAGTGGCTCTTAAGTGTAATTACAGAGCTGTTGGTCTCTGCCAAGTTAGGAGTGCCATTATTGTACCCTAAGGGTTGTCAGGCTTCATTGGTCATTGTTGTCGTAGGTATTATAGCTGGGAAGGGCTTATCAGTTGCTGTCCTCCCTAGGAAGCTTATGTAGCATCTTCCAAATTACAGCACTCCCTCACTTTACCCACTTCCTTTTTCAAATCTCGTGTATCCTGCTAGTCTGCTCTGCAGTGCCCCACCACATGGGTCCCTTCACCTTCACCTCCCCGTTTCTGTGGTTACTCAGCATCCCTGCCTTCTACTTGTGTGCTGCGGATCCCAGTTCTGGTTCTCACGCGTGTACAGTGAGCACCCACGGAACCGTCTCTCCAGGTTAGAAGGCTGCAGAGTTGAAGAGTGTAAAGTACCCAGCCCTACTGCTGGCCTGCAGACCCTGCTCTGTCCTAGTGGGAGTGGGAGGGGACACGGCAGAGGGCAGCGGGCGGGGTAGAAGAGAGCAGAGTTAGCAAGTCAGGGAAAGCTTGGTGTGTGGCTACACACAGAGCTCTCGAGGTGGCGTTGGTCTTTTAGCGGTGGACAGAAGGTCGAAGGCCAGTTGGACCTCAGGTCAGCCTGAACCAGGCATAGGGGAAACCTCTTCTTTCTCCTTTAGCCAAGTGAGTCTGACAGACCTTTGCGAGTCCCCACAATACCGCTAGAAGCTACCTAACCCACAGGGGGTGCTGAAGACTGGGTGGGGAGAGCTGGGGATCTTAAGGAACCCATCAGCCAGGTGTCTCCAGTCCTCAGTCCCCTTCCTTTGTTCATGAGGGCTTGGGCCTCCTTTAGTCCCCACCCATTCCTCTCCCCTTTGAATCAAACTCCAGAGGTCAACGGCAGAAGGTGAGGGGGAAGCGAAATGATTATGACTTTGATTTTTCCCTTCTTGTGTCGGAGCCTGGGGAGGGCGGTTGTTTTGCTTCCTGGACCTCAGTGGCGAATTCTCTGCCAGACAATCATCGCAGTGCTTTCATTGCTTTCTGATGCTCCTCTAACTGCGCAGGGTCGGCTATTAAATGGTCATCAAACCTCAGCCTCTATCCCATCAATAGTCATAAAGTTGGGGAGATAAAAGCCATCAGTTTTCCATTATAGCTGAAAGCAATACTGTGGATGGCTATTTTCTGAATGCTGCAGATAGATGTATTTTAACTAGAGCACGGTTTCCAGTGGGCCCAGCTCGGCTGTGGGTCCTGCTGGACCTGGGATAACCTGCCAGGTGCACAAAATGCAGGCATGGCTCGGCTGTTTCTTGATCAGTCCCCCCCCCCCCGCCCCTGCCTTGGAGATTCAGATGGGCAGATCCTCAGGGTTGGGGGGGGCGCTGGATGGAGGCCTCACGGGTGACACTATATACTCCCACTCTCTGTATTAATGAGATGTAGTGGGTAGGTGTGGAAAGTCATGATAATGCCCAGTTGGATGGAAAACAGCCTCCCCCTGCAGGATCCTGGGCTTCTGAGAGGCCGGGGGAGGGTATGTGGAGCACCTGCTTACCTGTGGGGAGCCTGGTGGAGCGGGTATGATCTATAGGCTGGGTCCAGTCTGGGAAGCTGGCACCTGGGGTGGGAGCACCAGAGCTCCTGCAGAGTGCATGGTGCCTATAGTATCCCAGACAAGCATGCCATCTGGAAATGGATTTTGCAATTACATAGTCTGGCAGTGAGCAACCATTGGCCATGTTTGTTGAATAGATTTTTACTCCCCCACCATGCTCCAATCCCAGGGCCTTCGAAGCAAGTTCCAGAAGAATCAGGGCCCTGGCATCCCCTCGTGCCCACTGCTATCTGTTTCTCCCTGAATATGGAACCCACCTCACTTTTCCTGTCTCGGGGCTCTTGCAGGTGCAGGACCCCTTGTCTGGATGCCCTGCTGGCGCAGGAAGGAGTGCCTAATCATATTAGAGGTTCTTTGTGGTCACCCCCTCTTTGTGCATCTCTGTCTTTTCTAGGAAGCTGCCTTCTCCGTTTCCTGCACTGATGTGCTCGGGTCCCCTTCAGAGCTGTTCTTAGAGACTTCACAGTTGTTGAGTGTGTGGACTTCGCTCTGCAGTGCTCCGGGGACAGCTCATGTTTTCTGGTGTTTTTGACTCTCCTGTAGCTGGCTCATTCTTCTGCCTCCTGTAGGGGTGTAGAACCAAATGCTGAAGCTGTGGGTCTGGAGCCTGCAGGACCCTTAGAGATGGGAGTCAAATTTCAGTCTGTGCTTCTGCTCCTCTGGCCAGCCTCATGGTCCCCACCTCCCCATCCCTGCCCAGCTATGGAACTGTCAGTATTTGTTGAGTATTCTGCCCTAGGTGGCTTCAATGTGCCATGGCTGTGACAACTACTGGCATCAAATTCGCCTAGGGATAGTCCCTTCTACCTCTCCCCTAGGGAGTACCCTCAGGATCATAAGCCCCCTGTGCTGTAGTAACCTTTCATCTGTATTCTAGGGCAGTGAGACTCAGGATATTACAACCTTGAGCTTCCTGTCCCACTTGGAGGACCAGTCAGTCCACTTAGCAAGCCCTGATTATCTCTAGCTTTTGACCTGCCTTCTTGGAGTCTTCAAAAAATTATTCTTTGTTTTAGCCTTATGGACACCCAAGTCTTCTAGTCTCAAAATCCTACATGCCTCCTGAAATGACTATGGTGGGGTGGGACGGGGATGGGAAGAAAGGAAAATTGTTTTTTTTCCACACTCCTCCCCCTGCTGTACCCCCAGGATGGGAAGAGCCAACTGTTTTTGCCATGTTGTCTGCCCACATGGGACTCTCCTCATGGTGTCACCGAGAGTTCTGGACCAGATGGCATGGTGGCATGGTGGCATGGTGGCTTGGTGGCATGTGCCTGGTGGCCTGTTGTGACATGGGTGTGGTGAACATCTGTGGAGTTCTTCAGTGCTCTGTCTCCTAAATTAGAGACTGCAGCAGGCATCCTAAGCTTTTCCTGACGACATGGGATCAGCCTGGGTGACTGGGTAAGGTGTATGGATGGTGACTGGTGTATTTGGTGCATCTGATGTCTATAGATTATTATAAACATGCTATAGATTACATATTGCATATTGTAGGTTACTCTGATTATTGCTAGAGCTGGATCTGCTCAGTTGTTTGCTTTTCTGTTGATCTCTATCTTCTTTGTCCTTGTCACCCCCCCCCCCCGCGTGCTTCCTTCTGTCACCTTTCCCCTCTGTACATTTTCCAAGGAACAGAGAACCAGATAACGGGAGGGTGTGAGAATCGAGTATGCATCGGGAGCTTGAGGATTTCAGTGGTGGGAGAACCAATTTTCTTTTTTTTTTTTTTTTTATTACATTTTTTTTATTATTATTTTCTTTATTTACATTTCAAATGCTATCCCGAAAGTTTCCCATACCCCTCCCCCCACCTCTGTTCCCCTACCCACCCACTCCCACTACTTGGCCCAGGCCTTGCCTTGTGCTAGGTCATATGGAGTTTGGAAGACCAAGGAGCCTCTATTCCCACTGATGGCCGATTAGGTCATCTTCTGCTACANATGCAGCTAGATACACAAACCCAGGGGGTACTGGTTAGTTCCTGTTGTTGTTCCACCTACAGGGTTGCAGCCCCCTTCAGGTACTTGGGTACTTTCTCTAGTTCCTCCATTGGGGACCCTGTGTTCCATCCAGTAGCTAGCTGTGAGCATCCATTTCGGTGTTTACCAGGCACTGGCATAGCCTCACAAGAGTCCGCAATATCAGGGTCCCTTCAGCAGTATCTTGCTGGCATGAGCATTAGTATCTAGGTTTGGTGACTGATGATGGGATGGACTCCTGAATGGGGTACTCTCTGGATAGTCCATCCTTTCATCTTAGCTCTAAATTTTGTCTCTGTACCTATAACCTTTCATGAGAGTTATGTTCCTTATTCTAAGGAGGAATGAAGTATCCACAAATGGTCATCCTTCTTGATTTTCTTCTGTTTTCCATAATGTGTCTTGGATATTCCAAGTTTCTGGGCTAATATCCGCTTATCAGTGAGTACATATCTAGTGACTTCTTTTGTGATTGGGTTACCTCACTAAGGATGATATCCTCCAAATACATCCATTTGCCCAAGAATTTCATAAATTCATTGTTTTTAATGGCTGAGTAGTACTCCATTGTGTAAATGTACCACAGTTTCTGTATCCATTCCTCTATTGAGGGACATCTGGGTTCTTTCCAGCTTCTGGCTATTATAAACAAGGTTGTTATGAACATAGTGGAGCATGTGTCCTTATTACCAGTTGGAAGATCTTCTGGGTATATGCCCAGAAGAGGTATAGCTGGATCCTCCCGTAGTACTATGTCTAATTTTCTGAGGAACCGCCAGACTGATTTCCAGAGTGGTTGAACAAGCTTGCAATCCCACCAGCAATGGAGGAGTGTTCCTATTTCTCCACAACCTCGCCAGCATCTGCTGTCACCTGAATCTTTAATCTTGGCCATTCTGACTGGTGTGAGATGGAATCTCAGGGTTGTTTTGATTTGCATTTCCCTGATGGCTAAGGATGTTGAACATTTTTTCAGGTGTTTCTCAACCATTCGATATTCCTCAGTTGAGAGTTCTTTATTTAGCTCTGTACCCCATTTTTTAATGGGTTTTTTTGAGAGAACCAATTTTCTTAGGAGCAAAAGATCTCTTTTAGTGGACAAACTTCATCTTGCCTATCCAGGCGACTTCCTTGTACTTGGAAAACTGCCAGATGAGTGACCTACAAATGTGCTGTACGGTAGAGACCCTTTCGATTAAAAAACATATTTTATGATGACTTTGGAAAAGGGGCTAGAGAGAACCCTTGAAGGCTTGTGGGAGGGAAGCAGATTTGGCCATTAAGATGGATCAGGTTAGTGGACCCCTCAGATTCTTTTCATGTCTCTGTAGGATGACATTGTCCTTAGTGTCCCCAGATGGCCAATACTAGAATAATTTACTCTGTTCTTTGATCATCCTCTGTGGGTCCAGGAGTCAGAGTGAGGATAGTTTTGATCTCATTGTGTGGAATAGTGACATCAGCACAGATCATTGATGGTTGCCTTGTCAAATGATGCCTGGGCTGTCGGTGATGGTGATGATAACAACTATCCTACCCAGGGTACCAGGACGTTAGGCAGAGATGCTGCACCATGAAACTTCCCATTACGGATGGCAGAAGTGGGCAGAGTGAGGGCTGGGCCAGAACTGTTGGGTCCTACCTGAGCCTAATCCTGACCATCTTAAGCCTTAAAATATATTTTTTAAAAAAATACATTTTATTATGTTTTTTAAATAAATAAGATCATCACAGACCAAAATTAATCAGACCCAAAGTCTTTGCAACTTATTGACCTTCTATACAGTTAGAATAGGCTTTCTGAATGGAAATTGTGGAGGGTCACATTAAATTTTACACTTTCAGTGTTGAATATATTTTATGTATTCTGCTATTACCCAGAACAAAAACCCATGACAGAATTGGATTAAGAAAAACAAGCAGCTTATATTCTCTTTATAAGTCATATCCATTACCTGCATCCAGTCTTTCTTCATCTACTTACTTTTAGCCTCTCATGGCCTGTTTTCTTCATGTTATGCTGTACTCATATGTACATTTGTTTAACTGTATAGTTATGATATTGGCTAGATTCTGAATATGTTGAGAGAGTGTGCGTTTTTTTTTCTTTCCTCGACTGCACGACCCCACTTGACATGATATATTCCAAGTCCATCCATTTCCTATACTTTAAAAACCCTTTTCCTTTAGAGCTGAGTAGAATCCCATTTTATATGCATATACCAAATTTTCATCATCCAATCATCTGTTGATGGGCACCTCAGTTGAACATTGCAGGGAATGAACACATGCAGTCTCTCAGCCCTTGATTAACAGCAGAGAGTTGGAATCAGAAAACACATATTCGGCGTCTCCTGAATAAAGACTTGTCTTGTTTATGGAATTTGGGGGTTCAAGTGAGTGAACATAGGGTCTGTATCACCCGTCTCACCTCTGTGACTAAATATCTGGCCCAAAGCAACTTATAGGACGAGGGTTTATTTGGGCTCATGGCTTGAGGGAGCAGTGCCCGCCATGGAGAGAAAGGCACGGTGGAGTCAATGAACACGAGGATGGGGCTCCTCACATCTTGGTGGATCAGGACAGAGAATAAAGAGAACACTGGTGTTCAGTTGACTTTCTCCTCCCCCTTTCCTTATTCAGTCTGGAATCCCACATCATGGGATGATGCCACTTACCTGCAGGTTGGGTCCTTTTCCCTCCCGATAAATCCAGAGCTGTGTCTCCCAGGTGATTCTCAAGCCAGGCAAGTGGGCAATGAAGATTGATGGTTAATCATCTCAGGATTTGAGGAGAACCATGGGTTTAGAACTTAAGTAATAAGTTTTTTTTTTCTTCCTACCCAGTCAGATTGCAAAGTGAGGACTTCTGCATCTCACTGCCATTCTGTGTGCGTTGTGATTCTGGGTGTTTGTGTAGGATGCTGTGGATGGTGTATGTTTGTGAGTAGTGTGTGTGTCTGTGTATGTATATGTGTGTATTTGTGTGTCTCTGTGTGTCTGAGTGTGCATATCTGTGTATTTGTTTGTCTCTGTATGTCTGTGTATGTATATGTGTGCATTTGTGAGTATTGTGTGTGTCTGTGTGTGTGTGTGTGTGCGTATGTATAGTTGTGTATTTGTGTGTCTGAGTGCATATGTATGTATGCATGTATGTATGAGTCCTTGTGTGTGTGTATCTGTGTGTCTGTGTGTGTATTTGTGTGTCTGTGTGTGTCTATGTGTATCTGTGTGTGTGCATGTATATATGTCGATGTGTGTGTGTGTGTGTGTGTGTGTGTGTGTGTGTGCTCCTGAAACACCAAGGGAGACATTAATATGGGGACAGTGCTTCAGGGGACAAACTGAGGAAAAGACTTCTTATTCAGCTTTCATGAAGGCTCTTGTCTTTCTCTGACTCAAGTGCAGGGCAGAACTGCAAAGGAGACCTTGGGTTGGCCACTTCCCTTTTGGACATAGCTTCCTCATTAATGGGGTGAGGGACTGGGCTAACTGATCTCGTATGTCCCTTTTTAGCTGAAACACTGAGGACCCCAGGGAACTCCTTTGTACCCCATCTGTCTTGGGCTTGGGGTGTATCTGCTGCTCCCCCTCTTCTTTAGACTTAATGGGGGTAACTTAGTCATGACAGATAACCTTTCTAGGGCATCCTGGGTTCTGCATCTCTGTGTTAACTAGATTTCACATGTTTAACAGCAGGTACTGGGGCCACCTTCTATATATGTCCTGAAACATAGGATCATGCAGGTTAGGGAGACATGAGGTCCTAAGACTTTTGGGCTGGAAGATCAGAGGGAGGTTTTCTGGTGATCCCACTTACGATCATAAAGCCTATTGTGAGGTCATTCTCCTGAGTGAACCAGAGTGTAGAGTTCATGAGAGAGGTTATCTGTACAAGTATGTCTGTAGATTTCCCAGTATGTCTTCCAAAGTGTCTATGAGTTATAGGTATTACCTGTAAGGAAATGGCCATGTAGTTAATAATCACACTCACATTCCACTTAATGGTGAGAATACTTCTGAAAAGTGTGGCACTAGGCAATTTTGTTGTCATGTGAACATCTTGGCACACAGTCATACCGACAAAGATGCTATGATGTCACTGAGTAATGGAATCTTGTTGGGATTAAGTGCTGTCAAGTGTTGACTCAAACATTACTATAAAATGCACCTCTCTACTGAAGCAGCGGTCCTTTTTCGTTATAGAAACACAATCTAGAAGGAGGCATAAGGGTAGTGGTTTCTTAGACCCCAGTTTTATCTTCTAGGATCTTTTCCCAACTTAAGGACCATGGATCTGAAGTCGAGAGGCAACCCTGGCTCCCCTTATTTATGAAGGAGTGCCTGTCCAAAATGCCCCAGGGTTTAAAACAGAATAGGCGGAGAGGCTAATTTATTGCTATATCAAGGTGCAGGAGATGAGGTGATAAACAGAAAGTGACCGCCATATCCCAATCCGGCCCTGTCAGAAGGTCTGGCTTGCTCCCTGGGACTGGCAGGTCTACACTTTGGGTCTTGATCTGCTCCAAGTGCTGGGCAATGTGGGGAGTCTTCCAGTTGGCTACTGACCACCCTCAAGGTACATAGTTACAAGGTGGAAAAGAAATCTGAACAGGCTCAAGATTCTCATAAGCTTTGCTGCTTCCCTAAGGCAAAGTCCATTGACTTCACACATCTGTCAGCTGCGGAGCTTAAGACATCTCTGATTCCAGTTTCTCCTAAAACGTATGGAAACAAAATCTTGGGTTGTGGGGCTTAGGAACCCATTTCCCCACCAACCTCCATGCTTTCTGGACAATTTTCTTTTTTGAAGAAGGTTGAGAACATTATAGGTTCCAGGCCTTGTTCCTGGCATCAGTTCTTTACCCAGGGTGGGAAGGAAGTTCCCACGGGGTTAGAGAACCCATCAAGCTAATTCACTTCCCCTGATTTTGCTTGTGATTAACTCCATCATGTCTGAATTTTCTTCAAGTCTGCCCATGGCAGATGAAGTGTACCTGGGCAGCATGGCCCAGATTTACCCATCATCTACCTTTAGGCACTATCCAGACGTGTTTTCATCATCCAGTTTGAATTTTTTTCTTATTGTTCAAATAATCTCATTAGCATATCCCTGGGAAAACAAATCAAAATATTTTCTGTGAGTCTAGACAGACCTTGGAAATGGAATGTCACTGCGATTAACTGTGTTGGGATCAGAACAGATGGCTTCTCAAAGACTGAGCAAGAGCCAGCTTGTAGGCTTCAGTCTGTGACCAGGCAGGCCTTAGAAATATCTGCCTTTCTCCCCTGGCTGACCATGACCCTTGTCCTGTGTGGGATCAAACACTCCTCACCTTAGGGATTTAGGACAGGAGCGCAGGAACATGAGAAATATACACAGTTCTTTTTTGCCCTGTCTCTTCAGGTGCTGTGGAGGGAGTCCAAAGGCCAGATTCTCACACAGTCTTCCTGGAAGAGCTCAGAGAAGTAGGGGATCAAAGTAGAATTCACTCCCTAGGATGTCCCCTAGAACTGTTAAGGTGGCCCTTATCTGGGCCCCATCACAAATGGGCAGGAGAGACTGGGACTCTTGGAGAAGCTCCATCTGGTCCTGATGGGGGTGGAGCGCACAGGAGAATGAACTTAGATCTGATTCAAGGTGGGTTGGGAGTAGGATGTCCAAGGTCTGCTGGGATTAGGAGGGGATCCATGAAGGAGGCAGGTTGGGTAGCCTCTCCCCAAATCCATGTCTACCCAGAACTGCAGAACTTGCCTTATCTGTAATCAAACCTTTTAGACAGAATCAGTTAGGGTGAAGGTTGTAGAATGGGCCCCGAGTCCAGTGGCTGGTGTCACTGTCGGGAGAAGGGAGGATGTAGGGACATGGACGATCCAGAGATTGGAGAGGTGACAGTAAAAACCAAGGAGTGCTGTATCACCTGCAGCTGGAGACAGGAAGGATCCGCCATGGAACCATCAAAGCGGGGCCTGACCTTCAAAACGAGCTTGAGTATCTAGTCTCCCAAGTTAAGAGAGGACTAGGAACTGTCATCTTGAGATGCACACTTTATGGTAATTTTTTCAGGTTTGTTCCAGGAAGGTAATACAGGGGGGTAGGTATTCTGATACTTCATGCGAGTCACCAGCAAGAGAATAGTGAGCGGCTGTCACTGGGTGTTGTTTCCCCTAAGATGGAACATGGCAGACCTAATAACAAATATGGCTCTGAGGGGCCCACAGGATGGGTGTAGATGGGGGTAGGTGCTGCTAGAGAGCTGGGGAAGGCTTTCCTAAGGAGAGGTGCGGGAGAGGAGGGATTCCTAGAGGAGTATCCTAGGTGGAGGCTAGAGGTGGAGGCTAGAGGTGGAGGCTAGAGAGGTGGAGGCTAGAGAGGTGGAGGCTAGAGGTGGAGGCTAGAGGTGGAGGCTAGAGGTGGAGGCTAGAGGAAGCATCATTTTTGAGGGCAGAGATCTAGAGAATGTGTGTGGGCTGTCACTCTAGGTCATTTTCTTCATGATAAGAAAGTCTCAGGAGCCCCTGGGTGGAGTCCAGATGTGGTCCAAGGGAAGGGTTGTGATGTTCAAGGTCAGGCAGTTATGGCCCTGCCTTTGTGGCTATTAGCCCCATCCTGGTATCTCAGTAGGGTTCTGTTACCACTACCCTGTTCCCTACCTCAAAGACAATGCTCGGTGGACACTAAAGAGCAGATAACCCTGCCCATTCCTCTGCAGGAGCAAACAACCTTGCCCCTGCTCTGCTCGTAGGCCAGGGTTCTAGTCCAGCTCCAGCCCTTTGCAGTGGAGCTGTGAGTCAGTGAGCAACAGCGAGTTCCACCTTTCTTCACTGTCAACTGGGGCACTTTGCAACGCCTGTCCATCTCAGGGTGTTTCCTAGTATTAAACATATTAATGCTTTTAGAAGTGCTTAGGAGAACATAGTAAACATTCAAAATTGTTAGCTATGATTACTTATTATTAGTTTGGTAGGTTTCTCAGCAAATGCAAAGGCAGGGCTAAAAAGAAATAATTATAGAAAACACAAACAGCATAAAAGTGTCAGCGCGCAAAGTACAGGTTTTAGTTCAAGTACCTGGGCTGGCTCCGCCTGTCCCTATTCCCCCTGCCTGGCTCTGGGCACTGGGCTTCCCTGTAGAGCTTCTACTCTGGCCTCCTCCTCTCTTGAAGCCACTCTGCCTGTTCAGTCTCCTGACATTGACCCCAGCAGCCCATTGGTATATAGTGAGAGTTGAATTTTGGGAGGAACTGTAGAATTTTCTTGGCTATCGGTGGATTCTAATCTCTATCTCTCTGACATCTTTAGACTGGCTGGACAAGCTAGTGGATGCACAGCCCCCCCCCCCGTTCTCTTTTGGAGTAGAACCAGTCAGGAATGATACGTTTTCAAAGGTTTGAGGTATGACAATATGATAACAGTACTCTCCATTGTCAACTTGAAATCTATAGCCCCCGGGAGGCAGGCCTCTGGACATGCCTGATGGGGAGATTATCTTGATTAGGTTAATTGAGGCAGGAAGACCCACTCATTGAGAGTGGCATTGTTTCCTGGGATTAAATCTTGGGCTGTATAAAAAGGAGAACGTGAGTTCAGCAGAGCATCCATACCAACCCCACCCATGTTTTTTGACATGGATGCGACGTGACAAACTGCCTTAAGCTCCTGCAGCCATAACTTTCCCACCAAGATGGACTGTACCCTGGAATTGTGGGCCAAAACAAATTCTTCTCTAAGTTGCTTTCTTGGGGCCATCTTATCACAGCAACAGAAACGTACCTAATGCAGACTTAAGTGGGAACAAATCTTATTTTGGAAAGCCAGTGGTCTAGGATGATGCTTGGGCCATGCGGTATCATCATAGACTTGTTGATCCATAGAAAGTATCCTACAGTCTCTCTCTCTCTCTCTCTCTCTCTCTCTCTCTCTCTCTCTCTCTCTCTCTCCCTTCCTCCCTCCCTCTCTCTCATGCTATTATAGATCCGTAAGTGTTTGAGTCACAGTTAGAGTTGTATTTTGAGAGAGGGTAACGGGACCTAGCAATTCCTAAGTGCCCAGGCACCGTTATTCTTGATTTCATTTGTGTTCCTTTCTGTTCACATAGATCCACCTTGACACCAGGCCAACCCCTTATAGATCCTTTTCCTGCAGACCAGCAGCTATCTGGTCTTGACATGTCATGCTAGGTTTGACTTACAGTTCAGAAGGGCTCTGTTTAAGGCTTCCGGTAATATGTTCGCCAGCCCGTTATTTGCAGATGGGCCACGGCTGCAGAGGATTGTGTCAGCTATTCAAAGAGCAGCCCTCCTATCGACCACATGACCAGCTACCTTCCTCATGGCAGTAGATTTTTGCATATCAGAGGTCATTGCCCTCCAAGCCAGAATGACGATCACTCAGTTCTACTCTTGCTTTCCCACACGAGCACTTCCAGAAATATCTGTATAAATGCAGACTTCCTATTAGCACATGCACAGAAGGCTTAGTCAGGGGCAGTAAGAGGGAACTTTAAGAAGTGCTTAGGTCCTGTAGAGGACCATCTGCAGGGTCAGGCTCACTTCCTGTGTAGGAGGTAGGAGAATTCTCCCCTGGGGACTGAGGTCAGAGGTTATCAGCATGGCTTACTCCCTGCAGCACCCACCCCTTCCCCCCTGTGATGTTGAGGATGTAGTCCATCTGTGTAGACCACCCTCTCATTTCCCAGGTCTGGGCTGTGGTTTCTGGCTTTCTACCCATCTTGCTCCACCCACCTATGGTTCTTCTGCCTTGTTTGGCATTCTCTACTGGTGCTGTTTGTTGAGTCAGCCCCTTCCGCCTTCTGCCCCCTGTCAGGGACTTTACCCTGGATTACACAGTAAGATGCCATTTCTTATCTCAGATCCCTTTTCAGAGGTGGGATGAAGGAACCGCTTTGTTTTACAGGAAGTGCCAAATGTCCATTTAGTATCAAGGCTTGGCCATTGGTCAGATGACCGAGAAGAGCATGAAGGGCGCAGGCTTGGGATGTACGTTCTGAGTGAAAGTTTCTATTGGGTCCTAAGGCTTTCCAAGTTGGCCCGGACATTCCCTACTACTTAGGTTCTTAGAGAGAATGAAAGGCTGGTGGTGGGCACTCAGGGGCTTCCTTCTTCCCTATGTTGGAGCCTCGCTGTCCTGGGAAGGCTTCTGCATCCTGGTACTCTAGGGTACCTTCCAGTTTCCCTTTCAGGACCCACTCAATTTCCAACACTCTCTATTGTAGGGTCCCCACCCCCACTCGTGCCTCAGTTTCCACTCTGGATTTTCTTTCATTTATGCCTTGTTCTCGTGTCCTTTATCTATCCCTCGAGCCTTTGCCATGTCAGGGTCCCATGTGGCATGGATGAGGGATGTCAGTAGACATGAGGAATTTTTGTGGTACTTGAGTGTGAAGGCATTTAAGATAAATGTATGAAGATGTTTAATAGGCTAAGGAATGGCCTCCTTGCTCTGCTTTGCATGTGCTATGTTTTCACAAAGCTGTCAACATCTTTGGTTGATGCCTTCTTGGATGAAGCTAAGGGGTTGATAGCATGGCATGTGTTGCATGTGCGCTTCTCTCTCTCTCTCTCTCTCTCTCTCTCTCTCTCTCTCTCTCTCACACACACACACACACACACAC
>NC_034597.1:61732087-61741228 GCF_900095145.1 Mus pahari
AGAGAGAGAGAGAGAGAGAGAGAGAGAGCGCACACTTCCCGTGTGCAGGTAAGCCGAAGGGCCTGTACTCTATCCTGAATGTCTGTGTGCTGACCTTACATTGACAGGTTGGAAACCCCTAGTTTACAGATTTTATTTTTGTTTCAAAGCCCCCCTCTTGTAAAACACTAACCTCAGCCAAGGAGAAAGAAGGAAGAAAAAAAAAAAAGCTGAGTTCAGCAAGGCCAGTTTGCTGTATTTTTCTTCTTGCATCAGCAAGTTGGGACCACAGATAATCTGGTCTTCTATGCTCCAGCGCTACTGCTTAAGACTTTGCCCTCCCAAAAGGCAGCACTCTCCCAGGGGGAGCAACACTCCCTTTGCCAGGCTCCTGGCTTAGGTGCCTGGAGGTGGGTGGATGGGGTAGGGGGCCCAAGGCAGAAAAATGGTACAGAGAGGAGAAAGCATTGGCCAGCAAAGGGACTGGTAATTAATTTCTAAATGGTTTCTGGAATCAGCTAAACATTTCCTTTTAACCAGCTTCTCTAGCCTCGTATCCTTTGTTAGTTCAGGAAAAAATGTCATTTATAATGGATGTAGCCTTGATAAATTGTTCCTGCGAAGCAGAGTGTTCTCATTAGTCTATATAATGAGAAGGATGCCTAGCGGTGGCATAGCTGCCCGAATATTTGCCTGATTGGAAAATATTTGTTTATGCAAGCTATTTTAAAAGGCCTGAATGGAGGTCCAAGAGGAGAAGGCTGAAGGTCCAAGGGTTTCTGTACTTTCTTGGAGCAGACCCCAGTCATACCTGTTCTTTCCTGCTTCCTGGTGGCTCCGTGCTACAGCACACAGGCTTCTCCTATGCTCTGCCCTCACCTGTCCCCTCTCTTCCCTCCGGCTCCTGCACAGGGATCTTGTCTGTCCAGCTAGGCTAAGACGAGAATTGAACTGAATGTTCCTTTTTTTAATTGCTCCTAGAAGGAAAGTGGAACCCGTGTGTGTGTACACAGTACATTTCACTTTAGTATATGGTTGTGTCTTGTCCCCTAGTGTATCTTCTGGGTATTTGTGTTACAGCTACCAGGCACTAAGAGGGCGCAGTAATGCTTTGCAGGTTTGTGGTATGTAAGCACAGGTGTTTGACCCTAATACTCTGCTCCATCAGTGGCCCCTTAGCTCTTCTGCTCGTTGGAGAATGGAGACTTTAACTAGCCTTTCTTCCCCACAGGGACACATTGGCTTCTCTTCTGTAGGTCCCCAAGGCACTTCTTCATGTTAAAAGTGGTGCTTAAGGACGTGTGTTAATTCTTGTAGGCCACCGGGGTCTCCTTTAGTGGATGGCTATTACCAGAGATGGCAGAGAGACATTTCTGAGTCTTAACAACCACTAGGCTGGATCACAGGGAGGTGAAAAGGCAAAATTCAGTGTAGGGAGTGTTTGGGGCCTAAGCTATGCTGGTACCCAAGTAAATGCAGCATTGACACAGTTTGCTATGTTGACAGTTAGGATCTGCCTGCAATTTTATTTCTCAAGGGAAGCAGGGTTCTCAGGTTTCTTGCTGCTTAGAGGAAAGCTGTCCATTCTTTCAAGCATAGCCCTCATTAATCAATCTATCTCGCACCCACTTACTTGCCCACCATCTATCCACTCACATCTATATACCTACCTATCCCTCCTCTGTCTACCTGCTCATCCATTCATTATTTCATCTAGTCTTCCGTCCAGTGGTTAATGAGTCATCATTGTGCAGCAGTTATACCTCTGGGCACTGAAGATTCAAGCATGGATGAGACAGTTTCTGTTCGGAAAGTACTCATAGTTTAGTAAGTGAAACATGGCAAAAAAAGGGGGGGGGACTATTACTTATGAAGTAGAGGGTCAGGAGTTTGAGGGCAGCCTTGGGTACGTAGGAAAAATGTAAATTACGATAGATGATAGAAGCCATGACTGGAGTTTATGGAACATGTTCAGAGATAGATTAAAGGTATTCAGGCTTTCTGAAAGAGATGGTATGTGACTGACCTGAATTTAGAATTTTTGGAACTAGAAGAGTTTTAAAGGAGGACATGGCTAGAGGAAGGTATTTTTAGCAAGTGGAGTGATAAAGGAGATTTATGAAACAAGGTTGGGCAATGGACCACTGTGTTGTTGCTTGGCTTTGGAGTGGGAGGGCAGAGTTGAGGATAGACAAGGTGATGGAGATTACTCCAGTTATGATTGGGAGTCAGAGCGGTACGTGGTGGGCTATAGAAGGCCAGAGGTTTCTCCTATATGGGAACATTCCTCTCAATACACAGAGGGCTACTCTTAAAAGCTGGGGCCAGCGTGCTAAGCATTAGTCCCAGTTGCTCTGTGGTAATCTCTGTTCCTCCTCCCAGAATCCACTAGCATCCTTTCATGGATGTGGCGCTTACTGAAAGGTGTATGAGTGCAGAATCCAAGGATGTACCTTTGTGACTGACACCTAGGGTCTGAACCAAGGTGACTTGGCTTCAAGTCGCTCCTAGTTACTGTATCATTCTGCGTCTCTAGTTGGTCTGAAGTTGAGGTGAAGTTTCCACTCTGGGTTTGCCTTCACACGTTAAGTTTGCTTTAAGAACATGTCTGCGTCTTCATACCTTTAAGACAATATGCTATGGAGAGATGGCATTTGTTTGGGATGTAAAAATGGAGAAACATTTCAAGTTCTGAGGGAGGGATAACGCTGGGAATAACAAGGCAGGTGAAGGCTTTGGGGCTTATAGGAGGAGGCCCTCAGAGTCAGAACCATGAAGAATAAAGGCTGGGATTACTGTACTAAGGAGGGAGGAATTGATTGGGCGAGAATTCCAATGTTAAGTTCTTAGGGCACATTACCCATCCTAGAAAGACCATTTGAAAAGTCAACCACGAAGGATCACCTGCTGCCCCCAACTGAAGAGAGGTGGACTTGAAGTGCCTTGCTCTGAGGCTGGAGGGAGGCAGGGAAGAAGTGAGAAACCTAAGCTCCCACCACTAGCCAGAACCATATCAGCATTCAGAGAAAGTTGAAAGAAATCTTTCAGCTGGCTGGCTACCTAGCTCAAGGCTAACCACACTCTTAACACAATAATAAGTCAATCCTCACTGAATAATTAAATAGAGAGCCTTCATAAGTATCGACTTAATGTGACAGCAAGTCTATAGTGACTTGGGGTTTGCTTATGTAAACACAATCTCCTGTTCAGCTTACTTAGCAGTTCAATGAAATAGAACAGTCCTTCAATTAAAATCAAATGATGCATACATTTAATTCCTTTCTCCTCTTACCCAGTAATAATAGATTTGGAACACAGGTGAAGGGATGGAGAAGAAGCAGAAAACAAGGGTATGTTTTTGGAGGACATGGAGGGATGTATCCAGTGACAATCTCTTGGAGAAAGAAGTAGCTTGGGGGCTGTACCTGAGCATCCCCATGTGGAGATCCAGGTGGGCTTGGGCTTGACATTGCCCTACCTTGGTCCTGCTGGCTCTTTGCAAGAGAAGGTATGGGTCCCTCTCTGGGGTTGGCATACAGGTCTTCCGGTGGTAGCCTAGGTCTGATTGATTGCTTCTGGTTAGCTGGGGTCAAGTGGCTGTCACCACAACCACTTCCAGGTCAGTATTTGCCATGGGCACCATCTTGGCTCACCTGAAGCCAGACTGGATGATGGGAAAAAAGGATGGTGGCACCTAATTATTTTCTGGTTTGGCCCCAGAGGAGAACTATGTTTCCGTGGCTTGAGACTGTCTGTCGTAGGGTAGAAGTGAGGGGCTGAGAAAAGTGGGAGAGTTCTGGCCTGCGCAGCAAGGAAAAAAAAAAAAACCTACTGGGTTTGGAGCTTAGTGGCCCCTGATGTTCATCCTCATAAGAGCAAATCCTGGCAGGGTACCGGCTGTGCCAGGATCAGTCTAGATGCTTCCACACCCACATGGGATAGCTCACTGAATCCTCCTAAGGGCCACATAAGCTCAGTGCCATTGCTGCCTCCATTTAGCAGGTGAGGAAGACAGGGCCTCACGGAATGACCTGCGTAGGTCATTCAGACCAAGCTGAGCCAAGGTGCAGACCCAGCAGATGGTCATGGCAGAGACTGGGTGCTTAACTGGATTCTTCCACAGAGGATCTAGAGGAGAAGAGGGAGTTTCTTGGCAGCTCAAGTTCAGACTGGTTTGGCAGCCTTTCGAAGGCCAGCACCAAGTCTCTCCCCAGCACGGCCACTCCCAGGAACTGGGGCTGCCAGAGTGATGAGTGGACCTTCTTAGGACTGGGGCTTCTCTCTGTCTCTCCATCACAAGACAGAATGGGCCGGATTTGCTGATACTTTCAGAGCTGAGGACATTTTCTCTAATAAAAGGCCTAGAGAAATTATTGTTTATAATAAGGCAGGGTTCCCAAGGCTTCGTTCAATTAAACTTCAAGAAATAATTATGACTCCTAAGCAAGTTTGGTAAAAGAGAACACAGGCTGGGCGTGGTGGCACACGCCTTTAATCCCAGCACTCGGGAGGCAGAGGCAGGCGGATTTCTGAGTTCGAGGCCAGCCTGGTCTACAGAGTGAGTTCCAGGACAGCCAGAGCTACACAGGGAAACCCTGTCTCGAAAAAACAAAACAAAACAAACAAACAAAAAAAAGAGAACATGAAGAACAGTGCCTTTTGAAACATCCTTATGAGTTTCCTCAGTGTTCAGTGTAACATTTTCCCTGTCTGTAACCGGGGGCATAAACCATGCATGGCTGTTGCTTTTTAATCCCTTAACATGATATCATATTTAAAATTCTAGATACAGACACAACTCACATCCTGGTCATTTTTGATAGTGGCGCATCTTTCCTCAGTGTTCAGGGCTTTCTGGGTAGCTCTTCCTGGAGTAAGCGGGCCAGAGAGTCCACAGGCCAATCTGATCTGGTCAAGCCCTCAATTGAGTCTCTCTCTGTCAGGTGACTCTAGGCTATGTGAAGTTAAAACTCAAGGCTAACCAAGAGAGAATTAGAGTCTCCTTTAGGGCTGAGGCCTTAACCATCTTTTATGGTCACCACTGTGTGCAGCCAAGGGTCTCTGCATCCACCTCCACTCATTGCGAAGGAAGGCTTCTCTGATAAAGACGGGAGTATCCTGTGACTGTGGATGCAAACACATTCATTTAGAAGATGATTTGCTGCTATGTCAGTCTAGCTAGGTATCAGTGGATTCTTCCCTGGGGTCCAAGAGCGCCCGTCATAGTTCTGGTTTGCAGTACTACTGCGAGTTCATACTTACTGATTTAGGGATGCTGGCCCCATCCCTGCATTCCTGGAACGAACTCAACCCAGCCATGATGGGTGATCTTTTTGGAGTGAGCTGGAATTCTGTTTTTGAGTATTTTATTGAAAAAAATTTGCAACTGTGCTTATGAGCGAGAGTGTTGTTGTGTGCGCTATTGTTTATCATCGTGTCTTTGTCTGGTTTGATATTAGGTCAATGATGGCTTTATAAAAAGAGTTTAGAAGAATTTTCTCCTTTCCTGTTTTGTGGAATGATTTGAATAGCATTGGCTGCATATCTTCTTCAGAGATCTGGTAGAATTCTGCAGTGAATTCAGTTTGCTGGCATTTTATTGAGAATTTTTTTGCATCTGTGTAAACAAGGGAGAAATCCTGGGGACTTTGTGTTTGTCACTACTTCGGTTTATTGTTGGTTATAGGTCTCTTTAAATTCTTTACTTCAACTTGGTGTAATTTTCGTAGGTCATATGTACCTAGAAATTCATTCATCTCTTTGATATTTTTCAACACAAAAGTAGAATATATATTGTGGAATATATGTTTTTAAGGTATGCCTTATGGTTTTTCTGAATTTCATTGGTATCTGCTATGTCTCCTTCTCCATCTCAGTTTTTATTAATTTGGGCATTCCTCTTGTTCCATTAGTTAATTTACCTAATGATTTGTTAGTCTTGTTTATCTTTTAAAAGAGCCAGCCCCCCCCTTTTTAAAAAAAACTCATTTTTATACTGCTTATATAATTTCTATTTCATCAATTTTTTGCTCCAATCTTAATTATTTTCTCCGGTTTCCTACTTGTGGATTTTGTTTATTCTTATTTTTCCAAGGTCTTATACTACACCCTTAAGTTTTATTTCATTTGAAATTGTTTAGAATTTTTGGTATAGGCATCTAGCACTATAAACTTTCCCTTTAGGATGACCTTCATTATGTCTCAGAGGTTTTGGTACGCTGTGATTTCCTTTTCATTCAGTTTTAGGAAAATGCTTGTTTTCTCCGTGCTATTTTTTCAGTGGCCCAATTATCATTCAGTAGGGTCTTGTTTAGTCTCCTGTGTCTATGTACTTGGTGCAGTTTTCTTGCTCTTTGTGTCTAGACTTATTCCATTGTGTTCTGACGGAATACAGGAAGTTGTTTCCATTTTCTTACATTTGTTAAGGTTTGCTTTGTGTCCTAAATTGTGGTTCGTTTTAGAGACCATTCTATGGGCTACCAAGAAGAACGTGTATTAGTCGCTGTTTTGGTGGAATGTCTTAGAGAAGTCTACTAGGTCCATTTGATTGTAGTGTCTCTTAATTCCAGTGTTTATGTATTTAAGTTTTGTTTGAGTGACCTGTCGGCCGATGAGATTGTGGTATCCCATTCCCTACAGTTACCATGCTGGATTAATTTGTGGCTTTACGTCTTGTAGCCCCTGTTTTATAAAATTGGGTGCACCTGTGTCTAGTGCATATATTCTTAGAATTAATATCCTCACATTGACTGCCTCCTTAGTGAGTATGCAGTGTCTTTCTCTATTCCCTGTGACCAGCTTTGGTTTGAAGTCTGTTTTCTAAGCTCTCGGGATAACTGTGTTTGCTTGTTCCCTTGTTCCATTTGCTTGTAGTGCCCTTTTCCATTCAATAACTTTATTCCAAGTGATGTCTCCCTTGATGATAAGGTATGTTTCTTGGAGCAGAAAAAAAGATGGATCTTGGGTTTTAATCCAGTTTGCTAGTCTGCACTTTTTTTATTGGGGAGCTGAGACCATTAATATTCAGAGTTATTACTGAAAGGTGTATATTAATTTCTGTAGTTTTGATGACTTTGTGATGTTTTCTTGGTTTCTGTGATGAATTGTCCTGGTATTGTATATTTTTCTCTTGGATATATTTATTTTCCTCTTCAGTCCCAAGTGTTCTTTCCAGCGTCCTCTGTAGAGTAGGCTCAATGTTCATAAATTCCTTTAGTTTGTTTTTATCACAGAAAGTTTTTATTTCTCCTTTACTTATAAAAGATAGCTTTCCTGAGTTTAATATTCTGAGTTGGCAGTTATGATCTTTCAGAGCTCGGAATATATCTTCCCAAGATCTTCTGGCTTTAAAAGTCTCTATGAGTAATCAGGTGTTATTCAAATGGACTTTGCCTTTTATGTGACTTGACCTTTTTTGGAGCTTTTTTCTCTCTTGGAGCTTTCAATGTCCTTTTATTGTTGTTGTTGTTGGTGTTTATTTTAAAAAGGTATTTTAACCATTACATGTGGATAAACATTCTTTTCTGGTTCTGCCTATTTGGAGTTCTCTGGGCTTCTTATATGTATCTGTATGGACATATCTTCTCAAGGTTGGAAATTTTTACTTTATATTTTATTGAAAATACTTTCTAAGCCTTTGACCTGGAATTCTTCTCTCTCTTTTTTTTCTATACCTATAATTAATAGATTTGGTCTTTTATGGTGTCTCACCGACCCTGCATGGTCTGTTTGTGCATTAAAATTTGATTTTTCCATTTTCTTTGGTTGAATGGTTCGGTTCCTCTAATTTGTCTTTAAGCCCTGGTATTCTGTCTCCCATGTGATCCATCTGGTCTGTGAAACTATCCACTGAACTTTTCATCGCACTAGTTGAGAATTTCATTTCTAGCTTTATTTCAGGTTGACTTTTCTTTGGTTATTTCTGCTTCTTCATTGACTTCTATTTTCACATTCTGAATGAACTTCCTTATTTCATTAAGATGTTTTCTTGTGTTTACTTGGAGTTCATTCAGTTTAGTTCTGTTTTTGAGTTCATTCAGCTGTTTGTAATCTCTTTAAATTCTCTGACCTCTTTGAAGTTATTTATAATTGTTCTTTTGAATTCTGTGTCTTCAATTTCATCTAAATAATTTTCCTTGCGGACTGTTTTGCTTTTTAATTTCATTTCATTGCTTGTGTTTTTTTTTGACGAGACCTGGACATCTGAAGCTAGGTTGTTTGATGTGTCTTGCTAAGTGTTTTCTACCCACAAAGCAGGAGCCTGGAGGTGGGCAGACTGGGGGACTTGGAGGAGACTAGGCAGAGAAGAGGCGGATAATAAGATGGGGGTGTGCTTCACTGGTCCATGCCAGGTTGAGTTGCTTATAGCTGGTCAGTTGGGGGTATGCTTGCCATCTGGATCTGTGCCAGGCCAGGCCGGAGTGTGTTGGTTCAGTTGTAGAGTACTCTAAGCAGGTGATAGCAGTTGTACACAGTTGCTGGGGTGGGGAGCTGCTTGTCTGGGCTCCTGCTAGTTTGCACTCTTTGTAGTAAGTTCTGTTGGAGGAGGCTTCTTGGGTGGGGGAGGGGTAAGGCTGCCTGACATCAGCTTTAAGCTGGGCTGGATTTGAATGTTGGGTTGGAGGGAAGCTCCTGAGGAAAAGTTGCAGATATCTGGGGTTGAGGCCAGGCTGGGGCTATGTGGGGTAGTTTGGCAGGAGTGGGGTCCCAGGGCAGGTTTTAAAAATTTATTAATTAATATTACTTTTAATGTGTGTCTTGGGGGGGTGGCAAGTATATGGGGGTTAGCAGGAGGAGGAGCACGTGTGTTTGGGGGTGTCTGGGGGAATGGAGCACTTGTGTTTGGGGGTGGCTGTGAGCGGAGCACATGTGCACATGTGTGAGTCAGTGGATAAGCCTAGGTGTCATTCCCAGGGATGCTGTTCTCTTCATCGGAGAAAGGGGCTCTCATTGGCCTGGAGCTTCCCTATTAGGCTTGGCTGTCCAGTGAGCTCTGGTAATCCTCCTGCCTCCTGGAATTACAAGCAGGTGACATCATGCTTAGTTTTGTGTGTGTGTGTGTGTGTGTGTGTGTGTGTGTGTGTGTGTGCTGGGGATGGAAAGCGGGTCTTCCTTTGTGAGGCTAGCATGTCCGTGGGCTTCTGTGTAACCTTTTCGTAGTGT
>NC_034597.1:61741553-61787532 GCF_900095145.1 Mus pahari
CTCCTCCTCCTCCTCCTCCTCCTCCTCCTCCTTCTCCTTCTTCTTCTTCTTCTTTTTAATTTTAACTATCAGAGACCCAGCTAGGTTAAAAATAAAATGATTGATTGGTTTATAAAATGAAACATAGAAGTGATAGTGTATCCCAGGGAGCAAGGGAGGAACCCTTCCCCCTCTTCCTCTCTCTTTTCTCTCTCTTTCTCCTCTCTCCATTCCTCCGTTTGCACCCCCCCCTCCTCCTCCCTTTCTTTCTTTAGATGGCTGTGTAAGTGTTCTTAATGTGACCCTAAGAACGACATGGACCTGGTATGTCCGTGCTCAAGCCTGGACAACCAGGAAGCAAATGATGTTCTTTTTTTGCCTGCTCCATCGGGAGAAGCTTAGTCAGGACCCCCTTTTGGACCATAATGGCCAAGAGAAAGACTCTGACACTTGATCCAATCTGGGCCAGGCATCTCCAGGTTCCAGAAGGTGTTGTTTATACAGTCGATCCTGAGCCGTTTTCTCTTCTCGGGAACACTATACCCTTCCATGAAGTGTTCCAGCGTGGTGACATTCACAGTTACCAGTGCTGGTGATGCTACCGTTCTGATTGGCAGGCCCCCAGCCATGGCGTACAACTACAAAGTGGGACCCGTTGGCTTCCAGTCTAGCCACATAGGAGCTGCAACTTAATAGTTGAAAGACGTGCAAACCAGAAGCCTTGCATCGGCCAGCATTGGAACAGTCTGGGGATGGATCCGACTGAGAAATTCACCTCCTGTGTCAGTTTCTCTGTGATACTCAGACAAAATACTTGTTAGAAATAGCTGGTGTGTTTTCTTTGGTTGGTGGTTTAGTCCCTGGGAGTTCTGGGGTTACTCGTAAGTTCATATTGTTGTTCTTCCTATGGGGCTGCAAACCCCTTCTGCTCCTTGGGTCCTTTCTCTAGCTTTTTCATTGGGGACCCCGTGCTCAGTCCAATGGATGGCTGTGAGCATCCACTACTGTATTTGTCAGGCACAGGTAGAGCCACTCAGGAAACAGCTATATCAGGCTCCTGTCAGCAAGCTCTTGTTGGCATCTGCAATAGTGTCTGGGTTTGATGAATATATATGGGATGGATCCCAGGTGGGGCAGTTTCTGGATGGCCATTCCTTCAGTCTCTGCTCCACACTTAGTCTTTGTAACTCCTTCCATGGGTATTTTGTTCCCCTTCTAAGAAGGAGCAAAGCGTCTACACTTTGGTCTTCCTTCTTCTTGAGTTTCATGTGTTTTATCCTAAGGCTCCATGGTCCCTTTAGATAGCACCAGTAGCTGGAGAACATGCATTCCACACACAGGCCAGTGGGGACCCTTCAGATCCAAATGTAGCTCTCCTAAGCAGACTTGTAAAGGTGTGGTAGCCTGGGCCAAGACAGAATGTCACTAATAAAAGACAGGAACCTGTGTCATTTTCTTTTGGATAACACCACATACAAAGCAGTCATAAGGGCATGTCCCTATAACTGTGTACTACACGTTTCTTTGGATGCAGGAGTGTGTGTGTGTGCACATGTGTGTGCATGTCTGTGCATGTATGTGTGTATGTGTGCATGCACACATGTATGCATGTGTATAGAAGCATGCTACTACAGTCCTCCTAGGGTTTCTTTCTTCCACATCTGGGGCATAAAGCAGGAGCATTTAAAGCTGAGGCCAGAAGGCAGGATCTGAAATGTACCCACAAGCCCAACTCTGCAGCTTGTGCAGATTGCCACACTTGAGGCTCAGAGCCTGCCATGCCAGCATCTGGTAGTGAGATTCCCAGCTCTGCTGCAGCAATTTCAGTCAGGATATGTTTGGGGCGGAGCCTAGAGACTTTGCATGCCTAGCAATTTCTGGCCAGTGATGGTGCTGGTCATCCATTCACTACACTTTGAGAATCACTTTGGGAAGTGTGCTGTGTGGGTTGCTTTCTGCTTCCCAGCTCTGCTTTTCTCCTCTGACCAGGGCACCTGTGGTAGCAGATGAAAGAGATAGGATGCCCCAGGGTGGGGCAACTGAGGGCGGGGAGGTAAGAGTGGGTGGGTGGAGGAACACCCTCATAGAATCAGGGGGAGAGAGGATAGGATAGGAGGTTTCGGAGGAGGGGAGTACCGGGAGAGGGGATAACATTTGAAATATCAATAAAGACAATATCCAATAAAAAATATCAAATTGAAAAAAAAAGAGATAGGATGCCAAGTAAAATTTGAATTCCAGATCCAAAAAACTCTTTTCTAGTGTATGTCTGAGATGTAAAATAATAATAATAATAGCAATAGTAATAATAATAACAACATTGATCTGAAATTCAAATGAGGTGAACATGCTGCATCTAATATGGCCACCTTTTTATCAAATTAGGGTCAAGTGTCTCTCTCTTGCTGCCTCCATGTGATTGAATAGGCCACAGCTGTTGATGAACCAGGCTCAAAGAGGGCTCATGATTTTGGGGCAATCCACCTGCTCCCCTGAGCGCAGCTAAGAGGAATTTAGTTTGTGTGCATTCCAGCTCTCTCACTGGCTCTCTGCATTCTTCTCTCTGCTTGTCTGCCTGTTTTTTCTTTCGGTGATTTTTTTTTTTTACACCATCTCTTTTCTGGGGGGGGGTTAGGGGGTCTTAAATCTCTGAAGTGGGGGACTGATCCGGGAAAGATCAGGTCTTGGCAACAGAAACAGAATCCAAGAGACCAGTGATATCCCAGGATCTGGGGGATGAGTGACATTTTGCCTAGAGGAGGTGGCGATCACCAACTGGCACCCCACATATAATGGTTTGGGCTGGAGTGCTCGTGTGGCTGGTTCTCCTTGTGCTGGAGTTGGAGTATGTCAAGGGCCTGAAGGAAACTGACTCCACTTGGTCTCTTGTTCTGGCAGAGGAAGCTCGCTGCTGTGGGTTTATCACAGATTGAGAGGCAGAGAGAAACTTGAGCAATCAAAGGCCTCCTGGAGACTTGGACTTGGCAACCTTCTAAATGGCCCCATTTGTCCCCTTTGCTGCCAAGCTGCCTTTATGCTGAGAGTGGCTAAGATGACAGCAGAAGGCCTGACTGCCTCCCTCCCGTCCCTCCCCTCACCAACTGGCATCCCAAATCCACATCCTTTACTCTGAACAGTATCACGCCTGGGGTTCCTGACACTAACCGCCAGACTTCGTTGAGGGCAGTAGGCTGGAGCCACATGAGACTGAGATGGTGTTTTCCCTGTACATTGCCCTGGGGGCCTGGCTGTGGCGGCTCTGAACACAGTTCCTGGTTTCCAGAGCCCCTGCTTTTTTCCCCCTGCGTTCATCGTGGCATGGGAAGGATCAGTGGATTCAGGAGGACAGGGTCTTCCTGGGTTCCAGCCAGCGGCCTCTGGAGCCCTCCCTTCTCATGACATGCTCACATTGCCCACACAGGAGAAAGTGGTGTGTTTCTGTTCTCTGTGGGGTCATGAAGAGTCATTTCCTGTTTGCACTTGCCAGGCAGAGTGCTGAGGGAGGAAACAGTAAAGATGATGATTCCTATCTACATTGGGAGCTGCTTTGTCCAGTATCTCTCACCGCTTTATTGAAGCTCTGGGCAAGCGTAGCTTTCTACTTAAGTGGGGACACTGAGTACCAGAGACGTAGCCAGTGAGCCCCAGGTCACACAATAGAACAAGAGCCTGAGCACCATCATGTGACAGATGGTTCTCCCAGCAGCTGGACCGGTATCCTTCTTGCCAGCCCAGGAACCCCTCTGGCCACAACCCTTGGAGGGGTCTGTACTCTTTCACCTTCTGTTCTCTGGCTTGCACCATCACCCCCACTTCTCCTACAGAGACTGGCTGATCTCTCCTTTGCTAGTGAAATGTCCTAGATCTCTCAAACGCCATTTTTCATTTCCTCCCATGTCTATTTCCACTTCTTCTCCAGCCTTTGAGTTGGTGATTTTGAGAGGCTCCTTGCACTTCGAAGCCAGACAAAAGATACGCAGTGTTCCTAGCATTGTGTGATCTTGGAGTCAAGCTTGTTAGAGAGGACAAGGCTGTTCTGGATGCTGGTGGCAATGGGAGCAGTTCAAAAGGCTTCCAACAGCTACAGGTCTAGCTGGAACCCTCAGCTCAGTTCTGAGCAGTTGATGTTATTTGTAAGGCACTGAGAGGAGAGTAAACTTTTACCAAAGCCCTGTGCCGTCATCAGTGGGGTGGCGAGCATGCTGCCTTGAACATGTCACAGGGTTCCCTTCTGATTCCATATTGACGTGCTTACTGTTCCCACCGTGACTCTGTCAGTCACACGCCAGGGGATAAGCTCCATCCATGATTATTAACAGGGTCTTAGAGGATATAGATAAAGAAAGAAATAAAGTTACCTTGTCAGCAATGGATGTTCTTATTGGGAAGATCAAAGCAATGTCAGCAAGTCTCTGTGCTGTTGAGTTGCCTGGTCTAGACTTTCTGTGTGGTTGCATTGAGAAAAAGGACACATCTACATGATCATGGGAAAATAACCTCCATGTTGAAGGTTTCGGTGGCTTTGGGGATGCTGGAAGTAGGATGTAGCGTCTATATATGCCCACATGGAATTGAAATGGATGATTACATTTCAGTTGAGGGTGTGTTTAAATAACCCGTAGAGAAGCTGTTTAAACAGCTTCATACAGAAGATGGTAAACAGTGGTTGCTCACGATATAGGATTCTACTGGACCTCCATTCTGCCTTTATATTCTCCTATTGCTTCCTTCTAGGGGGAGATTTGGCCAAAGTGGAGTATTTGAAAACCCCACAGTGTCTCCCAGGGATGTACCAGAGTACCAGAGACCAGATAGCTTATGGCAGAAACAGACTCTCTTATAGTTGTGGAAGTCAGAAGTCTGAGGTTGAAGTGTCAGTGGGACCATGCTTTCTTTGTGCTGCCAAAGACTGAGAGGGACTGATGAATGCGGTCACACAGGCAGGACCCTTCCCTGTAGGGGGTGATGGTTGCCTTAGACAGGATAAGGGGGAAGCCTCCTTAGTCCAGGCTGATGGAAACCTCTGTGGCCAGAGCACTAGGACAAGAGGGAGAAGGAAGGGAGCTAGCTAAGGCTGTGACTTTGTGTCCCATTCAACCCTGAGGCTGGGTAATGAGAAGAGGCCTGGACCAGCTCCTGGCTGAGTGTGACTGAGCTATGCACAGGTGGTTACAAAACCATGTCACAGGTACTGATGACAATGGGTGATGGCATGCTAGGTCATGAAGAGAAACATTTAAAAGGTGGCTATGTCTGGTAAGCTGGGGAGGTAGGGACAGGGGCTACCTGTTGTCCTGCTCTGTGATGATGCAGGTGAGAGTCCAGGTGAGAATGAGGAGATGCCTCACCCTAAGGAGACCCTGCCTTCCCTCCGAGTTCTGGCTTCTTCGAGCTACAGGCTAGGGCAGGGACCATTAGATTCACTTTGGGTTGGGGAGAGCAATGTGTTCCAGGATATGGAAAACATTCTTCAAGGTTTTAGCTGTCAGGAAGTAGAAACTCGGTCCCTGTCCCAGAACTGGATACTGTCGACCAGCCCCGCCCCGCCCCCTGCTTTTCTGCTTTAGAAAACGTTTAGAGAATGTTTCTTTAGTTTTGCCCTTTTTTGAGACAGGTCTCACACTATGTTGCAGGCTGGCCTGGAACTCACTATGTGACCCAGTTTGGCTTCAAACCCTTCCTTTTTAGTCCTCTAAGTGCAGGTATTACAGGTGCACAGCTTGGGCTTTTAAATTGCACTATGCCCAGCTCCATAGGTCTCCCAACACTCTCTACTCCCCCTTTTCCTGGCTTCCTCAGGTTCTAGGATCTGCAGTGTGGAGCCCCAGGCAGTGTGGAGGAGGCTGGAGCAGGCTGCCAGACTAAACTGTTTCCTCCTTGGGTCTTTTCCCAACACCAGGTCCCGCCTGGCAGACTTCCACGCCAACTGTCGGGCCTCCTACCGGACAATCACCAGCTGCCCTGCGGACAACTACCAGGCATGTCTGGGCTCCTATGCTGGCATGATTGGTAAGCCCTGCTTACATTTTCTATACTTTCAGTAGTTTCTTCCCTTACCCCCACCCCCAGTCTCACTGGGGTAGGGTTTGCTGCAGCCCAGCCCAAGGCTGTTGGGAGACTGACAGCAAAACCTTGCCTGTGGCAGATTCAGACAGAGCGTCTGGGGAAAGGGGGGCTACCTCCTTATCAGGAGGGGCCCTGTGCCTTTGTTACAGGGCTTTGGAAATTAAGCTACAGCCTTCTAGGTACTGCTAATGAGTCAGTGTGGAGCTTCCACTAAAGAGTGGTTAATGCCAGGTGAGAAAACTGATGCTTAAGAGAAAATTGAGTTCCTTGACCAGGTTCATTCAGTTGGCAAATGATAGCACTGAGATCCAACCCAGGATAGGAACCTTCAACTCCTTGATTCTAGAAGAATCACGCTGCACGTTTGCAAGGTAGAAAGCAAGGCAGACTGAAGGCAGGGTGGGAGCTAATGGGGTCTTTTTTGCCCCTCTGATGACAGAGTCTGGTGGTTCTCTGGGCCTTTGGCCTTTCTGTTCCTGGTGACCTCATAGTCACCAGAGGTAATTGTGCTCAGAGTTAGGATTGTAAGTTAGGGTGTTTGTGGTTGTTTTTTTTTGGGGGGGGGTGGTGGTGAAAAACTTTGTCCCATTGTGCCTATGCATCATCTTTCCCTTCCCGTTCTCTTTCCCAGGGTTTGATATGACACCGAACTATGTGGACTCCAACCCCACAGGCATCGTGGTGTCTCCCTGGTGCAATTGTCGTGGCAGTGGCAACATGGAAGAAGAGTGTGAGAAGTTCCTCAAGGACTTCACAGAAAACCCATGCCTCCGTAAGTCTGAGAAAACTTTCCCATGCCTCTATGTCCCTTCTGTTCCCTACCCAGCATACATTTTTGCTACCTGGGAGGGAACCTAGAGTGTGTCTACCCTCGTTGTTTTCCTCTCATTTTGTTAGGATGGCCAGTGATACCTATGTGGCTTCTGCATCATGTAGGACTTTTTCCACAGACCTGAATGTTTGAGCTCTTAGGGATTTCATACTAGAACTGTCAATGGGATGCCCAAGTCTACCATCAGAGTCCCTAAGCCCATGCAAGGTCAGTGCAGAAGGACTTTAGTTGGCTGTTCTGACAGCATCAGCCAGTTTCTCTTGGAGACTGGGTCTTCTCCTGAGGACCACAGGCACCATCTCCATGTACTGGCTCTTACCTATTGGAACTGAGGACTGGAAAAAAAAAGTCATTTAACTACTGATCAAAAGGCTGCACGGAGAGGAGGTCCCAGTCAAATGTAGCCTTCCTTTGGTCTTTCACAGTCTGATTCCATCTGTACATCTCTCCCTGCCCCCTTCGCTTCTCTCCTTTCTTCCCTCTGTTCATCTGTCTTTTTTTCCTTTCCTTTCTGTTCAGGAATTCAGAGATAGATCCCAGTGCCTGTCATTAAAGGACATGTAGCTAGATGGAGGTAAACTGCAGAGTCATGCGTGATCCCAGGACAGATGGAAGTTGTAGGGTATGGTTCTCTGTGGTGTCTGAGTTCAGACACCCAAGTCCTCCTGAACAAGGGAGGACTCAAGGCTTCTCAGAGGCTGAATCTCTTGAGGATAGCTTGGTCAGCTGAACTGGCAAGGAACAGCGGATGCTCTACTGTGACAGGGTCCCAGGTATCCCGAGAAGAACATAGACTGAGGAGACTGCCTGGTCTAGCTCTCCTCTTCCATTTTTCCTTACCAACTGGGAGATCATTTTAAGTCTGAAAGAAGCCTTAGCAAAGTCAAATTCTAATATCCTACCATTTCGTCTTCAGTTTCTGGGCCCTTTTGGGAGGGCAGTGGTTAGGAATAAGTTCAACCAGGCATGACGGAAGTGGGTTCTGACTTTGCTGTTTCTATCTGTCCTCTCTCCAGGGAATGCCATTCAAGCCTTTGGCAATGGCACAGATGTGAACATGTCTCCCAAAGGCCCCTCATTCCCAGCTACCCAGGCCCCTCGGGTAGAGAAAACTCCTTCACTGCCAGATGATCTCAGTGACAGTACCAGCCTGGGGACCAGTGTCATCACCACCTGCACATCTATCCAGGTGAGGGGTGTGCCTCTGAAGCGTGGGAGCTGCAGCTTGGGATGGCTTAAGATCCAGAAAACATCATGGTGTCAGACATGTTATGGGAAACCACTCAACTGGGGCCACTGAAGGAACATTGAAGGTTCCTTGAGTTTAGGAGCCCAAGGGGTAGGGGGTTAGGAAAGAACTTTTTTCATCCCTTTGTTAATTTAGGTATATTCTTTGATAATATGAAAACACCTGTTACCTAACAGTATTGTATCAGATATACTGGGGCACAAGAGAAATGTAATAGTTACCATGCAGCTCCTGTCTGGTAACTGTCAGCTAGTTTGCTGATAATTCTCATCCCATTGGATTCACAATGAGGTGACAACCTTCCTATTCAATATTCAGGAAAATGATCCAGAGGTCTTAGGTGATATACCTGTGCTGACTGTTGGTGACCTGAATTTTCAAACCTTCATCTGACTCTAAGACTTACAGTGTTCATCTGTCCATCCATCCATCCATCTGTCTATCCATGCACTGTAGCTTATAGACTCAGCGCATACTAGGTCTTATATGAGCTTATAGGGAGACATTGGTGAGCGAGGTTAATACTGCTTGGGTTGTATAGTGTACTGGCTAGATTTATGTCAACTTGACCCAAACTATAGTCATCTAAGAGGAAGAAATCTCTTTTGAGAAAATGCTTCCATAAGATCAGGCTGTGGAGCATTTTCTTAATTAGTGACTGATGGAGGATGGCTTAGTCCACTGTGGGTGGCACCACCCCTGGGCTGGCGGTTCTGTGTTCTTTATAAAAGCAGGCTGAGCAAGCCATGAGGAGCAAGCCAATAAGCAGTACTCTTTCATGGCTTCTGCATCAGTTCCTGCCTCCACGTTCCTGGCCTGCTTGAGTTCCTGTTCCTCACCTGGCTTGATGGACTACAATGTGGAAGTTTAAGTCAGATCAACTCTTTGCTCCCCAACTTGCTTTTTGGTTATGCAGTTTCATCATAGCCATAGAAACTCTTAACTAAGACATACAGTCTTTATGGCTTTGATGGCCAAACTGTGACATCCTTCACGGTAATAGCTTATCTGCTAAAGAGGTTGACCCTATGCAGGAGAAGTTCAGTGCTGCGGCATGAGCCCCCACCCAAGACTCTTCAGTGCCTAAAAACTCTACATCTCATTATTGCTTTTTAGAAAAAAATTAATTCTTTACAGTCATTGTTATCTGTAACCCTGTTTGTGTATGATGTATATGCACAGGTGCACGTGCCATGGCACGTATGTAAAGGTCACAGGACAACTCTGTGGAGTAAATGGTCTTCTTTCACCACTGTGTGGGGTTTTGCTGCTCTAACTCAGGTTGCTAGGCTGGCACCTGTAGTGGTTCTGCCATCTTATGGACCCCCATTCATTGGTGTGTGTGTGTGTGTGTGTGTGTGTGTGTGTGTGTGCACGCGCGCGTGTTTTAGGTTGCTAAAGCATCCTTACTTAGTTTATTTTTTTTTTCCCACTTAAAACATGGGCTTTCACCAGGCTCTAGTCTGGGGGGGGCGGGACTTGTCTTAATCCTGATTTCATTCTAGAGGAGATGATGGACAAATTGCTTGGGAGATGATGTGAAAATGCATTGTATACTGAGGCTTGCTGCCCAAAGACAAGGGTTAGGAAACTCTGGGGCCGTGGTAGGGGTGGGAGGCTCATTAGCAGGCGTTCTTTCAGGCATAGCCCCAGGGCTTGTCATCCTGGCACTCATTGACTAAGTCACTGCACAGAATACCAGGGACAGTCTAGACAAGGAAGAAAATCAGGTACTTAGGAGACACCGGCACATAATCTCTCCCTAAATTCCTGCTCAGAAATGCAAGGGGAGCACCTCTGAATCACTGATTACTATCTATTTATTGAACCCCCTTCACCCATGCCAGGCTGCTTTGTCCTGCCTCAGCTAGGGGCTGGCCTGGGGGGCTTTACTTCTTCCCATTCTACAGCCTTCTTATGTTTATCACTCTGCTAACATACGATATCTTTGATCTATGACTCTATGGTGGTCTTGATGAACTTGGGAGTTCAGTAATATATGACTACAGAAAGAGTCCCTGAATGGGGGCAGAACAGGAAACTCAGGTTAGGGTTGGGAAACCTATGTATTCCAAAATACAGCTTGGAAGAAACAAGATTATATTTCCTATTTATTTCCCCTTGTCTATCTTTCCTTCCTTGGGGGAAATTCAAGGAGCCCCTAGAGCCTGATGGGAACCCAAGGTGTTATCTAGGTGTTACGCCTTCATGGATCCTTTAACATTCTTCCCCAAAATGCAGGGTCCTAGGGTGAGCCATGACCTGTTTGTGACCTCCTGGCCACTTGGTGGTTGAGCAGGGGCAGGGCCTCTGGGCCTCTAGTAGCCTTCTGCTTCTTCCCTTTCAAGTCTGCTCTGGCAAAAAGTGGATGTGGGGTTGAGATCTTGTATTCTAATTGAAGGCCTGCTGAATAGGGATGCAGGAATGCTACATAGCATAGGGAGTCCTGAGTTGGTCCTTTGTCCTATGTCTTTGATGTAGCCTCAGGTTCATTCTTAGAAACAACCCAACTCTGGCCCCCTTTATATGGCTCTCTGGCTCTGGAACTTTGAGAGCTTCTGATATGTTCTGAGGTGGTCTCAAGTCTCGAGATCTGTCCATATCTGATCCTTGTGTGAATGTCCTTGCCTTCCCCCTCTCCACTCCACTGGTCTCTGGCTGGGAGGCAGGCCTGTCTTAGATAACCAAGGTCTTTGTTTCTGAAGTCTGAGGCAGGAGGATGCCCTATCACAATTATCTTGGACAATTGAAAAGAGGACTAAAGGATGTTGTAAGACCCTCACCTGATGCCTGAAGTGGGCCTTGCACACAGCACATTTCTGTCTTTACTCATCCTATACTCTAACTGTATGGCTCTTTTCCCCGCGCCCCAGTCCCATAGGAGCATGGGACTGGGGGACCCATTAGCACATGTCTTCATCTGTTCAATAGAAACTATAACTCTATACTGACTCCTGAGACTGAGAACTTTAATCAGCCAGTTCCCTGTTCCTCATAACAGTGGGATAGACAGGAGTCCCATTCAGAAGATTGATCTACTTGGGTTTAGGATTGGAGGGCTTGCCTTGTGTGGCCGTGGAAGCTGGGGACGAGCCAGCAAGGGAAACCTGCTGCCAGGGCTGAGGAAATTAGATGGGCATTGAGTTCATAGTTTGGAGTTAACAAGGGTGTGGCAGGCAGAGGGAAGAGCTGAGCTGATGACTTAGGGTGTTTGCATATTGTCCCTGTGCCATAGGCAGCATGGTAGGAAGCTGTGATAGTTATTCTGGCTGCAAAGCCTAGAACGGTTTCCACTGACCCTTTACTGAAAAACATTTACAGACCCATGGCTTTTGAGCTCAAAGAATTATGGTTTGTCAGGACAGGGAGTGCTGTGTTGGAAGGGGTGGGTCCTGTACACATAGAATAGGCAGAAAGTGGTGGACAGTGAGATCTTGACAAAAGTGGGCCCCGGGGCTATGTGGGATCTGCTCGCTCGGAGCCAAGATCACAGGAGTTAATCTGACAGTGGGTGGAGATCGTTTGGCAAGGGAGAGATGCCGAGAGTCAGGGAGGCCTGCTGGAAGATTCTTGTGATACACTCTTATTCACAGGCTTGAAAAGAGAGAGTGTGTAAGTGAGAGAGAAGGACAAGGGCTTGAGGTTGGGGATGGGGCCTAGGACAGGAGTAGGGGTACAGGAGAGAGCTGGATGGCTCTGTTTGCCCAGCAGGCTGACACTGGGTCCTAGTCACCAGTATCTGGGCCAAGCCAGAGACTCATGGGACTTCAAGACTTGGCTTTGGGAGGTAGCCTGGGGACTTCCTGGGCAAAAAGGACCTCCCTGGGAGAAAGTTCTAGAGAGATGAAACTTGCAGGTGTGTGACTCCCTCCCTGTGTCACTGGCACCTGCTTCCCACCCCCAACCCTCCATGCTTCTGGTGGCCTTTAGGAGTTAGCTTTTCCCACAAAGCCCCTCTGCCCCCCTTTCATGTAATAAGGGTAGTTATTGGAAGTGCTATGTCTGCCTGTCCTAGCAGCCTGGGCCTGTGTCCTCTGGGACATTAACATCCACAGGCCCTGATCCTGTCCTGTGAGAGGTTCTGAGCAGGGCAGTAGCAGGACTCAGAGCAGCCTCAGTGGACGGCGCAATGGGGTGCGTGTGTGTGTGTGTGTGTGTGTGTGTGCGCGCGCGCGCGCGCGCGTGCGTGTGTGCCTGCCTGTGTGTGTGGTTGTGTTTGTGGTTGTGTATGTGTGTGCCTGCCTGTGTGTATGTTTGTGTGTGTGTGTGTGCATGAGGGGGGGGAATGGGCCCCCCTCTTGGGATTAAGGCTGCCCAAAGACCCTTGTGTATAAGCTTTTCTGGTTCTGTATAAGACCCTTGAGGCAGGGATGATATTCTCTTTTGTTTGCCTTTATTTATTTTATGTGTGTGTGTCCATGCCACGTCACAAATGTAGACAAGTTATCAGAGAACAACTTGTAAGAGTCAGTTCTCTCTTTCTACTGTGGGGTTTGGGAGATCAAACTCAGGTCATTAGACTTTGTGGCAAGCACCCTTACCTGCTGAACCATCTCAGCCCCGGGGCTGAGATCCTTAAGGAGAGAAGGGAGCAGCCACATCCAGTTAGGGAGGGAGACAGGGAACCTGAGCCTCTGTGTTCTGGTGTTAGGTAGTAGAGCTTCTCTCTCTCTGCTCCTCCTCATCCATGTGCCACTTTCAGAAAAGCCAGGATGGGACCCTCCACCCTGTGGGGCCTTGGGTTAGCTGTTGGAGTCCACTGCAGCCACTTGCTCTCTACTGTTTTCTGGAGCCAGGAAGGCAGAGGTTTTTCTAGCCTTTTGCCTCCAGTGTTGTCATTGTGTGGAGAGGGTAGAGGAGTTCTGGAAGAGAGCTAGATGCTGCCCTGAGATACCCATTGCTAAGTGACTCCAGACTGAAGGCTTATTTGGTTGCACCTGCTGCCCTTAAGGCTCCTTCCCTGTCACTTGGGCACTTGGCTCTTGGGCTCTGCTTCTGGATACAAAACTCCTTTGTTCTGCTTCATGCTTTGTGCTGCAAACAGGCAATCTTGAGATCTGTGGGGCACCCACGTGTGCCTGTGTGCCTCACTTATCTCCCATGAACACCACAGTAGCTTAGTGAGATGTGTACATATGTCTAGGTCATTTTATAGCTGGCAAGACTGGGCTCAGTAAATTTGGTTTGGGCTATGAGCAACCAAGTCTTGAGCCCAAGGCTCTGTCTTCTTGGATCCCTGCTTCTTCTTCTGTTCCAGACTCGCCTGGACCAAGGATTTAGGTCCTGAAGTGTAGACAGTGAATAGGACTAGGCAGGTAGAGAGTTCTAGAGCTAAGTCTTATAGCACATGGGCAGTGTGGGAAGATCTGACAGGTAATTCTCACTTCATGGGTGTGGCCTCTCACAACCCTGGAGTCTACTGTCCTAAGTTTTGAATGATTTTTCTCTTTGGTTGGGGTAATTTTCTGGGCCCTGATCACTCTGGGGAGGGATGTAGGCTTAGGTCAGAGGCCCTAGAAAGCATATGTGTTCAAATCCTATCTCTTCATTTCTGGTAAAGCTGGAGAACAAGGTTCTGGCTTGAGGCTTGGGAACATTCTTGCCTTTTCTTTGTGGCTTGGTCTTGGTGTAGAATCCTGTATGGCCACCAGTGTCCAAGTCTAAGAGCCTGCGTGGGCTACTGGAGCATCTGTCTAGTCACAGTGTTGTGACTGTACCACCTTCAGTAATTGTTCAGTTGAGTTGTTCTCTCAGATTTTATTTTTCTTTAAGTAATAGACTATTTAAAAATAATTTTATGTGAAATTCTAAAATACATTATTGAAACAAACATGGGATGCCTTTCTTTAGTTGGAATAAGACAAGGACCTTGATTTCGAATATACAACCCCCAAACCCAGACACTATTGCATATGCCAGAAAGATTTTGCTGACAGGACCCTGATATAGCTCTCTCTTGTGAGGCTATGTCAGTGCCTGGCAAATAGAGAGGTGGATGCTCACAGTCATCTATTGTTTGGAACATAGGACCTCCAATGGAGGAGCTAGAGAGAGTACCCAAGGAGCTAAAGGGGTCTGCAACCCTATAGGAGGAACAACAATATGAACTAACCAGTACCCCCAAGAACTGTGTCTCTAGTTGCATATGTAGCAGAAGATAATCTAGTTGGCCATCAATGGGAGGAGAGGCCCTTGGTCTTTCGAAGATCATATGCCCCAGTAGAGGGGAATGCCAGGACCAGGAAGCAGGAGTGGGTGGGTTGGGGAGCAGGGTGGGGGGAAGGTATAGGAGGCTTTGTGGATAGCATTTGAAATGTAAATGTAGAAAATATCTAATAAAAATTACAAAAAAAAAAAAAAAAGACAAGGACCCCGAATCCCATGGGGCTGTCTGACTCTGATTTATATGGGTTCCACATTTAGTAAACATTGAAAGGGGGGACAGGACACAGGACTGCCAGGGAACCCCTGAAGGCAGGCCAGGCTTGCCCCTGGTAATTAAAGTAGAAAGTGATGCGGAGTGCAAGTGTATTCCTGGCGGTACACAGGAAGGGCAGATGTGACATGGTAAGGATTAGAGTAGGGAAAGATGCTAGGTGGGCGACTGTGAAGACAGTACACAGCCTTGGAGTTGAGATGACACGTTCTCCCTGCAGTGGCTGCCCAGGGCATGGCTAGAATGGCATTGGCCTTGAAGAGGAGAAGTCCATCTTTGGGAATTCAAGGGCCTAGAACCCAGAGACCTCTAAAGAGAACAGCTGTTGGTGGCTTGACTGAACCAGATCTTGTCACCTGGGGAACCTGGTACTGTGGTCTTAAGCAGGCTTTTTCTGGGTCTGGTTACCCTTGGTCCTCCAGTCTGGATTATCACCACACTTTCTTGGCTTGGGTTTAAGTGACAGCTGGGGCTGTACTCAATTGCCCAGATGCCCAGGGTGATCAGTTACCTATGGTGTCCAAGGGATTATTGATAATTCTGGCCAACAAGAGTGACTTCTGCATAATTTCCTGGGCTTCCTAGGTACTTCTAGTGGCCAGAGTGTCCCCACATTATGAGAACCAAGCTTTTTGAAGTCAAAAGGATGTTCCATGTCCTCAGTTTGTTCTCTTGGGTCTCTCTCACAGTGTTGGTCACAGAGAACTGTTGATTGGAAATATCCTTTGGTCCTGCTGCCAAGTAGTTAGGTCAAGGTAGAGAATTCTGGAGCATTACCAAACCTGCTTTCCTTCTCATCCCTCCCCTCATCTGTGTATTGTCCAGGTGTACACATCTGTTTGGGGTGGAAATGACGAAGCACATTTGCCAGATCCCTAACATGAGTGACAGGCATCACTAATCCATCACAGCTCTCTTCGCTCCTGAACTCAGATGAGGGCTCATAATCTTTTCCACCATAGTTCTCCAGCAGCAATGGCAAGTGACGAGTTGGCACCCGGCAGCCAGTTTTTCTCTGTGGCATTTATTCATGTGCACTTGCATTGCACTTAATAAAACATTTGCTGAGTTGCTGTTAGGAGCCAAACACTGCTCAGGGCAAGGCAAAGGCATGTTCTCTGTCTTTGAACAGCAGTGAGTGGTATTCAGAGATGTAGATGGATGACCACGGAATACTACAAACTGGAGATTGAAGTTTTCTCCAGGAGCCCATAGGAGCCAGGATAACCATGTGGAGTGTTTCAGAGTGAGGGGGGCGATTTGTGCTGCATGGGACCCAGTCATCGCTGTCTGGTAGGAACCCTGTGCTTAAAGGTGCCAGCAGTAAATGACAACACTGGATAAAACCTGGACCCAAACAGCCTGCTAAGCTGTCCTGCTTTCTTTTCCTAGGAGCAAGGGCTGAAGGCCAACAACTCCAAAGAGTTAAGCATGTGTTTCACAGAGGTGAGTAGGGGCACGGGGGTGGGGTGGGTGGTGGTAGTGGTGGTGGATGGGTACTGTTAGAGGAACTGTTGTTTAGGTGAACTTTGAACTTAGAGCCCTTGAAGAAGTTCAGCTGACCCCACTCGGGCCGAATGAGAACTCACTCTTCTGGGGTGGTGTGAGTGTCTCCTGGTGGGTAACAAGTAGCTACTCTAAACTGTCCCCCACCCCCAGTTTCTTCTAAGCGGAATGGGTTGAGTACTTGCTTGACCTTAGTTCTGTGATGGTTACAGGGCATAGAAGTAGAGAAAGACCCAGAGTCTTGAAGGAGCTCCTTGCCCAGGGTATAGGAGTGACTCATAGGCCAGGATAACTTAGGTGAGAGAAGATTCTGCAGGAGGGTAAGGGAGAAGCTGTCAGATGTGCAGGTAGGGGAATTGTGGAGGAAGAGCATCCTAGCAATCAGGAGCAGGGTGGAGGTGACCTTCTCCTCTATCAGGAACTAGGACCTTATGGACCTTGAAGTATCTCTCTGGAATCTTTTTTGTTCATTTGCTGATTTTGAAATACGATTTTATCTTATGGTCCTTTACTGGCATTGAACTCACTTTGTACCCAAGGCTAGCCTTGAACTTATGATTTTCCTATCTCCATTTTCTGAATGCTGGGATTACAAGCCACCTTGCCTATTTTCTTTTTTCCCTTGGGCACACACCCCTATTACCAGTGTGTGTGTGTGTGTGTGTGTGTGTGTGTGTGTGTGTGTGTGTGTGTATATGTGGTGGTGGTGGGGCTACCAGTCCATTTACTGAGATGGCTGGTCATTGCTTTAAGGCATAGAAGAAACAGAATCCAACAACTGCTCCTGTCCTGCCCAGTTCCCCATAGATACAGCTCTGTCCTCGGAGTACCTGGGAGAAGCAAGGGAGGGTCTCTGTGTGGCTAGAGAGGCAGGCTCAGAGCAGTTTTCTGGTGTGTCTTTTTCTTTGTTTGACCACAGCCCTACTGACAGGTTTCTGTTTTCTTTGTATGTGTCTCCTCCTCTGCCTGCCATGGATCAGCTCACGACAAATATCAGCCCAGGGAGTAAAAAGGTGATCACACTTGACTCAGGCTCCAGCAGAGCCAGACTGTCGGCTGCCTTGACTGCCCTCCCACTCCTGATGCTGACCTTGGCCTTGTAGGCCTTTGGAACCCAGCATAGAAGTTCTTCAAGCAACCCAGATACGAACTCCCGCCTGACAAAATGGAAACACACACACACACACACACACACACACACACACACACACACAGATGTATTCTCTCTCTCTCACACACACACACACACACACAAACACACACACACAGACATATTATCTCTCTCTCTCACACACACACACACAAACACACACACAGACATATTCTCTCTCTCTCTCTCTCTCTCTCTCTCTCTCTCTCTCACGCGCACACACACACACACACACACACACACACACACACACACTCCCCTTGCAAAAACACTTTTTCCCCCTACATTGTCTCCGAACCTTTCTCCTCCCAAATTTCTTCTCTGGAGAAGTTTTTCTAAACCAAACAGACAAGCAGGCGGGCAGTCAGAAGAAGCCTGCCCAGAGGTGTCCTACAAGGGGCATCCAGGCACCGAGGGCTCAAGGCTCCCGAGAGACTCTTTTCTCTTCACTGGTGTTTTCTCTCTGGACCAGATGAGACCCTGCTGTGGAAGGGACTTTGCTGTGCCTGGTGTGGGCTGGGGAAAGGACAATTGCGGCTGCTCACGCTGGGGACCTGCCCAAGGGTTCGCAGAGAGTCTTAGTCGGCGAGGAAGCAGGGCTGGCCACAAGGACCTTGTCACCTCTTCCTCTTGGCTTCAAAGATGGAAACGGTTTGCTGCCGTCCCTAGCCCTGATGTGGCCTAGTGGATCTGAGTCTGGGGTGGGAACCCCCCCCCCAGGGCTGCTCCAGGCCTCGGCGCCTGTAGCATGGTGGGGTTGGGAGCTGTTAGGGGAGGTTTCTTTGGGGAACAAGCAAGCCTTGGTTGGGCACCAGCTCCAGGATGCTTCTTCTTCCTTCATGCCCGGAATCTTGAAGTCAAAAAGAGATGATCCTCTGTTGGCTTTTTTTGTTTGTTTGTTTTTGAATTTTTTTTGTGGGTCCATTTGGCGGGTCTCTCTAGGGGAGAAGGGTTGTTGAACGGGGCTGGGGACACCCTAGCTGGACGTGTGTACAGAACACTCTGGTGGGCTCCCAAGCTTGCCCCTTCTCTCTTCTCCTTGTTTCTGCTTTCTCTCTCCTCATTTCTGAGACATTCATGCACTGTCTGTACATACTGGATCTCTTTTCTCAACATATGTGTATATCCATATACATATATCCTGTGATTTTTCTTTCATTTTTTTTTAAAGAAACAAAACTATGGAAATAATACCCTACAGATGAGCGAAAATGTATTATTGTAAAGTTTATTTTTTTTAATAATGTTGTCTATGATGGGAAGAAAGGTACCAGGACCCATGAGCTCTGGTCCAGTTGGGCTGATGGGGCTGTGGCCGGGGGACTCCCGATTGCATTCACTCTTTACCAAGCTCCAATAAACGTACTAGGAAGCGAGCTGCCCTGTGCTTCACTCCCGTGTGACTTCGCCTATGCTTTGTTCTTGGCCCAGTACCACCTACTGAACGTTGACCTGAGGGTCTTGCTCAGCTGGGGGAACGTTTGTATACATGTGTTTGTGTGTGCTGGCCTGTGTGCATGCACTGGTGTGCCTGGCCCACATGTCAGGGTGTGAATGGTGGATGGAACTCACATAAGAGATTTCTTTTGCTTGGTGGGTCTGAGGTCCATGGTTGTATTGAGTCTGTGGGGTCTCACTCTCCCAGTCAACACTGATGTCTGTGGCTGGGTGATTGGAAGAGAGTAGAGATAGATGTGGGGTGGGAGAATTGAAGGAGACCCTGACATCAGTCTTGTGTTATGTGTCTATTTTTAAGAAGCCTGGGTGGTCCTGTCTATCTTATGTATAATGGAGTGGTGTCTCCTTAGGATTTCTGGTCCCACTTGAAGTGTGTGACTGGAACTTTAATCCTTGAAAGATAATTCTTACCACAGAAAGATAATTCTTAGTATTTGGTGATTGGGGTACAAAAGAGCAAGCAGTTTCCCCCACTTCTTTCTATCCCTTTTGTCCATCTTTTTCCATTTGCCATATGGATCCTAGTTGGATACTGGGATTCTGTGTGTGTGTGTGTGTGTGTGTGTGTGTGTGTGTGTGCGCGCGCGCGCGTGCTCAGTAGGATGGAGATAGAAAGGCTAGTCTTCAGGGCTGCCCATGATCCTGCCTTGTCACACTATTGGGTGACATCATTTTTCAGTTTCTCAGTCCTGGTTCTGCTCAAGTGACTCTTATTGATTGTACCCATGTTAGTAACATCTGTTCCCACTGGTGACACTGGCATGCTATGCTCCAGTTTCAGCCTGGAGGAAGGACAATGGGCCAGCCAGCCCTCTTCCCAGCCACTTCTGCCTTACTGTGATGGCCAGTTGAGACTACATGGTTCTTGTAAACAGCAAAGACTAGAAAGGTTTACAAGGGATATCCTGAAGGCTCTGGAAGATGGGGGCTCACAGAATCGGAAGGTGATCCAAAGAAGGCTGGAGCAGAAAGCAGAGAGCATCTACAGAATGCTGGAGCCTGGGCACTGAGATAGAGGCTGGGACCAGCAACAGGCAGAAGGACCCAGAGAGCAATTTTAAGTTGCTTTGAGGTTATCTGGTGTCCTAGATCCCTGGGTGCTTACCCCAGTCACCAGACATTATGACATTAGCTTCCTTAGCTACTGGTTCCTGAACACTCCTCATCCAGAGAATGTGTCTATCATCAAGGCTACCACAGCTCATGTTCTCAATGCCAAGACCATGGCAAATCTGAAGCAGCAGCTCAATGATTCCCTGATTGCTGGGGAAACATCTGTCATGGATAGTTATACTCAGATGAGAGCCTGATCTCAGCTTTCGGTTGGCTCTGGACTCATCAGGCCTCCGTTCTTGCAGTACCAGACCAGGCTGAAGGTCTAAGAAGTCTGCAGTGGGGGTTTCGGTATTCGTGCACTCAGTGTTCTAGACATTAAGGAGCAAGGCTGCTTGTTTTATTCTGACCTTGTGGTGATCTTCACAGCCAGATTTCTACCTTGTGTTGAAACTAGTCACAGGGGAATTGTCTTAATTCCCAACTCCCCAAACCCTGCCTTTGCAAGGAAAAATAGAACAGGTTTCCCTGGGATGGGCTCGAACCTGATTTTACTGTTGCTTCCTAGAAACAAGCTTTGTACATAATATTCAAGCTCAGATGTGTCCAAAAGACCCTCCTGATACTGGCAAGCCAGGGCGGTGGCCTTATGTCATCACCAGCATCCCACTAAGGCTCCCCTGGTTTGCTTCAGCTGCCCAGTGCCATGCCTGCTGATCCCTGGCAATTGCTATGCCACTTGCTATAGCCCGACTTTATTCCCAAGCTGCTTCTTTGTGTGTGTGTGTGCATGTGTGTATCTTGGTTTCTAGCTATGGACTGCCAGTTGTCCAAACGAGGTAGATTTTTCTTTGCTCCCAGAAGAGCAAAGTTTCAGGGTTGCCTCCTGGCTGGAGAAATCCTTGGTCTAGAATTTTTCAATTTGTCCAGTGGATTTAAGTCAAGCCCTGCTAGGATACCAGGGGATCAAACCACACACTCCATGTTAATACAAGTAAATGTATTCATGGGCTGTTTTCCACTCTTATGAGTCTCCATGGGGGTTGGTGTTTATCTTCTAAAAATGATTAAATTTTTAAGGAAAAAGTCAAAGCCATTTGGAAAATAAAGCGACAAATAAGGCAGGTGGTATTCATTGTGTTAGGTGTGAGTCGTGAAAAGCTGCCTTCTGGTCACTTATGGGAAGGAAATCTTGTCATCTTGTTCAACCTTGGTAGCCTCATCTACAAAGTTCTATTAGACAAGCACCCGGCGTGTGCATCTCAACTCTAAATGAGCTCTGAAAGAAAGAAGGACACAGCAATGGCAAGCGATGGAGAAGCCGACTCTCAGGCTGACATGAAGGAATCAGTTTTCTGACCCGTGTGTCCACCACTCCTTAGACACGCGCCCAATATTCTGGACATGGACTGTGTATCCAGTTTACTGAGGAATGGCATATATATATATATATATATATATATATATATATATATATATATATTCCAAGTACTGGAATAAAGGCATGTGCTACCACCACCCGACGGCTTGAAACTTTTAAATGTTGACCTGAAAGCCCAGTCACGCTATGTTGAGCATCTTCTACATTAAAACAAATAAATACACAGAAAGAGCTTTTGCATCTTCTCTAAGATGTTAGCAAGGGGTGATGCTCATTGGAGAGATGGCTCATTGGTATAATGGTAGCCATGCACACATCAGAACCTGAGTTTGGATCCCCAGCATCTACTGGCGTTAACCGTTTGTGATGGTGTTAATCAGTAACACAGTGTTGAGGTTGAGAAGGCAGGTGGATTCCTAGGGCTTGCCGGTCAGCCATTTTGGCCAATCGGTAACTCACTAAGAATAGTGAAAGACTTTGTCTGAAAAGATAAGTTGGAAAGTGATCAAGGAAGACCCCACATTGACCTCTGATCTCCACACACATGCATACACATGTGCATATACACACATGCACATGTGAACACACACACATACTACCCACACATACACATAACAAAACACAAGCTGTGCAGAACATCAACTCAAGAGAATGTTATTTACCACATCCTGTTTTTAATGCAAAGTAAGGTTTTATACTGTATCTTCCATGGCAGGAAAAGATACTCTTGCATTTTGAAAGGATCATAATAGGATTATTGAAAACAAAACCCAACACAACGAGGAGGCTTTGAAATATGCATATGTAAGATTCTACAAGTGCTCATGTATTCCTGGGCAAGATGCTATTTTGGAATTGTGTAAACTTATCCCTTCATCCATCAGGACCCAGGAAGGTTGATGCTGTGTCCCTGATATATATACTGAATTAGAGGTGTTTCTACCATGTCTCAGATATTGAAGATGAGCGACAGGACTCAGACTCAAATTCAGTGGCTAGCACCAGAAGTGTGCTCCAAATGTCCCATCAGGCAGCCAGTTGAATTGAATCACAGTATAGATGACCTGCCCATGCTGCCCATAGCTTCCCAGGTAGGGGGCTTGTTGCTGCATCCTTCTCTCCCTTTCCATCATCCTCATTATTTGCATAGCTATGGGTACCAGATCATCAGAAGACAGGGCTGAGTGTACCTTAAGGAGCCTGCAGGGCAATGGGCAGGGAGTTCTACAGACAACATAAAATCAAGCATGATATATACTTCAAAGAAAAGAGAAGGGGAAGGTGGCTTCTACTCAGTAACCTAGGACCTTGGCTTGAGACCTTTGGGGGTAGGAATGGAGATGGGTAATCCACATCAACATCACCCTCTCAGATTTCCTGGAATAGATTAATGGCCTTGATGAGAAATGTATTTTGTGGGAAGATAGACCCTTTAGGAAAGAAATTGATGGACTGACTCTTGATTTCTTGACCTTAGATTGTTCATGACTTGAGGGCTGATGCTTAAGAGGAGAGAGACTGAATTTGGGACTCAGAGAGATGTACTTTGAATTTTAAATCTGCCACCAACCAAGTAGGATATCATGTCCCACATCCTTGATTTGACTCATCTAGGAAATCATGATATCAAGCTGGCTTTCTAGAAATGGTCAGGATTGCTAGGGATACTCTGTGTGCCTGGCATATAATGGCCTCTAAGTCATGTGCTATCTCACCTGGGGGCCAATATCCTGGCCTTCCCTGATTCCCTCAGCACCTGCCTTGATGTCGAGGTTCATTGCTTGAGACTACCTTTGGAGCCTCCTCTCTCTCTCTCTCTCTCTCTCTCTCTCTCTCTCTCTCTCTCCTTCCCTCCCTCACTCCTTCCCTCCCTCCCTTCCTTTCTTTCTTTTTCCTTCCTTCCTTCCTTCCTTCCCTCTCTCCCTCTCCCCTCCCTCCCTCCTTTCCTTCCTTCCTCCCTCCCTCCCTTCTTTCCTTCCTTCCTTCCTTCCTTCCTTCCTTCCTTCCTTCCTTCCTTCCTTCCTTCCTTCACACTAAGAAGCTTTTTATGGTTCCCCTGGAATAGACAGGGACATGACTGTCATTATGCTCCAGGGAACTGCTCTTGGAAGCCCTGCCAACTGGAGTTGGGAGGGCAGGGAGAGTGGGGAAAGCAGAAAGCAGAGAGCAGACATGCTTGTGTTATTTGTAAATTACAGTTGATTTGATCTGAGAGTCACTAGGGACAGTGGCTACAGAGCATCCAAATGTCACATTCTCTTGAGTCCTTTGATTGGCTGGTCCTTCTCCAAGCATGAAGGCAGAGGACGTACTGCCAGGGCAAGTGTATACGCTTAGAATTGAGAACAGGAAGCACTGAAAAGACACAGAATTGAGATACTGGGCAAGTCAGTGCCTACTGGAGGCCGACTGCCGTGTGATACCTCATTGGGCCTAAGGCATGAACAGAAAAGTCTTTACAAGACTGTGGGCTTCCAGGAGCTTCTGCAAGGAAGGAGCCCTGGGTTTTTAAACCGGCTTCTCGGGGCTTTTTTGCGTGCCCTTTCCCAAGTCTGGCAAGAAGGGAAGGCCTAAATACATCAAAATATCAAAGGATAGTTTGTCCTTTGGGAATCTAGGATGGTCTAGATTTAATCTTGTATCAAATCTTGGCATCTATAGGCTGGTGACACTAGCTTAGCCAGTGAGCTTTTGGATCCCTTAATAGCTTCAGATTGTGATAAACAAGTTAATTTTTGCATTTATTTATTTATTTATCTATTTATTTATCTATTTATTTATCTATCTATCTATCTATCTATCTATCTATCTATCTATCTATCTATCTATCTATTTATTTATTTATTTATTTTTGCGCTGGGGATTGAAACTAGGGACTAATGAATTATAGGCAGGCATTGTACTACCAAGTTATATTTAACTAAAATTATTTAGAACCAGGTTAGGGACTCACTAAATTGCCTAGATTGACCCTGAACTTTCTATCCACCTCATCTTCCCAAGGGGCTGGAGTTACTGGTTCACACCACCAAGCTTGGCTAGCAAGTTTTTTTTTTTTTTCTATGTTGGGCCAGAAAGGAAACATAACAGACTCTGTGGGCCACGCTCTCTTGTCAGCTCTGCTGCTGTAGCCCAACAGCTGTCATAGGCAGGGCATCAAAACCAGACTAGGCTATGTGCCAATAAAACTTTATTTACAAAAACAGACCCGGGTACCCTTTGGCCCATGGGCTGTAGTTTGCCAATCCTATCTCTATACAGTCTCAGAGTGCATGCTCTCAATCCGAAGCAGCTGGAGCACCACTCCCTGGTGGCAACTAGTGTCTGACAATCAATGGGGCTGACATAAGCCTGGGAATGGGGTGGAGGAAGAGAGGTGGTGGGTCAGCTAGCATGGGAGGGGATGTGAACTCACTGGCTTGCTGGTAATGGAGAAAAGCAAGGAGGAATGGTGCTATAGTGGGGCAAGGGATGCAAGTGAAATATTAGGCACGTGGGGGCTGGCTGAGCACAGCCCTGTAAGGTCGTGACCCTATACTAGAACATTGGTCCATCAGTGTGAATGGGCCTAAGATCCAGCCACACTCGACTCATCCATCTGTGCACCTGCTCTGGGCCTCATGATAGCCAGCCCATGATTTTCCAGTTGGCACCGAGGCTTCTGTGTGTGCTGGCATAGGAATGGGTGCCTCCAGCAAGAACAGCTGTCAGCTAGGGACCGGAGGGGAGACGATGCTCAGGGATGCCTGGGTATGTCTGCAAGGCTCTCAGCAAGTCACCCCCTGGACCCCATCTTCCTGGTCTGCAAAAGGAGAGGGCAGAGGGTACGCTTGTTTACCAGGTTTCTTCCACAATAGGGCTCTGGATCTATGCTGCCAGCTGCAGACCTCATTGGTCTACTGCAGAACGACTTGCAAGGAGACAGAATTCATCTTTCTTTCAGTAAATAGTGACACTCCGCTTGGCTGTGTCAATTTTTATTCCACGAGTCTTGAGCTCTGGATGGCTGTCCCAGTGTTCACTGTAGGTATAGGTGACAAATTGTGTACTTCCCTCGATGACCTTTCCTTCCTTCTTCAAGATGGCTTATCTAAGGAGGCTGATGCTGGCGTCTCATGGAGCTGAGATCCACCAGAGGCTGCTGAGGCGTCTTTACCTGGGGGAGTACACATTTGAGTCTCTACCTGGGCCTGTAAACGACCTAATAGTCAGAGGTCACAAAGTCTCTTGGCTGTGGCCCACTTGGACAGAGACTAAGCCCCCTGACACATCTCTGTAGTCAGGAGTTTGCACAACCACTGAGGTGGATCTGTAAGTGTGACTCAAGGCACTGGAGCACCTGCAACCCAAGGGAGGCTTCCAGGAAAAAAAAAACTCCTCTGCTTTGTCTTCAGCCTTCCTTCTTGCTCACAATCCACAGGAGGCTGACGATGAAAGACCTGCTTTCACCTCTGTTCTGTCTGAAAGCCCACATCCAGCTTGGTTGGCTGAACAGATCTCGTGGGATGACACCTGCTGGCTCCATCCGTCCTTCACGTTTATCCACCAAGGAAGATGAAAGGGCTTTTTGAGGGACCCAGTGACCTGAAAGTACTCACAATTCTCATTTTGTTAGAAAGCTGGCTGATGGCGACACCACTGCAGTAAGGGATCAAGGTGCAGCACTGACTCTGGGAAGTGTGTATAGCATTCGGGCGCTTGATGAACTGATGCTCTCTTTGCAATGGAGGCTTGACCTTTTTGGAAGTTTGAAGTGGTCCAGGGATATTGTTTGATTATAACATCGACGACATCTTATTTAGCTTCTTAAACTTACCTTTCTGCATCTTACTGTGTGGGTCTGGGGCAGAGACAGAGAATGCCCAGGCAATCCAAGGAGTGTTTGTACACAGCCACCCTCTTTAGAAGGTCTTGCTACAAATGGAAAGTTGGGTACAGTGAACCCTGTGAAGTTGTGCCTCTTTGAGTCTTAGCTGGCAGGTCAGTAAGTCCATAACCCTTAGGAATGTCTCATTGAGGTTGGACCTTGCGATGGGTTTCACCCAGAGAGCCACACAGCATTTGCACTCAAGCTAAAAGCTGGGGCAAAACTTCTCAGATTTAACTTGAATTAATTGGAACGTTTTAAGGGAGGCTCACTCAAAGAATGAAATGATCTCTGACGGGAGAGCAAACCTTCACAGCCTGCCATGAAGCCTTCTCTGCTCTGGCTCCGGTGTGACCTTGCTGACCTCTGTTAGCTGCCTTCCCTGCACACTTTGCTCCAGCCATTGCTGCCTCTCTACTGGTTCCTGCACAAGCTGGGGATGTCACTTCCTGGCCTTTGCTGTGGCTATGCCATTCAGGTAGTGTACTCTTCATGACAGTGACACCCTCCCCCTCACTTTCTGCAGGTCTCACTCAATGTCAGCTACTTAAGCGACCTTGTCTGTCCAGGATACCTCTCTCTTCCCCTCTTTTTCAGGACTTCCCATTCCTAATTCTTCTCCTGAGTACTAACCACCTTTTGACAGACCATGTATGCACACGTGTTTACATGCAGGCACGCACTGCTTAATGGCAGGGGTTTATGCTCGAGATATGTATTAAGGCCATTTATTTGTGTGAATGTCACCAAATGCTGACACTAACCCTACACAGTCTGGGTTACTGGTGATCATGACCTCTTGACACAATCAAGAGGTGCACTTAATTGGTTGCTGAGGGAGGCCGTTGCTGAAGCAACAGGGCACGCTGATTTATAGTCAACCGTTTGTTTATCAGAGGGATAGACTCTAAACTAGCAATAAAAGGACAGCAGACACATAAGGCAGGAACAGTTGTTTAGTCTTATTTATCAAATGTTATGTACTGTGCACAATTGTATGCTTTGCATTTTTATGTGGGTTTTTTTCTATCTCAACCACAGACAGGAGCAGTGCACTGCCCTCTGGCATCATGACAGCTGTTATGAATAGGAGGCAGGACTTCCCCAACTCAGTGGAGTCTCATGGTACCTTTATTACCACATATGTAGTCTATCATCGACTAACATCACCATGCAGTGCTCGACTCTCTCTCTCTCTCTCTCTCTCTCTCTCTCTCTCTCTCTCTCTCTCTCTCTCTCTCTCTCCCTGCTTTACCTTCTTGCACTGGAATGTAAGTTCCAAGAGGTCATTCTTAATTTTTCTTTTCAGGATCTATGCTTAGCTCCTGGAACAGGAGCTCTAAGGAAAGAGAGAGGTTTCTGCTACTATTTGTTGACCAACTGAAAGAAGGTTGGCACAGACTGGCAGGGAATTCCAGCACAGGGCTCAGGTAGCGTGTTGAGAGGACCGAGGATTCTGAACTAGCCCTTTCCTTATAATTGACACCAGTCCAGAGCTTCAGTCTCACTGCAGGCTAGCACCAGGGCTAACTTAGGACTCTTTGGAGCTAATTTATATTTTCTCTTGCCCTGGAAAATAGCTTTGTCTTGTAGGTAGCTGCATGAAACCATGCAGTCTCATAGAAAATGATTAATGTGCTTAGGAAACTTTTCTTGTACATAGGACAAGATGAAAGTTTAAGTCTAGCCAGCAAAGCCTCATAAGTGTAGGCTCAGGATAGGAACAAGATTGGACCAGACCCTCCAGGGTGGGAGGATGGTTACTGGTTCAGTCTTGGATACATGTTTAGGCAAGATCTGCTGAGTTCTGCTGCCAAGAGACCACCTTACTATCAGGCTCTCAGACACCCTAATCCTTTATCCCATCCCTCTGCCTTAGCCTCCCCTTCCTACTAAACAAACAAACAAACAAACAAACAAACATAACGTTCCAGGCCAAAGGTCTTGTCTCCCTGTGCATTCTGATTTCCCTGAATTTATTCAGTAAATATACTGGGACGTTAGAGTTGCGTCTGGGCCTACAAGGGTTAAGTTGCCAGTTGGGGGAAGAAGGAAACAGTTGGGTTTTATTTACTCATGACAACAGGAGGGAAAAACCACATCTTGCTCGTTCAGGGTGTGTGATTGAGGAAGGCCACCACAGAGGGCTGAGGTGCTTGTTAGAAATCACCAGGCCATTATAACAGATCAACAGCTGCCTCTTGAAATGGAAAGGAAATAGACACTATCTCCGGAGGATGATCAAAATGAAGGATTTCAATGTGCCTGGTGAACAAACAAAACTTCAAAAATAGATACCTCGGGTGAACAGTGTCCTTATGATAATGATGGCCCCTGACAGTTGATAATGGGACATACAGGTATCATTTTGGAGCCAAGGGTTGGAAATCGGAGGCAAAGGGACAAACATTAGCTGAAGGAAACCTGGGGCTTCTTGCTATGCGTTGGAGACAAATGAGAAGAGAGGAAGCTGTAGGTCTATAGCTTCCTGTATTCATCAACAGTTATGTTCTTGAATGTGTTCAGTGTGTGTATGACACTATGTTGTCCCCTACCCAGGGAGGAGGATTCTAAAGGTATTGCCTCCTATAGCATTAAAAGGTGTCCAGGTTTCCACAGGGTTTTTTTTCCAGCCTCTTGCACATTGAGTATGCACCGAGGGAAGAGAGAGGGGTTGTGTGTTTACCAGTGTGAATGTACATACACAAAGTCAAAAGTCTTTTGGTGGCAACTCTTAGAGAGTGGGTGGAATCCTTTGCATTTCTCTGAACCAAAGCTTGAGTTCCTTTGGGGGAAAGTTGATTGGCTAACAGGCTGGAAAATGACTAGCTCATAGAACCCAGGCCTGCTCCACCGGGCCAAGCCATAACCCAGCTGTTGGTAGCTGGAGGTGACCATGATGACCACGATAGGGTCTGGCTGAGGTTGGGAGAAGCCACTCTGCAGATTGATGCTGCTGGCTGTGTATTTGTCCTCCTGCTTCAGGGACAGCAGAGAGCCTGCTGGTCTGGGCAATCTCTTGTGTTAGCCTCTGCAGTTAGTGGAGAATTTTGCTAAGTCTCTTGTAGGCTTTAAAGTAATGTCCTTAGCTGATTAACCATGAACTTGGAGAGAAATCAAAGGGAGAATGACTGGAAAGTCAGAAGCATCTTGAGGGAGGGCCCTAACCACCTCCCAACTCCAGCAGCTTCAAGTGCCCTCCTGCGCATGGCAGATACCTTTTAATAAAACACGGTCAGGACTGGAGACTTTGCATCCCTTCAGATAGGGTTCAGGATGTGCCTATGTATCCTTTGGGGGCATTCTAGGTATGGCACTCAGCTGTTTGGAAGCAGCCATGTCTTTGAGTTGGGGATAGGCTCCCACTCATGGTTCTGTTGGGAGAACTTGTTAGGTCCTAACAAGTTCCCTAGAGGAGCAGTGTTTGTAGAAATTGTAGGAGCCACCACTCCTTCGAGACAAAGCCTGTGAAGAGAGTTATCTTCCAGGGGCTCAAGAAACCGAGGTCCTGGCCACTGAGCTTTTGGCTGCCTCAGTTTCCTCCTTTGTCAAATAAGTGATTTGGGACAGAGTTCCAGGAAAATTGGAACGCATGGCGGGGATGGGAGCTGAGGGTGGTCAGCTCACTACATAGATCAACTTAGTGCGTAAGTGACCCGAAGGTCTCAATTTGTTACTCATGACATGAACTTCGAAGAGCTAGGATGTAAATGAGCTAATATATGTACAGTACCTGCTGCAGGGCCTGCTGCACAGCAGGCTCATAAAACATCGCTTCCCTTCTGATTTCCTTCAGCATTTAATCTTTCACTGCCCACTCCTCTGTTCTTCTGTTCAGTTGCTGAGATAAGGCCAACCATTGGGAAGCCAAGAAGGGATGTATTAGCTGAACTCCCTCCATGAGTGTGTACTTGCAAATATCCCAGCTCCCATTCATGGTCCTGTTGGAAGATGCTGTAGATCACAGCCGCTTCCTGAGAAGCCACGCTGCATGAAAACTCATTCTGTAGGACACTTTCTCTTTCAGGTAGTGCCCCATCAATTCTGATGGATGTGATGGTCCACTTAGCATGGGAAAAGCCGTCATATTTGATGTGAGACCAATTTGGATCAGACTGTTTCCCTTGTGTGTGTTGATGCTGGGAAACTCAAATTAAACTCTGGTTCTAGACCTACAAGGCCCCACCCAACCTCTCTTCACACATCCTTCTAGCTATGTTCTCTGATTCCCCAGGACTGAGGGAGGATTGCTTCAGTGCCCTTGGATGACCCAGGCTCCCCTTAAAGTGAACATTACTAGGCTGATTGCTTTATTTTCTGTTCACCAACACAAAGAACTCTCTGTCTCTGTTGTTCTCTCTCTCTCTCTCTCTCTCTCTCTCTCTCTCTCTCTCTCTCATACACACACACACACACACACACACACACACACACACACACACACACACACCTTTAGGTTCCTCCAGACTNACACACACACACACACACACACACACACACACACACACACACACACCTTTAGGTTCCTCCAGACTAGGGATTGTGTTTTCCACCTTATGACACCCATCATAAAACACGAAGTGTCTGAAATTTGTGACATGCTCAAGACGTGCTTGTTGCATCCAGAGTTGTCCGAGTGAGCAGAGAGTTAAAGAATGCATTTAGTTCAGCTTTCCCCGTACAGTTCTCCGTTCCTTTTTCATCTGTGGGTTTTGATCTTTTATAATAAGTGTAATGCCCAGCATGATGGCATATGTCTGCAATTCTAGCACTTAAGTGATAGATAGGGCAGGAGGATCAAGAGTCCATTGTGGACTATGAAGCTACACCTTCTATTATAAACACAACTTTAAAGCTGTTAGGAGTTATTCATGGAAGAGGGTTCATCTCGTCGACTTGGCAGGATTTAGAATCGCCTAAGGAAGAAAACCTGTGGGGATTTACGGACGGGCCAACTTTGAAGGCATTGGTTTGTTTGTAAGGCTGGGTCCAGAAGTCAAAGACTTCAATAGGCAGGAGTGAAAATTCCACAGGGAATTCTGAATGCGGATAGTACCATCCAGTGGGCTGGGGTCTCGGAACGAGTCAATAGGAGAAAGTGACTGTAGTGCTGGAAAATACCGGTGTGCACGGGTCACAGATTCAGTATGGCCACTCACATCCCTGACGTCCTGTCCTCCCCACTGTGATGGACTGTACCTTCCTAGGAACAGAAATAAACCACCCCCCCTTATTTTACTTTTGTCAGACGTCTTTGTAGGGTTGTGGTGGTCTACAGAAAGAGGTAGCCATGTATCTTTTGTGCAAAACCTTCTTGGCAGCTTCCAGCCAGCAAGTCTATGGGGCTCAGTACACTTATGGATATTCATATCAATTGATAAGACATCAATAATGATATTTTCCTCAGGTAGAAGATGATGCAAAACAAGAGAGTAGAAGACAGAGTGCTTGGGCCTTAGGAAGTCCTCAGCGATTCTTTACGATGGAACAGAATGTCTCCATCAGAGAGGTGCCCTGGGATTCCCAGCACCGTGATGTAAATGTCAGCTCCTTGGAGCCAGGCTGCTCCTTGTAAGCAACCTTGGGCATCTGGTTCTCAGATTATAGAAGAAACGGTGCTGGCAAGGAGTCTTCCTCACTGATGTGGAGAGTAGAGCTGTGGTAGCAGCCACGACATGACGGGTCTGACTTTGACTCCCTTAGCGTGCGAGGCGCTGAGCTGACACAGCTGACCTTAAACTCTGGGCCCTGGCTTTACGCAAGCGTGTTTCTCCTCCCTTGTGTTGCCAGCCCTGTCTACCAGCAGAAACCCTCACCCAGCACATGGAGCCTGGCTTGGTCCTCACAGTGGCGGCTTCTGATACTACCCAGAAGTGGCAGAGGCAAGGGTGGGAAGCAAGCCAGGTCTGGAGAGTGGATAGACTAATGAACCACGTGCTTTCAAAATAAACTCTCCTGTCTGATCTCATCTCATCCTTCCAGGGATGATGTGAGACTGACTGGGCAGCTGTTTGCAGCTGGATTTTTATGAGAGAAGCTTGAGAGTCAGAAAGGTTAAATACTAGGATGGAGGTGGGCTTCCCACCCCCCTCCCCGCCCATGCAGTCAGTGGTGGAGCTGGGATAAGAACTGTAGCCTGGGGCCTGGTCAGTGCTCTCTACCCTGTGTCTGGAGGAGCGGTGCAAAGGGTTACACGGAGCAGGCGGCGCCTCTCTGCTGCTTGCTTTTAAGACGGTTTGTGTCTGACCCCAACTGATCCTGCCCGCAGGAGCTGAAAGGGCTTCACTTTCTTCTGGTGAAGGCACCTTTGCCCTTGGCTGACATGATCTGATGGCTCCTGGGGAAGACTGGGGGTCAACTTTGAAGGCTTTGGTTTGTTTGCAAGGCTGCATTCAAAGTCAGAGACTCCAACAAGGCAGGGGCAGAAAGACTGTATTAGTGATGCAGAGAGGAAAGACTGAAGCCTGAGCCGGTCCACACACATGCCTTCCCTCCCGCCCGAGTCCACCCTGGCCATAGGCACCGATGGCATTTATCAGCCTTCAAATTGTGACTCTCAGTATAAAATTAAACCCATACTCAAGGGCTTTTAAAGCACAGCCTATTTATTCAGCGTCTCTTTATGAAGCACTCACCAGTTTATTATCTAGCAGTAACTCACTCCACATGGCTGAGAGCTGGCCACCCACCCATCCTAGTTAGGAGGAAGGCATCATCTTTTACTGCATGGATGCAGCAAGTTTCGGCCTCCTGGAGCTCTGGGACAGAGGAGGGTCTGGAAGATGGTCCTGAGTCCAGGAGGCAGGTGGGCACACTGTATGCTGGGGGTGACCTGCCTGCCACCCCTCTTCAGACCTTGATGGTCAACTTCTTCTTGGCCCTTTGGCAATCCCTGTTGGCCTGAGATACGGGGAGATATTTATTCAGAGCCTTTTACCCACACCCACAGACTGGCTTTTCCTCCTCTCCACCTATCCAGAGAATGGAGAGCAGAAAAGGGAAGCCCCTCCCAGAAGAGTCCTCAACCCTGACTTTTTTTCCTTTGGGTTAGCAGGCAGTCGTCTGACATGACACTTTCAAATTTCATACAATCCAGGGAGTAAAATTCTTGCCTGATTCTTGGCCTAACACAGGAACTCTGCTGTGGTCGATCTCCTTCTCAATGACAGAGCTGGGGCCCGAGGGGCTGTTTCTTCCTCTTCTTCTGGGGAGCAGTTGTGCTAATTACCCACCGCCTCACTTACATAACCAGTCCTTTGTCAGCAGTTTTCCGGAGGGATCTTATGTGAAGTTGGGGTTTGCTGTTCAGCAAGCATTTCTGATGAATGCTCTGGAAAGTTCTTGGCGCGCACTGTGATGGTGTTTCTTCCCTGCGGGGTTTCCGGGGCTGCCGGGGTGCTATCTCACACTGCAGAACCTTTGTGGCAGTCCTCAGACTCTCTGTGAGCAGAAAAGGGAGGGGGGGGGAGTGGTGCACCAGGAAACCCTAAGTCTGCAGAGGCAGGAACTCTGCACATCTGGCTTGGGCCACAGCTGGAGAGGGGATGGTATGTTGGAAAGGAGCAGAGTACAGCACTAAGTACCTGCCCCTGTCTGTAGCAAATGTCCCTGACACCTGAGCCCAGCCGCAGATCTTTTTGTTAAACATAATGCTCAAGCTTGGAACTCTATTAACTGAACTATCATTAGTGGCACTGATAGCAGTAGCTATTAATTCAGTGCTTTTCAGGCACCAGATAGCAGGCCAGGCATTTAACATGTGTTCTCTTATTTAATCATATAAATAGTGTGGAGGGTGTTTTAGTATTATATGAATTGTATAGGCATGGAATCTGAGGCTGAAACGTGTTTAATATCATCGGATAACTTTTCTTGGGGAGATGGGGACAGAAATCTATTCACCTTGAGTAGGGTACATAGAAGAGAATAAAGAAATGATCCCATCCAAGTCTAGTTTGGTGAACGATTGGGTTTAATTGGGATTACTTACAGGAACATGGGCAATTTAAGGGATGCTACATCACCCAAGAAGAATTGATCTTCCTACTCAGCAATTATTCGTCAGCTATTTATCAGAGGGTGTAGGGCTGTGCGCACTGTCTCGTAAGCTCTCCTGTTTCCTTGGTAGAATGTTAGTGGGCCCGATCATGTGAGAATCCCATGCAAATAACCATTGTTGTTTTGCTTTTAAGTCAGCAATGGACATGGCATGCTGAGAGGACAGAGTTCCATAGCAAATACCATGTCCAAGGTCACTTAGTTGTATTCATGTACATGCTGGTGGTGGAAAAGAAGAGATTTACAACCAGGACTTTCTCCTCATCTGTTTGATTGCTTGTTTATTTATTTATTTTTTTTTACAAACATATATTGTGTATCTTCTACATGCCACGATTAGAATACAAATGAAGCCTGTGTCAGAGAAGCTCTGAGTTTAATGGAGGAGACCTCCTTTGATGAAGGCAATGAGGATAGAGTGTACAAAGAGCACCCAGTACACAGCTCTGGGTGCTCCAGTGAGGTGCTCCAATTAGGGTCCATCAGAGAAAGAAGCAATAGGAAGCACAGAAACTGGAATTTATTATAAGGAATTTACTCACATGACCCTGGGGGCTAAATCTCACAGTCTGCCATCTGGCAGCTGGACAACCAGAAAAGCCAGTGTTGTAATCTCAGTTCAAGTCCAAAGGCTTGAAATCCATGAGCATTTGGTATGTCTGAGCTCATAACCAGGAAAGCCTTGATGGTCCCATCCCAGACATTCAGCATTAGCACTCTACCTTCCTCTATCTTTCTAGTCTTTTTTTTTTTTTTTTTTTTGGTTTTTGAGACAGGGTTTCTCTGTGTAGTCCTGGCTGCCCTGGAACTCACTTTGTAGACCAGGCTGGCCTCGAACTCAGAAATCTGCCTGCCTCTGCCTCCCAAGTGCTGGGATTAAAGGCGTGCGCCACCACACCCCGGCTTACCTTTCTAGTCTTTAGAGTCCTCAGTGGGTTGTATGATGCAGAACCATATTGAAAAGGGCAGAATTCTCCTTTGTTGGCTTAAACAGCAAAGGCTTTTGGAGATATCCTCACAGATATAGACAGATAACTGGGTGCTCTGTAGCCTAGTGAAATTGAAATGTAAAAATAATAATTCCAAAGGCTCAGTGTCAATGAATATCGGGGAAAGGGAAGGCTCAAGTAGCTTCCTGAGGTTTGTTGAATGATGGGTATGAAGCTGGGTCAATAAGCAGGAGATGGTCAGCAGGTTTGGAACACCAGGAGAAAGACCAGGTACAAGTGAAGGGCAAGCGTGCATAGAGCTGAGGGAATTGCCACCCTGGGCATGCAGCTAGAATTTGATGGTCCCTAAGCTGACAGGAAGCTTGTGTGCCAGGGGAAGATCTTGTTAGATGGGGGTCACAGTCTAAACATAAAGACAAGGAGAAACTTAGTCCATGGGCTTCAATGTTGAGGTGGAACTCAACTCTGCAGTTCAGGAATACTTCTCTCTCTAACCTTTAAATCTCAAAGCCCATTTTGATATCATGTTTACTTCAACATCAGTGTTCCACTCCATGAGGAATATTATGGGGGGCCTGATATTAATGCTTCTATACGTTCTCTTTCCATGTGAGGAGACACAGAAAACACTCCTAGGAGGGTCAAACCTCATCAGACTTGCCATCCCTTGCCATATTTTTGACCTGTATAATAATCAACAATACATTTGTTGTTTATAAATTAGTTTATGGTATTTTGTTATAGTGCTGATTGGACCAGAAGTGCCCGATCTGTTACTATAACAGAACACGACAGACAGGGTAAATTGCAAAACCAGAAGTCGGTCTAACAGTTGTTCCCGCCTCTCAGAGCTGGGCAAAGCGTTTTAAAGTTTGTGCTGAAAAATAATCAGGCAATACATGTAAGACATATGTGAAAAAGAAAGAGAGGAATATGGAGAGACTAGTCCCATGAGACAACCAGAAGTCATGGCGCAGTCTTACTCATTAAGGCAGAGTGGTATCAGCACAGACAGATAGGTAGGCTGCAGAGGTTGAATAGCAGAACCAAGACAAGTCCAGTTCATGTGTGTGATGGTTTGTGTATGCTTGGCCCAGGGAGTGGCACTATTTGGAGGTGTGGCCTTATTGGAGTAGGTGTGTCACTATGGGCGTGGGCTTTAATACCTAGTTGCCTGGGAAGCCAGTATTCTCTTAGCACCCTTCAGATGAAGATGTAGAACTCTCAGCTCCTCCTGCACCATGCCTGCCCAGACGCTGCCATCTCCAGCCTTGATGATAATGGACTGAACCAACTTGTAAACCAGCTGCCATTAAATGATGTTCTTTACAAGAGTTGCCTTGGTCATGGTGTCTGTTCACAGCAGTCAAACCCTAACTAAGACAGTGTGTGAGAAAGCAAGGGTACAGATGATGCCTTGTCAGTGTGGTAAATATGAGTATGTGTTGTGTTTGTGTGGGGGTGCTGATGGGAGAGAGCACACACATACTTGAGTGCATGTGGGGGCCAGATGTTGATGTTGAATGTCTTCCTAGATTGCTTGCCATTTTTTTTTCTTTTGAGTCAGGCTCTCTTCTTCTTCTGTGGATTTAGCTAGGCTGCCCTGCCAATGAGTTCTAGGCATCCACCTGCATCTACCTCTTCACACCTTCCCAACGCTAAGTTTACAGCTTCTGGCTTTTATGTGGGTACTGGAGACACAAACTCAGGTCCTCATGCTGTGTGACTGGCATTTTATTCTGTCTCACCACAGATCCTGAAAATGAGAACCTTGACCAATGATATTGGGACAGAAGAGAAGCCATTTCAGGAACAAAAGTGGTTTGCCTTCATACTTTACCCTGTGCATTGAGAAAACTTTCAAATGGAGCCAAGGTTTAAGTGGTAGAAATGAAAGAAGTAAAAGCAGTGTGAGAAAACTTGGGGGTCACGGATGGTGATAGCCTTTGGAAGTATGGTGTAAATCTAGAAGCCATAAAAATGATGGATATATTTGAATACATGCATATATATTTAAACATTCTGCCCATATCTGAGACACCGTATCCAGTCAAAAGGCATTTGACAATGTGAGGAAAAAGTATTTGCAATTCATATCACAAAGCACTAATCCCTTTAGTATAAAAAGATTTAGAAATTGAGAAGATCCATAACCCAATGGAAAATGGTCAAAGGACATGAACATTGAAATCACAAAGAAAGAAATGCAAATGCCCTTTACCCATGAATACTCAAGTAGCCCATTCATGATGAGAGAAATGCAAATCAAAACCACACGGAGAGATTCCATTTCTTACCTCTGTGGTGGGCAAACCCCCCCAAATCTTGACAAAATGCAAGGCTGGCAAAGTTGTTGGAGAGCATGAGTCTCCTCTATTGCAGGGAGAGTGTAAAACCAAAGGCCCTTCTCTATGGGAGAATGGCAATAATGTCTACTGTGTCACAAATGTGTCTGCCCTCTGGGTCCATTGCTGAGGACCCATCCTCTCGTGTCCGGCTGCACTGGTGTAAAGCCACACATACACAAAATCACTCCATAGCGCAGAAGACTGGAGCTTCCTGTCCCCAGGGGATAGATGAATGAGTGTATTTGGAGGGATTAGAAAATGCTGCAGAGGCAGAGAGGAAGTTCCAGGGTATTCTGTTAGGTGAAAGAACCTACTGACTTGGAGCATGTGAATTACATCACTGGCTTCATAAAATAAAAAGAAGAAATATTACCACCGTGTGTACACATTTGTATTTATATTCACATAAAGAACCACTGGGGAGATGGCTCAGTGCTTGTAGTGCAAGGATAAGGATCTGAGTTTAGATTCAAAGCATGCATAGAAAAATCTGGGTGCTGACATGCTCCTGTAATCCCAGTACCACAGAAGGGCAGAGGAAAGGATCTCCAGGCTTGCTGGTTGCTTAGCTCCAGCTTTGGTGAGACCTCAGCTCAAGGGAATCAGGGGAAGAGGGATGGATCGGGACACCTGACATCTTCCCCCGACCTCCACACTTACAACTTGTTGAAATTAATCCAGAGTCCCAGTGCCCCAGTTGGGATAGTTGTCCAAACATGCATTTTCCCAGGGCTACCATCTGACTGAGGTGCAGAAAAAACATAAGAAATCTCATTGCTCAAGGCCTATTAAGTCATAAGGAACCAGACAGAAGACATTCTCTCAGCACCAAGATCCTTCAACTTGCATCCTACATCCTACACCCCAGATGGATGTGTGAACATCTGTGAGCTTTCTCTCACCCTGACAAAACACCCATGCAAATCAATTATAAGGAGAGAATAATTATTATGGCTCTTGGTATCAGAGGTTTCAATTCATGTTTGCTTGAAGTCTGTAGAGAGCCTGTCATGGCTTCCAGGAAGAGGGCAGTCAGCGAAAAACTGGTTACCTCACGGAGTCCTGAAAGCAAAGGCAGAATGAAGGCCTCCAGTCCTGATATCTCCTCCAAGGACGTACCTCCAGTGGTTTAACTCCTCCCACTGGAACGCGCCTCCCAAAGGTTCCAATACCTCCATGTAGTGCCTTCAGCTGAGGGACAAGCCTTTAACACAAAAACCCTGGGAACATTCCAGAACAACAATAGCAACATCCTACTTCCTCCACTAGACGTCCATCAGCCCTGCCAGGAGCAGGGCTCCGTCTGCAGAACACACGGAACTTGTGGGATGGCTGGCTGTCTCTAGCACGCCAGTGTACTACGTGGGATTTTAATCTTCCTCAATGTACAGGAAGAGAAGGGTATTCAATGCATTTTGTTAAGTGTGTAACTGTATTATAAGTCCGGATTTACCTTGGAAAACTCCCGTCTCTCCTCCTCTGGCCTCTTTTGAGCTTTGCAGACATCTCTCCCTGCACCTAAAGCTATATAGTACTTTCACCTTCAACCTTGATCAGAAGGAATGAACTGTGGGGGCTTCCAGAAGAGTGAGCTGTCTATCTTGCTCTCCCTCCCAGGAGCCCGGGCCCTCAGCTAAGGCACGGACAGGCCAGTCCTGTGACTCTAAGGAAATTTCTTGTTCCAGTGACTCCCCTTCCTCTCCTTTCTCGGTCCACTCTTTCTGTCCCGGGTATAGTTGGGCGGCAGCTGCTGTATCTGCTGCTTCGAGTCTTTGTCAGCCTGGACTCTAGATGTAGGCACATAGGCTCTTTTCTGTTCAAGGTCATGACAGGGATCTGTCCACATGGCTGAGAGCAGGAGGCTGGTCTCCGTCTCAAAGAGTGTATCTAGAAATCGAGAGGATATTAGGAGACCTGGGATCAGGCATTAGAACGTCAAATTCTTAAAAAGCTTAGCACTTTGCCAAGAGGACAAGGAAGAGGCCTAGGCCAAGGCGCCTTCCAGTCAGGCTTGTGAAGTCCTAAGCCGTTTCTTTTCTGTACCCCCTAGAACCTGACCTTTAGCCTACACTCTTCTTCTTTGCCTTTCCTGATTGTTATTGTCGCTTGCTTCTTCTTCACGTGGGAGAAAATGTCTGTTTCCTTCCTGCTTCTCCAGGAGGTCCTGAAGGACTCCTGGGAATCTGTCTTGGAAAGGCTTGGGAGTTTGGAGTAAGTTGTTAACAGCCCAGATTGGGAGGCAGATGGGATTTGCCGAGCCCCAGGCTGTGGTAGGTATCTGGTGGGAGGCGCTGGCAAGAACAGCTCCCCGTCTCCCTGCCACCCTGCCTGGCTTGGATCACAACCCTGACCCCCCATCCCTTGATTGGCTGACTTGGTTGTTGCTCTGGCATATTATGGAGGAAGGATGGGGAAGGAGAAGGAGCTGTGAGACCTAGGGTGGTCCTCCTTTCCCCTGTTGACCTCAGTTCCCCCTAGTAAAACGGAAGCTGTCTTGGGATGTCTCCAGAGGCTCTTCTGCCAGGACTGCCAGTCTTGCCTGCGCTCTACTGCAGTGTCTTCTCTCTGGAAAGCTTTGGCGTGATGGAGAGCCCTCAGATAGGATACAACAGCTCTCAGCCCTGTGAAGTCATGGTAGCTGCTTCTGAAGGATGCCTTTTGGGGCTGGGGTGCCTTATATTCCCGCTGTCCTGGGGTGCCTTGCACCCCAGCTGTCCTGGGGTACTTGTACCGTGACACACAGGCTGCAGGGCAGAGCCGGTACTGGGAAGCCCAGTGCAGAATGTGGCCCATGGCCACTGCAGCCACCCTCTGCTTGGCTGTCCTGTCTGATTTTGCTCCATCAGCACCTGGGCAGAACAAAAGGCTGTGTCAACCTTCAACTCCATCTGTAAGGAGACTTTGCAGTTTCTTTTCTGTAAGCTTTGCAGGAAGGCAGGCCCACTTCCTGAGGCCCCCACCCACCCGCCCTCTCTTGGCTGTGCTCCCAGCTCCCAGAGCCAGACATACAGAGAGATGGAGGCTCTAACTTCCAAGGGTATTTGGCCTTTCAGCAACCCCTGGGGGCCAATGGGGCTCTGTCTATCTTTTACTCCTGCTTCCTTTCCTTTCTCTCCTTCACCATCAACTTGGCCAGGGATGGAGGGGTGGGGAGTGGGGTTAGGAGACATGCAAGGATGTAGGAATGGTCTCATATTTGGAAGGGGAAACAGTTGGATTGACTGTCCTGGGTGGTATTTTTTGGTAACTGATGTTCACAGTAGACAATTTCGTGGGCAGCCAAGGATGCCTTTGGAAACTTCTGTACGTTTCTGTGAGTGTGCTCTCTCTGGCCCTCTTAGGAGCTCTCTTCCTTTTGACCCTCATTTTGTTCCTTAGATCTGCTAGAATAGGTTCCTCATGGTGCGAGTTCCCTATCACCTGTTCCTGCTCCCAAGAACAGGCAGTTGAATGACTTGTGTGCCAAGGAACACTGGGACCGAGTGGTCTAGGAACAGTGGCTCTTCCTCTGAGAAACTTCAGTCAAATGGGGGACAGTCAAATAGGGGACTTAAAACACATCAGTGCTTTAAGCCCCCAACACAGGTACCATAACAACTTCTGGAAGAAGAGACACACAGTGCTTTCTTTTAGTCTTCCCACAGTATCTAAATATTTGGAGAATAAATGAATAGAAAAGATGTATCAATGTTTGGATGTTTGTAATAGGTCCCTTCCCAACCTCTTGTCCCTGAAAGAACCAGTATTGGCACAAGACTCCCCAAGACCAAGTTCTCAGTACAGTGGAGATTTATTTGCCCCAGAGTAGCAACTGGCAGGGGATAGGAGACAAAGACAGAAGACAGAGAGAAGGGAGAATGACAAAGGAACACGGGAGATGGGGGAAAGGGCATTTGCCTGGGAGGGACCAACAAGGACTGCCTCTAGATAGAGAGGCGACAGAGGTGGCCCACAAACAAATGGCAGTTTATAAAGGGAAAGAGGAAACCCAGTGTTAGGATGAGTTGGCGAACTTTAATTGGGCATGTTAATTAGGGTAACCAAAAGGGAGCTTTTGACTGCTGGACTTCAATACTTTGATAACTGGACCTTACTAGTCAGCCTCGGGAGGAGGAAGTAGTCAGATAAGGGACTACACTTTGGTGGCTAGCTTTGTGATTGTAATCTAATGGTTTTTTAGAAGGCAGAGGAATGGGGGAAGGTAGAGGCCTGCCAGAGCCGTGCTTGCCTGCTTGGGCCTGCTGGAGCCCCTCCTCTCCCTACATAAAGGAGCTTGTTGAACTACTGGAGGGTCTTACGGTCTGAAGGAGAGGGATAAGGTCTGTGCGTGACCTGTTATCGGGGTATCTGGATTTGGGAACCGACTCCTTAGAGAAGATGGGCTGTTGGATTTTAGCAAGGAAGAGAGAATGAAAAGTAAGTAGTTATGTTGTTATCAGTCCCTACTTTTCTGGGTGTTCCTGGTACTGTATAGTCCCCACCTTACCCCTACTGCCTTCCAGAGTAAACCCAAAAGATATCCAAAGTTGACCTTGATCGTGAAAGAAGGCACCTTGCTCACAAGTATCCTTAACCCAGGCTCAGGTTAGGATGAAGAGGAAAGACTGGGAACATGAGTTTGATCTAACTTCAAGTTATGTAAGGCCTCAGTTTCTGTATCTGTAAAATGGGAAGTATAGTAACCATGTCAGGTTTGGTTTTTTTTTTTGTTTGTTTGTTTGTTTTTAGGATCAAGGGAAGTGTGTGTGTGTGTGTGTGTGTGTGTGTGTGTGTGTGTGTGTGTGTGAGAGAGAGAGTACTAGTACAGTGGAGCCTGCCTCTCCCATGTCTTTCTTGTTTATAAGAAATTCTCTCCCGAATCAGATCAGCCTGCCTGCCTCCTCTTCCATCCTCTGGGGCAGAGAAAAGAGGGGATCCCCACTATCTGTTTTCTCCTTCATGGTCTATCAAGAGAAGAAGCATGTGAATGTTATCCTGGGGATGGGGACAAACCATGAACAGAAGATGTAGGGACTATTGGCTTCTCTGACTTTGGCTTTCCTATCTGTAAAATGGAGGTTGTCAACTTATAGGTGATTCTACCAGGCTTTGCTCAGGGACCTAGCAACCGCTCACATCATGTCATCACCTACTGGGGTTGCCAGGTGCAGCAGGTGTGTGTTGCATATAGAAGGACTGCACCCAGAGTGCGCTGTCTGTCTGTCTGTCTGTCTGTCTGTCTGTCTGTCTGTCTCTGTCTCTCTCTGTGTGTCTCTCTCTCCTCTGTCTCTCTGTTTCTGTCTCTCTCTCTTTCTCTCTTTGTCTCTGTCTCTCTATCTCTGTCTCTCTCTCTCTGTGTCTCTGTCTCTGTCTCTGTCTCTGTCTCTGTCTCTGTCTCTCTCTCTCTCTCTCTCTCCTCTGCTCTCCTAGCTCTCTTTACCCCTGTCTTTACCCCTTCCCAGGTCTTCACTCCTCTCTCCTTTCCCCCCATAAATCCCCTTTACACAAGATCTGCAGCATGGTGTAATTTCTCCGGGGTACACCTTGGCATGGGCCCACCACTGTATTCCCTCGCCATGTTCTGTTTCATAATAGAGGTGACCATACTTGTGTGGCCTGCATCATGTGATTAGTAGAGGCCAGAAAGAGGCTTAGGAGAAGATGCCCAGGCAGCCCCTTAGAAAGACTCCCTCTGCACATCCACCTTCCTAGATGCCTGCACACAGGGCTTTCCCTGGGGAGGAGCGCTCACGCGGAGGCGGCCACTCCTTTACCGGACAGGCCTTCTGGCTGCTGTGCAAACAGCTCACAGCTCAAGTGTCTCCCCGCACAGCCTTGTAAATTGCCTGCACTGAATTCTACACACACCTCAGTGGAAGGGGAATTACTTGCCAGATATACGGTGTCTTCGAGAAGGGCCTCTTATGAGTCGGTGTTCAAATATGTTACTGGCTCAATAAACAGAGGTGGTTTGTTGTAAATTAAGGAAAGGAAGCGAGGTGCCTGCACCAATGCTTGCTCTCCTACTGTTTCCTATTAGCTCTTTCCCCTAAGTGCTCAGTAATTCTCAAGGGGGGGGGCATGGAGGGGTGGAGGGGGACTTGGCCTGTAAGGTGGGATGGAATAGTGCTGCTACTGTTAGGCAGAGCCACACAAAGAGGTCATGAGACAGATAAGGCAGTCCCTGAGGGCTTGGATGCGCTTTTGGATCTGGTGGGACATAGACGACCCTTGGGAAGCTGCGTGGTATCTGGGATGAGGAAAGCAGGAATATCCTGCACAGGGAGGGGTAGGGAGGGGATCTGCAAAGGGAGAGCAGAGATGCCGACATCATCAGAGTGAAATAGAGTAGCTGCGCGCCACACCCCGGGAAGACGCTCATGCTGATTGGTTGGCAGGGTGTTGGCTGTGGCCATATTCTGGGCGGAGATTGTAGGTTGCCTTTGAGACTGCCAAGACCAAGGAATGAGGTGTGATGGGGTTTGAGTTGAGAAAGGCTGTAGGCTGAGAGGACCTGGTCATAACACCCAGATGAGAATCTAACAGGGCATCTGACCAGCTGCTAAACCATACCCCGGGGAGACATTTTCTGGAAACTTCTACTCTTTATCTCTCTTTTAGTTAGGCACTACGGTGGGATGGTGGTCCATCCTACTCATGATCCTCCTTCCTGATCAAGTCTGCTCTGCCCTTCTCTCAGCCTGATGTGTAGCAACAGTTTATCCTTATACCGGGTGTTCTAGGTACCCAGGGAGCTGTCATGTGAACTGTAGGCATAAGGTGGAGGAGGGGCAGACCCAACTGGTTTTGGCATCAACTGCTCATGCTGGTATCTGTTGAGATGTCATTGTTCCCATCTGTCCATGAGATTACTGCTGGGCAATTCCTATTCCCACCATTTGGCTTTCTCACACACAGCTCTTTTTTCTCGTCTTATGCCAGTGGTAATGGTGTTTAGAAAGGAAGGCAGGCGTCTTAGAACCCCAACATCTCTGAGACAAGACCCAAGTCTTCCAATGTTTTCAAGGAAATAAGTTTTTGACATACAAGGCCAGAGAAGGCTCTTGGTTTGTTGGTCTCCCATCCAAAGTGCCCCGAGGAAATGGTTAAGGAAAAGCAAGTTGCTAGAATGGGGCGGAGGATGGAGCCAACAGTGGAGGACAGAGGAATGAATTCTATGAATCAGAGCTACCAGGGACTGAGGAAGCACGTTGTTTAGTTCCCTTGGATTAGAGGTGGGGATTTTAGGTTCACAGCTTGTAACATGAATGAGACTAGTTTTCATTGCGCCCTGATTAGCATTAATTTTGCAGATTAAGCACTTACTCCAACTCTAAGTCAGAGGCACCGGTCCATGAAGGTGTGCTGAGAAGATGCCATGATGGGATCTGGCTTCCCATGGAAGGAGCAAAAGGTGGGAGAGCCTCAGACAGTGGCTCTGTCTGGGCTGGTGAGGAATCCAGGAAGCAGTGACATCCCCAAGTGAGTCTTGCATCTTGCCAGAATGGACTTGCCTTAGTGACCTTGCTAGGCTCAGCTACTGTTGGCTGAAAGCAGCCTGTGGGAAGTATACGTGAGGTGATAGAGGTCAGGGGTGAGATACACTTTCTCACACAGAGGTAAGGATAGTGGTATTAACGAGCACTGGCTGTGGCAGACAGAGTTTCGTGGATTGAGGAGAGAAGGGAGGCATTTAGTCAGTGCCGGCCTCATGGTTTGAATAGGCTCACATGTTTGAGCACTGTGTCTTCAGATGGCATCACTATTTTGGAAATGTGTGGACCTTTTCAGAAGTGAGGTCACGATGGGGGGAAGGAGCCAGTGGGGGTGAGCCTTGAGTTTTAAGGAGTAGTCTGGCCCAACTCCCTGTCCTTTGATTTTGAAGGCAGCAGGTATAGGGAAAGATATCAACCCAGGATCTCCAAGACCACACTCTCAGCACAAAGGAGATTTAATTTGCCCCAGAGGGACAGAGGGCAGGGAGAAAGAGACAAACACAGGAGACAGAGGATGAGGAAGAAGAAGGGAAAAGGAGAGAGGGGGAAATGGGCATGAATTTGTCCTGGCGGTTAAAGGACTGACTCTGGATTGAGAGAAGACAAACTTGGTACATAGGAAAATGGCAGTTTATAAAGGTACAATGGGGAGGCCCCGTGTTAGGATGAGGTGTTTGATTTCAGTTTGGCATGTTTATTAGGTGAGCCAAAGGGGGATTTTGATTGATGGACTTCAATATTTTGATAGCTAGACCTTGATAGTTAGTCTCAGGAGGAGGAAATGGCCAAATAAGGGAACGGCCTTTGCTGGCTAGCTTTAGGAATGTAATCTAGTGGTTCTTAGCAAGGCAGAAGGAATGAGGGAGAAGGGCAAGGCGGGCCAGAGCCATGCTCACCATGCTCCAGCTGGCCAGAGTCCCTTCCGTGAGGGGTGTTAGCAGTTTTTGGTTCAAAGAACTAGATAAAATTAATTCCATAAAAAGAGAGATTAGAACTTTTGGATCAGCAGAGGGAAAATTTATCTGTCCAGAAAAAAAGAGCAGGAAATGGAAAACATGGAAGAAGACAGCAAGCTTTCTTCTAATATAATATGAATTTACAGTAATGTAAATGGATTGGACCTACATTTCAAATTACATATATATATATATATATATATATATATATATAT
>NC_034597.1:61787577-61793136 GCF_900095145.1 Mus pahari
GTCCTCCCTTCTTCCTCATCCATTCCAACTCCACGCCTTCTTTTGTTCTCTTTAGAAAACAAACAGGAAATAAAAGTCAAGTAAACCAGAATATAATAAAACAGGCAAACATCAATAAAAAGAACAAGAAAAGCACACACACACACACACACACACACACACACACACATCAAAACACGAAGTTGGAGACTCAAGCAGGGACTCAGGACAGGGGATTTAGGGTTAAGCTTTCTGTCAGAGACGCTAAAAGGGCTGGCAATAAAGAACAGAAGCGACGGAAAGCTAATGTGAATCAGAAGGAAAACTTACAAGAAATGAAAAATTACATTCCAGTAAAAGGAACACAAAGATCACACTATAAAAACTATATATATGTACACACACACACACACACACACACCTAGTAAGAAAGCTGTCTGTGTGTGCTTAGTTAATATACATGCATGCACTTATAAAAAGTAGATGCAGAAACAGTGAGAGAAATAAATAAATCAACCATTTTATTTGAATATTTTAAACATATTCTCTTCAGAAGTTTATAGAGCAAGCTGACAAATTTATTAGCTATATAGAAGATTTGAACAACTTGTTTAATAAGCTTGAAAATAAGTGTATTGTTACACACAAATATGTAACTTATAGCTAACAGAAAATATACCCTTTTGGTAGAATGTTCACAGACATGCTCATAAATTATGGCACAAAGGCAGCCTCGATAAATTCCAAAGGATCAACATCATATAAAGGCTTTTGACCAAAAATACAACAAAACTACAATAGCTGGAAGCAAGGATTTTGAATGGTCTTTTCACAAAGAAACGATGAAGATGAAGGGTAGCTTAAATATCCCGAGTTGGTCAGTGCACAGCGTTGAAAGGCCTCAAGCCTCACATGGTCCCCATGAAGACATAGTTATTCTTGCCAACCTCCATTCCGCAACCAGAGACCTGTGTCTGGAGAATGAAAACAACAGGCTGAAAGAGTGTACAAAACATTTAAAAGAAGGACAGAATAACTGTGCAGGCAGAAGTGAGTGAATTGCAAATTACAGCAAAGAAAATTCAGAAGCAAAGCTGGAAGTAGGTCTGTCTTTTCAGGTTAATAAGATAGATAAACTATAGGTGAGACAAAAAAAAAAAAAAAAGATGATGTAATAAAATCAAAACCAGAGAAGACATGAAAATGACAGTATGGATGTAAAAAGTAGTAAAATAATACTTGGGAGACATCCCATGAAGCACCAATACACTGGAGAACATACATGGCCTCTCTGTGAAACCGAGAAATGCCAATGTTGCAAAGAATGAGCAAAACACCCAGATCATAAAGACCCTAGATCCCAGCCTGTCCCTCCCTCAGACCCGGGTCCCTGGGATTACAGCCGAGTCCATAACACATAGGGGAGAAAATAACCCTCGCCTCAGAGAAGCTTCATTAGAAAAAATTAAAAATACCAATTATTTTAGTGGAGTAAATTTAATAGTCACTTGAAATCAAAGGCAGAAAAAATTTTTAGATCCATTTTACTTTCTAACATAGTAAAAACAATCCCAGATTAAAAAAAAAAAATCTAACCGCCCTTCAGCAGGTTATGAAAAATAATCGCTGTTGGGCTTAGAGGGATGGCTCAGTGGTTAGAGACTCTTGCTGCTGCTCTTTCAGAGGACCCAGGTTTCGTTCCCAGCATGCACATGGCTGCTCACAACTGCTTACAACTTCAGTTCCAGGAGATCTGATGCCCTCTGTCATCCCCCAGAGGATTGCTGCATCTGCATGCTGCACGTGACCTTACACCCTTACACACACACACACACACACACACACACACANAGAGAGAGAGAGAGAGAGAGAGAGAGAGAGAGGCAAGCAAACAAGCAAACAAAGACCCACCATGACTGTGTTGGTGGCTTTATCTGAAGAACACAGGGCTGATTTTACTGCATTGGAAGTCACTCAATTTATCACCTTCATGAACCAAAAGGAAACTATCTTGAAACACAAAAACAAAACAACAAAAACAACAACAACAAAAAAGCAAAGGAAAGAAAATAATTTGATAGCACTCACCACCCATGTATAACCATTCTAATAACAGGCAGAGGAAATCCCACATCCATTTGTAGCATTAACCATCATCATACTATATTTCTCAGGAACCCAGAAGTAAAATGAGACTTCCCTGAAGGGCTGCTCACCTTAAACCAATACCAACTGGCTTGGGGAAGCAGCATCACTGTTTTAACTGGAAACTGTGGGTCAGCTGAGGCATGCATGTGTGGACTGCAAGAGCGAAGTTCTGTTGGTGGATTGTAACGAAACCTCTCCGTTAACAATGGGAGCTTGATCACAGATACAACTGGGTCCATGTTCTAAAGAGTGTCCTTTAATACTGTGTGCTATGTCTTGCCTGTGTCTTGCTGGTGAACAGGAAGCTGCTTGCCTAGCCAGGGCATCATGTGGGACTTGCTCAGCTTGTGTGGAATGAATGAATGAATGAATGAATGAGTCCCTTTGTTTTGCTTCGAGGTGGTTCCTGGTGTGGGGAAGAAGCTGGTGGTACTTTGAGAAATAGGCTCCATCTGGATGTGCTGGGTAGAGGGAGAAAGATCAAGTGCCTGGGAGATGTACATGGAGATCCTGCAGGATGGCTGAAACCATGCAAGCAGAAATGGCTGGGAGCGTGTCTTGGAAGGTCTCTTCTGTTAACACAGCTCTCTGGCTCTGTCTCCGCAAAATGTTTAGCTCCAATTTCTCTTATCTTTCAGTCTTTTGTTGAGAGGTATGTAGGGTCCACCTCCGCTCCAAGTGCTCACATAATTAAACACAACCGATAGAGGACAACATTTAACTGGGGCTGGCTTATACTTTCAGAGGTTCAGTCCATCATCAGCATGGCTGGTAACATGGCAGCGTGTAGACAGACTTGGTGCTGGAGAAGGAGCTGAGAGATCTGCATCTTAATCCAAAGGCAGCAGAAGGAAACTGTCCCATTTTGGGCAGAACTTGAGCTTGAGAGACCTCAAAGCCACCCCAGCACCATCACTACAGAGACACACTTCTCCAACAAGGCCACACCTCTTAACAGTGCCACTCTCTATGGTCCAAGCATTCACACATGAGTCTATGGGGCATACCTATTTAAACCACCGTATCTTCCCCCCTCTCCCTTTTCTCCTCCCCTTTCCTCTTCACCCCTCCTTCTCTTCCCTTCTCCTTCTCTCTCTTCCCCTTTCCCCACTCTTTACTCTTGTTTTCTCTCTCCTCTCCTTCCTTTTCTTCTCTCCTCCCTCCCCTTTCTTTTATTTTCCTTTCAGACCATGTAAAGATGCATGGTATAATGGCTCTGAAGGCAGAAGGAGGCCTCTATAGGACCAAGGTCCCTAGTGCCCTTTCTGACCCTTCTTCTCTGGTCCCTGTGTCCCATCATGGGAACCCACTTAGATGTCTGTGTTGTCTCCATCCCTCTCACTTGGTCACACTTTCCCCCTTCTCTCTTTCCAACCTTTCTAGACAAAGAAACCCCAGAGCTGTGAGGCAAATATCCCAAGCAAAGTCCACACAATTACATCCTATATCCACAATATATATTCTATATCCTTAACTCAAGCAACCCACACAATCTGGCTGATTGCCCCAAGTTCTAATTCTTGTAAGATGAACTTCTCAGTCTCCATCAGGCGTCCATCCAAGTCTAATCAGTGTTGGCTAGCCATGTGGCAGGGGAGGGGGGTTGAAATGGGGCCACTGGCATATACGTGGCTCCAGGGACCATGTCAGGGGGAGGCTTGCCCTTTAAACAGGGAATGTGGATTGGCTGGACTCTACAAGGGCAATCAGAATCTATATTTATCTAAAATAAATAAAATAAAAAAGAGGAAAGTCTTCATAGAGTCTGGCTAGAGAGGGTGACATCTGATTCAACGGCCTAGGACAGCTGCAGCTGGGACACGGACCACACAGAAGCAACGTGCATCCTGGTGGTGTCTGAGGACACAGAGCTAGCTCTAATCAGCAAGAAGAAAAAAAAATAGGAATTTATAACAGCTTGACACCCTCCATGCGGAACCCAGCAATTTTATTTTTCCTTGTTCAGGAGAGGAAACGTCATCACTGCCTGTACATTTACTTCATTCCAGAGGACTTGTGAAAAATGACCTCAAGTGTGAAATATTGTCTACCAAAGAATTAACTTAATAGATAATTTGGATTCAATTATTGGCTCAATACTAAAAGTTGCTGGGAAAAGTGCAGGCAATATTTTATGACTGTCATATGATGCAGAGATTGTGAAATTAGTTATTAATGACTTAGGAAAGAGATACTTAAAGAAGTCAGTGGGGAAGGGAAGTAGGGCTGTGGTTGTCTTCTGTTTCTCAAACCCAGCCGGTTTTGCTGACTGACCCACTTGCCTGTCCTTCTCTTTCTCCCCATGTGTGTGATTTCGGGCTGGCACCATACGCGTGTTCTTTTGAAGCAATTAGAAGCTGAAGGTTGCTACCATCCATCACGGAAAGGTGGCCGCCACCTCTACCTGTCCCGAGAGCTGGTTGTTGACCTCTGACCTCTGCTCTAGACTATTCGTTATCTATGGCCAGCATCCTTAAGCACTGAATGAACTTTTAAAAGTAGAATGAATTGCCTACAGTTAATGACTATTACTGGCTACCTATGCTCGTTAGTGGGAGCGTTTTTTTTTTTTCTCCCCTGAAATCTCTCAAATCTCTTTGGCGGTGCGGTGAAGAAGATATACCTTCATTAGCAATTGGAAGTTATGGCTATGAATACGTTTTAAATTCAATTAATTTCTTCATCTTTCCCATAGGTGCTCACTGGGCTCTTTTACTTTACACCCAGCACTGAATTAGGACCTGTCAGGAGAGATGTGCTAGCTGACCACTCTGAGGTTTGAACCTAAGGGTTGCCTACCAAGCAATGCAGTCAGGGCACTTATACCAATGGGGAGGCACCCAGTCCAATGGTGCCATGGGGGATGGCTGATGCACATATGGGTCCTAGCAAGGATTATGGGGACAGAGTCATATGGGAGGAACACCTTCAGACACCCAGGAGCCAAAGATGCTGTTTACCTACTCAACAAACAGTGAGTCTTGGTTTTGGTTAGCAGGGATCATGAGAGCTCAAGGAGGCTCTGAATCTTTTTTTTTTTATTAGATATTTTTTTAATTTACACTTCAAATGCTATCCCGAAAGTTCCCTATACCCTCCCCCCACCCCTGCTCCCCTACTTACCCACTCCCACTTCTTGGCCCTGGCATTCCCCTGTGCTGGGCCATATAAAGTTTGTAAGACCAAGGGGCCTCTCTTCCCAATGATGGTCGACTAGGCCATCTTCTACCTATGCAGCTAGAGACATGAGCTCAGGGGGTACTGGTTAGTTCATATTGTTGTTCCACCTACAGGGTTGCAGCCCCCTTAAGGTCCTTGGGTANTTTNTCNNNCTCCTCCATTGGCGACCCTGTGTTCCATCCAATAGCTGGCTGTGAGCATCCACTTCTGTGTTTGCCAGGCACTGGCATAGCCTCACAAGAGGCCGCAATA
>NC_034597.1:61793940-61811121 GCF_900095145.1 Mus pahari
AGCCATTCGGTATTCCTCAGTTGAGAATTCTTTGTTTAGCTCTGTACCCCATTTTTTAATGGGGTTATTTGAATTTCTAGAGTCCTGCTTCCTGAGCTCTTTGTATATATTGGATATTAGTCCTCTATCAGATTTAGGATTNGTAAAAATCCTTTCCCAATCTGTTGGTAGCCTTTTTGTCTTGTTGACAGTGTCTTTTGCCTTACAGAAGCTTTGCAATTGTATGAGGTCCCATTTGTCAATTCTTGATTTTACAGCACAAGGCTCTGAGTTTTTGAGACATAAAGCAACACTTCAAAACAGAGTAAGGCACTGTGTAGTTCATTCTTACGTGTGTGTGTGTGTGTGTGTGTGTGTGTGTGTGTATGTATACATGTCTGTGTGTATCCATCTGTATCCAGAGAATAGTAAAAGCTAAATAGTAAATAGTAAACGCTACAGAAGAAAACAATACCATGGGGAGGAGCTGGACGGTGACAGGAAGAGAGGGAAGGGTTTCAAATTCAGAAGCCAGGGCCTTAAGGAAGATGATGAATCCTAGGAAAGATTCGAGGAAGGAAGCATATCTTCCATTAGTGGGGGGCTTGGGTGAGGCCTTGACAGGGAGAAAAAGGCCAGGGTAAAAGCTATAATAGGGGACTAGAGATGACATGTCTGAGAACTGGCAGTGGCACCCTGCTGCTAGAAGACAAAGGGAAGAACTGGGTGACTACATGGAGAATGGAAGGAGGGGACACTGGAGAGGTGATGGGCAGAGCCTGTTGTTCAGTCTGAAAGGTTCCCCATCTGAAGTGAGGCATGGCACCATTAACAGTGATTGAGGCAGGATCTGAACTGCACTCTGCCTGTGCTGCTGCCACCTGGAAGACCACCTCCTGAAGCTAATCCAGTGAGCTGCCTAAAGAAGCAGTGGCTATACCATAGGGTGTTGCAGAGTATTTGATCGTACTGTGGATCCCGGGATTGTGTTGTTTACTGAAAAAAGTTGTTCCTAATTGTGGTGTGGCTCAGCCTTAGCGCATACCTTTGATGCCCTCAGTACATATCTTTAATCTCAAACAATGAAGGTAAAGTTAGTTTGTAGAAGGAAGCACCCATATTTGAAAGTGATGTCTAATTGGGTGGCAGACAAAGTGATGAATCAGAGAAAGATTTGACAGAACAGAATATGCCCAACTTTCACAAGAAGAGAGAGGAAAGAGGTGACTTAAGACAGGAGAGGGGAGGGGAAATGAGAGATGCAAGAGAGGGGAGAGGGGAGGAGAGGGGAGGAGAGGAGAGAGGGGAGAGGGGAGAGGGGAGAGGGGAGAGGGGAGGAGAGGAGGGGGGAGAGGGGAGAGCGGAGAGGAGGCAGTTTTACTGGGAGAGTTTCAGAACAGATTGAAGAGACAACGAGCTAGACAGAGATGAAAACAGAGCAATCCAGAGGATTAGAACGTATCACCAAAGTTAGTATGAGGCCAAGCAGATCAATTCACTCAGAGGCTGAGAGAAGCCAGATTGAATCAATCAGCTTGACGAGATGTTTGAGCCACTGAACAGCTGAGTTGGCCAGCCAGCCAGAGTTCAGAAAGAACTAGAAAGGGTGAGCTCATTCAGCAGTAGATCTTACAGGCTGAAAACATTCTAGACCTAGATAAGATTGTACGGAGACTAGAAGCAGCTTCCAAGACTTGGCCTAGGTTAGTAGAAGGAGGCAGTAAGCCTTGCAGAGGACAATTTCATTAGGCGAATAATGTAGTTTTTACAATGAGACACCCGAGTTGCAAGCTTTTTAAGGCTGTCGGCCTTTGTTGATGAAGTGTTTGTAAGAAGGAAGGAGAAAACTCTAGGTGGGCTTCAAACCATCCCTCAATAAATCTTGAGATTTATATATAAGTCACCTAAAGAAGACCGCATCCTGCATGACTCTTTCCCCGTCCTGCCTCTGCCATGTCCTTCTGAGTGTACCTCCCTCAGTAAACCACTCACAGAATGGTTTCTCAGTTTACATTCCTTAAGGAACCCTAGAGAAGATGCTAAAAGTTAACCAGGCCTGTCAGTTCCAGTTACTCATGAGGCTAAAGCATTGTAACTTCAGGTGTCCGGGCTACAGAGTATGCTCAAAGACACCTTGAGTAACTTAGAGAGACACCGTCTCAGAAATAGGAGGTGCTGAACTGTACAGATAACATATGCACAGAGCTGCCATCTAGATCAAGAAATCAGATGCAATCGACTCCCAGGAGTCTACAGGGCCATTCCCAGATGCCATTGATTTGTGCTGTAACAATGTAAATCAATTTTGTCAGCACTGCAATTTAATGTAAATGCACCCAAACACCATGTATTCTTTTTGATCCGGTTTTATTTGCTTGAAATTACATTTGTTTATGCTCTTGCATGTATCAGCAAGTCATTCTTCATTGTATAGGATTACACTGTGTGGATAGTCAAGATTGCTCCTAGGTTTCAACTGTTGTAATTGATCATCCCGAAATGTCCTTGTATGTTTCCTTTATTGTACATATATGTAGACACTGATAGGTACATATTAAAGTGTGGAACTACAGTGTTGTGTTACAGGATACACAAGTGTTTTGTCTTTTTATTTTGTCATGCTATGCAGGGGATAGAACTTAAGATCATGTGCAGGTAGATAAAAACTCTGAAGAACCATGTCCTTAGCTCTAGCTTTGCTGTAGTAGCCACTGCTACTGGTGCTGCTGGTGTAGTAGCCACTGCTTCTCAGTGCTGGTACCTTTAGCATCTTGCTATGAACAGATGGGCATTGTGCTTGTTTCACATGCTGATTAACACTTGGTATTATCTCTTTTTGTTTTAACTTTTCTAATGGGTGCACAGAAACATCTCATAATGTTTTTTTAATGACTGTTTCCATGATAACAAAAAGGGGAGATCTGTTAGATTTTTTTCATGTGCACTGACCAGTTTCTATATGTTTATCTTTGTTTAAAAAATATTCCCATTTCTTTTGCCCATTAAACATTTTGGCTGTCTGCCTTACCAATATTTAAAAGTTCCTTGTATATTCTAGATATGTCTTTTGGAAATTATGTATTACACACACACACACACACACACACACACACACACACTAGAAAATATAATTTCCCATTTAAGTTGCATTTTATTTATTATATTGGTTTATATTTTGATCAGTAAGGTTAGAGTGTATTGTATCTTGTTTAAAAATATTGTCGCTGAGATCCAAGATCTTGAAACTGTGGCACTGTGTTCTCTGTTCAAAGGTTTTCTATAGCTCTAACTATTATTGAGCGCCTGGAAGGTGGAGTCTCCTTTAGGTGAAAAGGGATAAATAGGTCAAGAGATTCTAAGAGGGCTTGGGGTGGAGATAGGTAAGTTGAGGATGCCTTACGTTTGAATAAGTATGTGACAGCCACAAGTAATTTCACACAGGTGATTGGATGCATGGGTATGAGCTCAGGAGTTAGGTAAGGAATATTTGAGAAGAAGCCAAATGCTGAGTCCTTGGATATGGCCGTATTAACAGTTCTGGCTGAGGAGGAACCAGGAAAGGAGACTTCAGAAGGGAAGGTGGTCAGGTGGAGGAACACTCCAAGTCTATGAGGGTTCTCAGTGAAAGTGTGTAAGGGAGAAGGGTTAGCACGCTAGGGAATTGTTGCTGACACGTCAACAGGAAATGAGGCCTGGGATTTGAACTTGGCCTTGACAACATTGGTGGCATTGATGAGGATGCTCTTGGGGGAGGCAGGGATGATAGCCTGACTAGAGAAGGTTCAGAGAGGTGGCCAGGACACTGAGAATGTACGCAGGCTCAGCGTTCAGAACCCGGAGGCGGAGAGAGACCTGGAAGGCACGAGTCAGAGCAGCAGGCACAGGTGTGAACTGGAGACTACCGTCTGTCCTCAGGTTGTTTTGAAGGAGCCTGCCAAGGAGGTAGGCACTGGTTGGGAAAAAGCACCTGAGCAGAGACTCTCAGGCAGTGGTTCTCAAGCTGTGAGCTGAGACCCTTTTGGGGGTGAATATTAGATATTTATATTACAATTCTTAACAGTAGCAAAATTACAGTTATGAAGTAGCAATGAAATAATGTTCCTGTTGGGGGGTCACAAAACATGAGGAACTGTGTTAAAGGGTCACAGCATTAGGAAGTTTGGGAACCAACTGACCCAGGGGCTCTGCTCAGGTAGACATGGCTTGGTGGCCCTTTCCAGTACTTTGGTAGGAGACACAGTGTTCTTTATGGGTTAATTTCACTCAAACTCCCTTCCCTCTTTGGCCCCTTCCCTGGTCTTTTTTTTTTTTTTTTTTTTTATGTTCAGTGTTGGCTCACCACTTAGGAGTCCCATTACACCCCCTGCTCCAGGTCCCTTGGCCTTCATTTAGAATGTCCCCTTTCGGAAACCCTCTTCCTGCTTTGTAGATTCCTACCTTTCTGTCTCGTCTGAGCTCAGGCTGTTCAGAGGTTTTCCAGGAAGTCCTCGCTACATCCTCACAGTGCCCAGCATCTATCCCCTTTCTTCCTCATTGGTCCAAATGGTCTTGTTATCTCCGTGAATGGGGTTCTGCATGGTGTGCTTTTTGGCCAGGCCCAATGCTGGTGTTCTTTTCAGGGGTTCCGTTAAGATGCTTGTAGTCAAAGTAAGACACGAATTAGCATCCAGGATACAGGGTAATATCAGTCTGGAGAACAGTGTTGGGGTGACAAAGAAACACAGCGACAGGCTGGGTGTGTATGCAGATCTGAGAGCTGGTCCTGGCTGAGGGTTTGGGTTGGAAACAGTTGAGTTAAAGGTGCTCTGAATTCTGGCCACGTCCAAGGAGGTAGCAGGTGCATGTGTGTGCGCATACACATTCACACATATGTGGGAGTAGAGAAGAGAAATTATGAGCACCCAATCAAGGCCATTTACACAGATACACGCAGCCAGTGAGATTTGGTGTGACTGACGTGATTTATTCAGGCAGGAGGAGCTCAGCAGGGACATCCCTGCTCAGGTGAATGAGTGACAGTGTGGCCATCAGTCTGAATAATCCTGCTGTCAGCTGGCGTTAGAGCCACTACTCTCTGGTTGGTGCTGGAGGAAGAGGGGCTAACAGCCTACAGCACACTTTCTAAAGAATCTGTCTATCAATTTCCCTGTCCCAGGATAGTGGATGAACAGTTTTTTTTTTCATTTTTAAATTTTTGATAATTTCATACATGTATGAAAAGAATTGTGATCTCACTGGCTCTCTACCCTCTCTGATCTTCTTGTCATGTCTGATCCTGTTTTCTTCCAACTAACTACCTCCTTCCTACATTGTGTGTGTGTGTGTGTGTGTGTGTGTTTGTGTGTATGCACATACATGTGCACAACTCATGTGCAGGCATCCCCAGTTTCTGTGTGTTCATGATTGCAAATGCTACTCATATTATATCCAAAAGAACATTTCATACTGCTCCTCCCATCCTCCAGCTCTTGGAACTTTTATGCCTCATTTTCCTTCATATTCCTAGGCCTTGGAGGGAGTGGGATGATGTCCCAAATAGGGCTGAACAACAGTCACTAGCTCTTAGTGTTTGACTAGTAATGAACCTCTGCATTAACTGTCATCCACTATAGAAATACGTTTTCTGGACCAAGGCTGAGATGGTATAGATGTAACTACAGGTATGGATGCAAGCACTTAGAAGGCAGTTTGATTGACACCACGCCCATTAGTTTGATTGACACCATGTCCTTTTAGTAAAACACCAGGAGCAGGTTCTCCTGGACTTTTGTGAGTAAGTTTTGTTGCTTTGAATTCTAACTGGAAAAGTAAAATATATTTAATATAGAACACTTGAAAAATGCAGACTGGTATAAAGGCAACAGTTTCAGCATCCCCATTGTACTCTCTAGGGGTAAGTGTTATTAATCCCTTTAAGAGTCTTCCTAGAGCTGTTGCCATGTTCAATCTATTTCTTATAGAATTTCCTGCCCGTGGCTGGGTCTATACTTGTAGCTTTGTTTGAATTTCAGATTATTATTGTTGTTGTTTTGAAGCAGTCTTGCTATGTAGCCCAGGCTAGCCTCGAAACTATAATACTCCTGTCCCTCGAGTGCTTGTTACCGTGCTTGTCTACAAGAATGTCCTGTGACATTTCCTCTGTCATTGATATTAGACGGTTTCAGTAGCCTGCCTTGTGGATGTGCGGTGGGCTTACCCAGTCAGTCCTCGGTTTGTGGGCACAAAGATTATTTCTAATTTTTCATAGGTAATATGGCAGTAAGACTTTGCTCATACATCTTTGTCTACATCGTAGATTGTTACAAATAGATTCCTAGACGTTAGATTCTTATTTTGTGCTTATTTTTTATGCTCTCCAGAATACATGAGTAGGTGTGGGTGTTTTTTGTTGCATTTTATTTTGTTTTAATCGTTTTCTACTCCTTCTAGCAATTATTGCAAATGATCGTTTTATGGAACCAGATATTATTATTAAAAATGTAAAGCGGCCATTTGTACTTTTATGTAGCCAATCTGTATCCATTGCCTATTTTAATTGCTGCAGTTTTCTTTTATTGTTAACTATGCTCTCACTCTGGAATGCAAGAAGCATTGCTTCATTGTGTCCTTATTTGATTTTACTCCAGTGATAATTTGCCTTTGGTTTTTAATGGAGTTTTTTTGACATGCCTGACTTTAATTTTATGTGCAGACATGTAAAACAACCTTTCCCCTTATAGTTTTCACACTTTTGCTTAGATAGCCTTTTTCAATACATGGGAAATGAACCACTCACCTGCAATTTTTCCTGCTTGTTTTATGACTTCATATAATATACAAGTTAAAAATTCATCCATCTGGAATTTGTTTTGAGGAAAATTATTATTTTTTTTCAATTATTAACTAGATAACCCAAAGATGTCCCCAAGAATCTTCGCACTGTTTCATGGTGACATCTATTTTAAAAATAAGATTCTACGTATGTGTGTGTTTATTTATGCATTTGAATTTGCTCTGAGCTATGTGTTAATTTTCCCATCAGTTCCATGCCATTTGGTTGCTGTAGTTAGAGTCAGCTTTAATACTTATCACAGCACGCTCTTCTTATTACTCTTATTTTCTGTAATGACTTTTGGAAAGTATTACTTTTTTTTTTACAGATAACTATCAGACTATCTTAGTTAAGTTTTAAGAAAATTTCTTGAAATTCTGCTAAATTAGTAAGTTTATATATATATCTCAATATCTATCTATCTATCTATCTATCTATCTATCTATCTATCTATCTATCTATCTATCTATCTATCCATCCATCCATCCCAAGCCCCAAATAAAAAACCAACCAACCACCCAAACCCCAACTTTCTTATATTCACAAGTACACTGTCATTATATAGTTTCTCTTTCAGTGAGAATATATATGGGACAAAGATCGTTCTCTCTCTTCCTAGTTGGGAAGATGGAGACAGGAGATAGTGGTGTTGGGGAGTCAGAAAGGTTGGTGACATCTATTCATGCCTTTATCTGCATATCTATTACTGTGGGACCCCATGAGAGGAATGTCCCTAGTGTGTGTGTGTGTGTGTGTGTGGTGTCAGGCGCTTCTCTTTAACACCTGGTTTGGAAGCCCTGGCAACACCGCCTCTTTCTGGAAGAGAGGGATGAAGCAGAACCTAGTCCCCTGCCCAGTGTCTCCGAGAAAGAGTCCAGTTCCAGAGAAAGTTTCTCTCGCTCCATCGATCCTTCCTATTTCTGTTTAGTGGTGGCGGTTGGGCTGGAGCCCAGGATCTTACTTGCACTAGGTGTGTGTAAAGATCTACCACAAAACTCCAGCCCAAGCCTTTCCTTAGGCCTTTGAGAAATGGCGGAGAGAATGCCAGCAAAGAGGGGAGAGGGAGGGAGGAGGTCCCTGACACTCTGTTCCTTTTGTTTAGAAGTTAAACTTTCTGTTTTGGTGGCCGTCTTCGGTAAAGAGGTTTCTTCCTTCTCTCACTTCTCTGTCTCTCCTGCCCTCATCATCTTCCTCTAGATGTGACCAGGCAGCTCCTCTGGTCCATGAGCCTCATCGTTCATCTGTCTGTCTATCACTTTGCCATGCCTCTCCAACACCTGAAGGGCTCCTCCCCTCCCATCTCCCCTCCCAAGAGTTAGGTTCCGTGTCAAAGTCATACAGAATTGTCTAATTATAACAGATTAATCCATTAGGATTTATGCCTTTCTATTTATTGGCTGGAACTATCCATTTCACAGCTGTGGCTCCCACATCTAACCAGCTAGCAGGCAATTTAAATATAGAAAGCAATTTAACCTAGTTGGATACCAAGGCATCTCGCTTAATGTACTGCATAAATTTTGGAGCTCTTTGCTCTCAGCCCTCAAAAGGGCAGCCAACACGTTCACGTCCCGAAAAGATTGGACTTTTCGGGGAATTTACACCTCAGGAAGGAAGCCTCAGTGTTGGGCAAATGAAAGGAGTCTTTTCAAATGAGGTTAGGGGAGGTGGTTCCAGGCCCTTCAGGTTTTTACGTTTCTTCCTCCTTTGGGGACCATAATCTCCTTCACTGAGCTTTCTGGGATCCCGACACTGAGAATGGGTGTCTGCTTTTCACTCTCAATTTTACAATTATATTTATTGCTATTTGGGTAAAGTTTGTCTTCTGCTATAGGGTTGCAGACCCCTTTAGCTCCTTGTGTACTTTCTCTACCTCCTTCATTAGAGGTCCTGTGTTCCATCCAATAGATGACTGTGAACATCCACTTCTGTATTTGCCAGGCACTGGCATAGCCTCACAAGAGAGAGCTATGTCAAGGTCCTGTCCAGTACCCCCCAGAGCTATGTCTCTAGTTGCATACGTAGCAGAGGATGGCCTAATCGGATGTATACATGTGTACCTGCACACACACATACACACACACACACACACACACACTCACACACACACACACACACACACAGAGAGAGAGAGAGAGAGAGAGAGAGAGAGAGAGAGAGAGAGAACATGAGCAAAAATGAACAAACTCTGCCTTGATTGAAGGTTTTAAAGTTTTGTTTTAAAGGAACCAGAGACAATACACTTTTGAGCACTATTTGAGCTTACACAGAAGTTACAGGCAGGAAGCACAGGGTTTAGAGCCAAGCAGGACTGGACATCCGTGAACGTATTTTCTGTGAGAGTGTCTGTGATGAGGGGCATCCCTATGCCTGTCTTAGGGAATCACATACACAGAATGCACCTGTTTTGCCCCTCCCTGCTTTGGATGAGAAGGGTAACTGTAGGCCCTGGGGCCCCCATAGTTTTTCAGAGCTCTTGTTTTACTCAACAGTCCCTGAGCAAGAGAGTGGGTTTCCTTTGGAACTTGAGTTTGGTGGTTTAATTCTCCCTGGAACAGGATAGCAATCTTAGCAGGAGGGCTGAAGTGCATATTATATTTTGAGGCTGCTATAATAAAGAACCACAAACTGAGTGGCTGACACAATAGAAATTTATTGTCTCTGCATTATGAAGGTTAAATTCTGAGGTCAAGGTATGTGCAGAACTGTGCTTCCTCTGAGGGCCCTAGAAGGATGCAATTTTAGACTCTGTTCGGCTGTGGGTAGTTCTGGCCTTCCAAGGGACTCATTCCAGTTTACACATGTGTCTTCCCCATATGTGTGTATCCTTGTTTTTGATATAGTCCAGGCTGGCCTCAGACTCACTACATAGTCAAAAGTACCCTTGAATTCTTGATAGTTCTGCCTCTACCTCCCAACTGCTGGGATTATAATCATGCAAGGATTACAACTCCTCACCATTTAAAAAAGATGTCATCAGACTTTGGATTCGGAGCACATCCTAACCTCATGCCAACTAATTATATCCCAAATGATCTCCCCATGCCAAATATGGCCATATTTTGAGGTACGGGATGTTTAAATCTCAATGCCCAGGTTTGGGGGGGGGGGAACAAAACTCAAGCCTCATGAGATGAAAAGGGGTGGGCTATGGAGTGGCTGGTTTGATTTCAGGTTCCATGAAGATGAACCACATCCTAAACCAGATCATCTGTTCCCTACAAAGCCCCCAATAGGTATAGCATCTTATCTGAACTCTAACAGTGTTTAGAATGGGTATCACAGCTTACTTCCAAATTCTGTCCTTTATTGTATTTTTTCCTATAAACATTATTAAGTATTTCTTTCCTTAAGTTATGTCTCTTGGGCATATTGTTACTGCAAAGAAAGCATAACACATAGGAAGCCTGAGATACTCGTAATATCTTAACTAACCATGACCGGAAGATAGGATACTATTAAACTCATTTTGTAAGGAAGCAAAGAGTTTTTAAAGGATATTCCCTAATTCTCTCAAAACTAAGGATGTAGACCAGAGAAGAACTGGGGTTTTAGCCCCACCATTTAACTAAGGTTCATTTTCTCTCTGTTACGTCACATGTCTTCCAAAGTTAAGCGGGGAAAAGCCTTGAAGATATGGGCACAGGGGAAAAATTCCTGAATAGAACATTAATGGCTTGTGCTGTAAGATCGAGAATTGACAAATGAACTTTTCAAATGAAAGCCTTCTGTGTGTGTTTCATTGCTGTGTCAGTGGGGTTGGCTGTAGAGACCCCTTTCAGTTCCCCACAGCAAAGTGTTCAGTGATCTCTTGGCCCCCTTCCTTTCACACTTTATGGGAAATGATCTCTTGTTGACGAATTCATTGGTTCACCTTGAATTTGGAGTTTTAAGGCTACTCATCAAGCCAGAATGTGTTGCAAGCCCAGGAGAGAGAACCTGACTCAGCTCTGGGAAGTTGCATGGGAACTGTGTTCCAAGGCTTGTCCTCTGCTTTGAGACCAGAGGATGTATGCTACTGTCATTCCTCCAGGGCATTGGGTCTGGGTGAATTGATTTAGTCTCTCAACCCGCTGACATCTTACTGACCATCCAGGATGCTGATGTCAGATACGTGGGAAGATAAAGTTGCTAGGAGATTGAATGGCTGGGACAGCTGGACATATGCTTTCTTACCCGGTGAATGCTTTTCACTCCCTGAGAGGCAATGGGTTTATAATTAAGCTGTAGTAACCTGACTCAATATTACATTCTGTCTGTCTGTCTGTCTGTCTGTCTGTCTGTCTGTCTGTCTGTCTGTCTGGTGAGTGTGTGTGTATGTGTGTGTGTGATGGCTTTTTCAACTTTATTGAGGTATAATGAAATTATAAAATTGTATATATTAGACTGACAACAGCATCTGTATATTATGACCACTTTAGTCAACCTATCTATCACCCGGCATGGTTATCTATTTTGGCTGGTGTTATGAGTATTTAAGGTTATTTTCTTACTAGGTGTTAAATATACAAGACAGCATTGCTCATTCTGGGCCCATCACTAAATAGACTAGATCCCAAACGTTTATGCATGTTGCAAAACTGGAACTTTGAACTGTTTGGCCAACGTCTTCCAGGGCTCCCACTCGTGGAATTACTACTTTGCTCTTGGCTCCTACGACTTGGACCTTTTATGATTCTGTTTGTGAGATTATGCACTGAGCTGCTCTGCATCCTGGTTATTTCACTTAACATAATATCCTAGTTGTACATTTTTCCTGTTTTGTTCTCTTAAAAATTATTGCTGTACATTCATTATGGTACTGTGTTACACAAGGACTGGCGATGCCCTCTGGACCTGTTCCCCATACCGTCATCCTTCTCTCTCCCTTCCCCAATCCATTAGTCTCATTTGTTCCTTAGACAGTTTTGTTTATATTAACATGTCATATATAATTTTTATTGTCATATTTTTATTATTATATTTGCCATTACGTGATGTAAGCTCATTATATATTCTGGAAAACACATTCAATCCTTTCTTCCTAAGATCAGCCTATCAGGTAGCTAGTGTGTTGGGCTGGCAGGTCAGGACTGCAGCTCACAGTCTGTTGTGGGTTGAAGTGTCTTTTTCTTGCAAAGGCTCACGTAGTGAGCCCTTGGACCTCAGAGCACTGCATCACTGAGAGGTGATTGATCATGAGCGTGTTAGCTTCGTTGATGGATTAACCTTCAGAGGAGTTTACAGCTGAATGAACTGTTAGGAGCTGGGTTGTGGTTAGAGCTTGGTGACCACGAAGGTGAGCAGCCTCCTCAGCCTGACATTCTGCACGGCTACAGGCCCAGAGCATTGAGACCAGGTGACCACGGGCTGGAACCTCTGAAATCATGAGCCAGAATAAATATCTCATTCTCCAAGTTGTTCTTAGATGTTTTATCACAGCAATGGAAGGCTGATTGATGTATGTGCTCAGTTTTCACTGCAACATTTACTACCCAGCTAAATGTATTTGTTACAACCTGCCCTTTTTACATATCCAACCCCACAAAGAGCATGGGTTTTGCTTTAGGCTGCCTATCTCACATGGCCTGTACTTATCGAGCCCTGAGCTGTGTATCGGTGAGGCCAGAGAGACTGAACTCTTTTTAAAAAGCTTATGCATGGATGCTGATATGGCATGGTGAGTAACATGATGGGGGTTATTTTATGATTTGTTGGGGGGAATTTCAAGTTCAGGAAGACATCCAAGAAAATGTGGAACTGGAAAAGGACTGTGAAGAGAAGGAATTAGCCAAGAGAAAACCACAAAACTGGCCAACGTGTTCCATAGAGGTTAAAAAATATGTTTGCAATTATAAATGTGTTAGAGAAGATTTATTCACATCTGCTCTCTCCCTCTCCCTCTCCCTCTCCCTCTCCCTCTCCCTCTCTCCCTCTCCCTCTCCCTCTCCCTCTCCCTCTCCTTCTCTGTAAGTTTGTGTGTTAGAGGGCAAAGTACTGTGAGATGAGGTGAAGTAGTCAACAAATTATGGAGAGCTGTTTATAACCAGGTTAAAGGGCAAAGAGTTAACTAGCCCTGCAGATGAAGGGATGATGGGGTTGCTTCCAGCAGTTAAGTAGCACAGGCAGACTGGTTTTCTGGCAAGGGGGACCTGGGTCTTAGAGGATTTCTTTGGAAGTTCTGGGGTTTTCGTCTTCCCCTCCATGGAGTCGCTCTGAAGGAAGGAGAAGAATCTCTTCTCAGCGGGTTTTCTGGACCCAGCTCCATGAAAGCAACTGTAGCAGAAGAAAAGAAGAATCTTCTAGCATAGGAGTTGGGGTTTCAAGTTCATAAGGTTAGAGTTCTATATCACTGCACTGAGTACCTGAAACAGTCTGTTTAGAGCTGCTGACGTGTTGGAGAAATGGAGAGAGGGAGGAGAGAGAGAGAGAGAGAGAGAGAGAGAGAGAGAGAGAGAGAGAATGTATGCAAGTGATCACACACTGGTGAGCCGAGCATTAGTCAATCAATATATGAGTTATTCTTTGATATGTTAGTTTCTAGTCTCCTGTGCTTTGTCTTGTGTTTGTAATTTTTGTTCCCTTTACTTGAAGGTGGGCAGAGGCCACCTCCTTTATCTCAGAGGTAATCCCCAAACATAAATATTCAATAAATGTTTGTGGAACGTGTGAGTCAAGGTAAAGTAAGGGATTATGCACATGCTCCCTCACACAAAGACCTGGCCAGGGAGCAGTAGATAACACTGAACAGGGTGGCACGCCCTTCTTGTGGTATGTGAGTGGTCAAGGATAGTCATAAGCAAGTTTTCCTCACCCAGCGTTTACTCAGCTGGGAATGGTTGGCAAAGACCTTTCCATACTGTCTTCTTGAAGTTTGCTTTTTCACTTCTTTTTTTTTCATTTTTATTAGATATTTTCTTCATTTACATTTCAAATGCTATCCTGAAAGTCCCCTATACCCTTTCCCCACCCTGCTCCCCTACCCACCCACTCCCACTTCTTGGCCCTGGCGTTCTCCTGTACTGGGGCATAAAAAGTTTGCAAGACCAAGGGGCCTCTCTTCACAATGATGGCCAACTAGGCCATCTTCTGCTATATATGCAGCTAGAGACACGAGCTCTGGGGGTATTGGTTAGTTCATATTGTTGTTCCACCTATAGGGTTGCAGCCCCCTTCAGCTCCTTGGGTACTTTCTCTAGCTCTTCCATTGGGGGCCCTGTGTCATCTAATAGATGACTATGAGCATCCACTTCTGTATTTACCAGGCACTGGTATAGCCTCACAAGAGACAGCTATATTAGGGTCCTTTCAGCAAAATCTTGCTGGCATATGCAATAGTATCTGTGTTTGGTGGCTGATTATGGGATGGATCCCCGGGTAGGGCAGTCTCTGTATGGTCCATCCTTTCATGTCAGCTCCAAACTTTGTCTCTGTAACTCCTTCCATGGGTATTTTGTTCCCTATTGTAAGGAGAAATGAAGTGTCCACACTTTGTTCTTCCTTCTTNNTNTTCTTGTGTTTTGCAAATTGTATCTTGGGTATTCTAAGTTTCTGGGCTAATATCCACTTATCAGTGAGTGCATATCAAGTGACTTGTGATTGGGTTACCTCATTCAGGATGATATCCTCCAGATACATCCATTTGCCTAGAATTTCATAAATTCATTGTTTTTAATAGCTGAGTAGTACTCCATTGTGTAAATGTACCACATTTTCTGTATCCATTCCTCTGTTGAGGAACATCTGGGTTCTTTCCAGCTTCTGGCTATTATAAATAAAGCTGCTATGAACATAGTGGAGCATGTGTCCTTATTAACAGTTGGAACACCTTCTGGGTATATGCCCAGGAGAGGTATCGCTGGATCTGCCGGTAGTACTATGTCCAGATTTCTGAGGAACCGCCAGACTGATTTCCAGAGTGGTTGTACCAGCTTGCAATCCCACCATCAATGGAGGAGTGTTCCTCTTTCTCCACATCCTCGCCAGCATCTGCTGTCACCTGAATTTTTGATCTTAGCCATTCTGACTGGTGTGAGGTGGAATCTCAGGGTTGTTTTGATTTGCATTTCCCTGATGATTAAGGATGTTGAACATGTTTTCAGGTGCTTCTCAGCCCTTCGGTATTCCCCAGTTGAGAATTCTTTGTTTAGCTCTGTACCCCATTTTTAAAAAGGGAAACCAAGTCACAGGTATAGATGGGAGACATGGAGGAACTCAGGGAAAGGTGAGAAAGAGGTTAGGAGAAGGATGGCCCGGGACATGTACAAAAGTTGGGTTTGGGGGAGATATACCTCTAACACAGAGGCAAAGATCACAGGCCCAACTTGGTGGCTATGAGACATCAAGGAAAGATCAATAGGCCTTTGAGGCATTTCTGTACTTCCAATCATGAGCCAGCTGCCAAAGATCATTTGCATACATACATGGACACACAAATGGCTCCCATGCACCCCCCCACCCCCCCACACTTTCTCATGTGTCCCTTCTTTGCAATGCTTCAGCAGTTTCCTGGTGGGCCAGGAAGTTTCAAGAGCCTGCTTCCAGGATTCACTGGCACTGAGCTAGGACCCCACTAAGTCATCTTCAGTCAAGTATCTTATTATCATATTCCCCTTTCAAGGGAGATTCCATTGTGAGATTTGTGATGTCAGTGGGTAGGTTACAAGTCTTTGGATTCACTAGTTATCCCTTTTAATTGGTTCTTAGACATGATCACCAGGCTTCTCCACCGGTCCAATGTTATGAATTTTCATAGACCCTCTTTTCTTTTGTAGACTTTCTATAGCCTTTCTTCTAGCTGTGGATGATGTTATCCTCTCTGATATGATAGGCATCAGAAACTGGTGAATCCAAGGCTGCTAAGCTGGCTGTGCAAACTGGGTGTGCTAGTATATGCCTGTAGTTTCACTACTTGGGAGGTTGAGGTGGGGGTATTTTTTTTTGAACCCAGAAGTTGAAGGCCAGCTTGAACAACCCAATAATAATTCATCCTCTTGAGAAACGGATATATTGTTATAGAAAAGAGGATATAAGACCTGGGCATCTTACCAATTCATTTTAGTTTAAAACCTTGTGAGATGTACTACATGCCAGTGCTTGGCTGAGGGAGGGTCTATAACTCAAGTTCTTCCCTGCTTCTTGATGTGTCTGTTCACCAGGCTCGAACTGTATTCTTTGACTCCAATCTGGGTTTCTTCAGAGTGGAGTCAGGGCTTCCAGACCCATGGAAGTTTCAGCCACAGCTTTTTGTCATCATGCCTGCCCCTTCTGCAGCCTTCTCTTCAGATCTTGGTGATTTCACCCACACGTTACTCAACAGCAGCTTTAAGCTTTAATGACGCCCTTTTACTGAGCTGCCCTGAAATGTTCAGTATGGCGTTCTTACAACCAGCAACTTCATTTTCATTTATTATTCCCTTCCACAGCTTATTAATTTGCATAACACTTAATCTAGTTGCATAATCAACAGTAATGAGCACAACTGGCAACAGATTCTTGGTAAATAGACAGTGCACTGTGGGGCCTTGTGTCCTAGATGCAGCCCTGCTCATTTACTGGACCTGATTACTGGAGATGAGAGGACCCTGGTCACCGTTTCTCAGAGACCCGGGGCTGGCCACTTCTGCCCATCTCTTCTTCTCACCTGTCTGTGGGTTAGTTAGAGCTTGGGACCATGGCTTTCTGAATGTCTAGCTTCAAATATAGACTCTTTGGTCCTAACCAGAAATATTGCTCCTAATCTCTTCCCTCATTATTCTGTTCCTTCTAGGCTCCTGGTCTTTTCTTCAAGGTCTTTCTGAAAGGAGACCTGGGGAATCCTTAACTTTGGGGAGTTCTGCTTCAACATACAGTTTTTGAGTGATATAAACACTTTGTGGACAGCAAGTCCCCTGTATTGTACTGAGCCTCCAAATGTGAAGCAGCGAGCCAAACCCTGTGGTGCTTTTAATGAAACTGACCCCAGTAGGCCCATAGGGAGTTGCACTATTAGGTGGCGTGGGCTTGTTGGAATAGGTGTGGTCTTTGTAAAGGAAGTGTGTCATTGGGGGTGGGCTTTGATGTTTGAGATGCTCAAGCCAAGCCCTGTGGCTCTGTCTTTCTTCTGCCTGACTATCCATATATAGAACTCTCAGCTCCTCTCCAGCACCAGGCTATGCTGTATGCTACCATTCTTCCAGCCATGACAATAATGGACTGAACCTCTGAAGCTGTAAGCCAGCCCCAAGGAAATGTTTTCCTTTATAAGAGTTGCCTTAGTCATGGTGTCTTTTCACAGCAATAGAAAATATAACTGAGCCGGGCGTGGTGGCGCACGCCTTTAATCCCAGCACTCGGGAGGAAGAGGCAGGCGGATTTCTGAGTTCGAGGCCAGCCTGGTCTACAGAGTGAGTTCCAGGACAGCCAGGGCTACA